>NC_091821.1:42562961-42874779 GCF_038994185.2 Dermacentor albipictus
TGGTTAACGGCACCCACTGGCTTTAGCAAGAAAAAAAGGGCTGCGAAAGAAAAGAGAAACGGGCTTCGATATTACAGAGAACCCCGTCTATTTCGCGCACGGCGACTCTCCTAAAACTCAAGCTGCCAGCTCCGACCGCCGCTGCGTCGGCTCCGCTGACTCGGTTGTAGTTATCGGACTCTGTGCCAGAGGGCTCTGAAGTAGTGCGCGTCGGCTTCATCGATTCGGACGTCGGCCGTGTCCTGTTATCGTTAACAAGCGATAGGTATAGGCACGCGCACGCACGCACACGCGCACACTACCGCACGAGCGATTGCGCGTACTAAACGCACCTGGCGCGCTTCACTTTTCAGCCTTCCCGTTTTGGTTTTCTACGCGCGTGGGCGTGCGATCTGTGGACGCGAAACGATGATCTCGAAAGGGTACGCGCTTGTTAAAAGGGTTTCTCTCTTCTTTCCTTTTCTTTTATTTTTTTATTTTGTGTGGAGTGGCGGGAATCGCTTCGAACATACGGGTGGAGAAAAAAAAAAATTCAAATGAAGGGAAACTTGAGCTGGACGATTCTGACTGAAACAGAAAACCAAAAGAAAATTAGAGCTATCCTTATTTTTAGCTATCCTATCCTAAATAGAATGTGATTTTTCGTTATTTCGAAGACTTATCCGTCATTTATGATGGCGTAGTGCTAGACATAGGCGCCGACAAAGGGGGGGGGGGGGTGCTCCGGGCCCAAGCCCTCTCCGGAGTTTTCAGGCGGGGGGGGGGGGGCTGACCTCCCCCCCGGCGATGCCGCAACCTCCCTGCCCCCACCCCACCTAACGTTTCATTGCCAGAGTTTTGTGACCCACATCATTCGAGGTTTCTTTTGACTTGCCTCGACATTCTCACTTAAAATTTTATTGTGGCTAATAGCTTTTATTGGATCATTGTTGTCGCGGACGTGTACGGATTTTAATTCATACTTTGCTTTATTTCTGCAAATCACGATAATAGGAGAACAAGCGCATTAGAAGTACCAGCGGCGGCTGCCTCATGCGTACTTTCTCACTTCAACATTGTTTTGAATTTCCACTGTAAACCCCATGCACACACACAATATATTTAAATATATGCACCGGACAAAGTTTATTATATTCTTAAAGAGAAGGAGCTAGCCAATTAACAATTATGTCTAAAGGTATGGATAGCTTATGCCTAGAGAATGAATATGTTGCTGCATGTTCACCTCTCTTCAAAATGCTTTGCGGGGTTTTTTGACCTCGAAAAAAACCTGTAGACTTTAGCGACACCTTCGGCAGAGTCTTTTATAAACAGCGTGCAAACTGCATGCGAATATATGTGTCTCAGTATCAATTCTCTTTCTCGTGAGCAAAGCTAACGACTCAATAAAACTCTTCTAATAATTTACAACATTTTTAGGGATAGAAACATTGTCACTTGCACGCAGAGGTCATAAATCTACACGGTGTCCCAATTAACTATCTTGCACCAAGATTCCAGCACATTGTCCTTCCACATATTGTCTGGTAAATAAACTTGAATTTGAGTTTGATTTGAGATTAAAAAGAAAAGCAATGCGTTACTCGAAGAAAACCTAGTGCATATTGTTTCCAGTGCAGTGGAGTAGCTGCCAGTAATTCTTCCGTTACTGAGATTTAATTAGGTAATTGTAATTGATTATCTAACTCGAGACGTACAATCATAGTTATCAAAGTGTCAATGAGGCATTTGTAGGCACAGCCAAGGGACATCTAACTGCGGTATCTTCAGCGACGTACTAATTGCGTACTAAATTTTCCCGACTGATAAATAAACCCTACGAAATATGGCGAATATCACGTGACTGCGCTCTCACCCGCATCGTAAAACAGCGCCCTCAAACAGGCTCCTTCTGAGTTAGCCAGAACTAAATGAAGGAAATAAAGAATAACACATCAAAGCACTCCGTACACATGGTTAACGAGTGAAGCTGAAACGTGTGGCCCGGGTGTTTATCAGTGGGTCAATCACTAAGGTTCGTTAAACGACGGCTTGGTAGGCTCTCGGATCCTCGTGCAGTTGCTGCTTACGCTCGGCTGCACGAGCCTGTTCTTGTGTCCCGGCTGCAGCATCGGGACGGCGTAGAGGAGCTCGTTCCCGGTTCTGCTCGTAGCGTGGCTGATAAAAAGCTGCCTGCTCCTCAGGAGTACGTATGACGCGTCACCTACCCGTTTCGGAGCCGGAGAGAAACTGCGGCGCGCCCGCTTGCTTGAAAGCCTTTATTGAAAACAAAAAGAGAGGTGGAGCCCTTAAGGGGCTCCGCAATGGGTGGAGTCCCTATTCCGGGACCCCATTGGTACGAGCCGCCAGCTTAGCCCTCTGGACCAAGGCCTTCTAAGCCTGAAGGTCCGAGCAACCGAGCAGCGTTGCCTCCCACTCCTCACGGGTTGGGTTAGGGTTGAGGGAAAGAGCTGAATTTAGCTGACAAGCCCAAGCCATGAGGTAGGTGTCAGCCACTTCCCCACAGTATTGGCACTTGCCAGTGAAGGAGCAATCGAAATGTTTCAAGATTGCCGGGCACAATAAAGTGTTAGCGAAAAATCGGATCAAGATTCGTTCATTAGGCTTGCCAAGCCCTTTTGCAGGAGTTGGGCATTGGCGATGCCTATCTTTGTAAAAGGTCGCGATATCTTTGAATGCAACAAGATAGCTGCTTTCGGATTCCAGGTACTCATGGTCTAACTGGGACGCCCGGTAGATGAGTGCTCGGGTCGCCGTGTTCGCGGCTTCATTCCCTGCTAGGCCCTGGTAGCTCGGAGTCCAGACCAGGCAGTGGGGGGGTAGGATCAATTGTCCCGTTGCTATAGTTCTCCAATATTCATTCCGCTAGTGGGGTGATCCAACCAGCTTCATAATTTCGACAAGCCCCGCGCGAGTCGGTTATGATATATTGAGACCGGGGGTCAGAGGCAGCTAGGGCAATAGCTACTTCTGTATGTGTTGAGCCCGAGGCTTTGAAAGTGAGCCCATCTACTTGCTTTTCCTCGTGGATGACTGCTGCCGTATACCACCCCCCGCGGCATGGACCGGCCACAACCACGTAGAAGACTCCGCGTTTGTTGCCATAGTGGCCTTGCAAGGCGTCCGCCCTCGCCTGGCGACGACCACTATGGTCTTCCCTATCCATACTTAGGGGAGGGGTCGAACTCTGATGGCGCGTCTCCGGAGTTCGGGCACTCGGACCCGCTCCTGAATGTGAAAACTGTGTTTCAAGTGGAGCCGGTCCAGAAAATGCCTTCCCGACTTTGTCTGAGCTGGACGTGTGTATTGGCTGGTAAGGTGGGCTTCCTTGAGCTCCTGAAAGGTGTTCACTACTCCCAAAGCGAGAAGTCTCGAGTTCGAAGTTGCGACAGGGAGGTCAAGGGCCCTCTTCAACACTTTGCGGAGGATGACTTCGAGTTTGGCTTCATCATGTTTCCGCAGATGGAGATAGGGGACCGAATATAGAATTCGGCTGGTTACGAAAGCATGAGCTAGCCGCACAGCGTCCCTGCTTCGTAATCCCCCTCTCTTGTTCGATACACGCCGGACCATTCGGCCCACTTAATCCTCAACCTTACGGAGCTTTTCTAGTGTTGTGTCTACCCTTCTTTGATTGTGGATAAAGATACCGAGAATTCGGAGATTCTTGGCCTCATGTATGGGACCACTAGCCAAAGAGAGACGTATTTGTGTAGTGTCCTTAGGTGTTGGTCTAAGGTGCACAAATTCCGATTTGTTTGGTGCACACTGGAGTCCACAGCGCTCTGCGTAGCGATCCACTACGTGGGCGGATGCTTGCAGGTTTTCCTCCATATGCCCTAGGTTTCCCTCTGCGGTCCAGATGGTGATATCGTCGGCGTACAGCGCGTACCGCACGCCTTCAATACCGTTTAGGTGGGCCGGGAGATGCACCATCGCAAGGTTAAATAGCAGCGGGGAAAGCACAACGCCTTGTGGAGTCTCCCTAGTACCCATTTCGTAGGGTCCATATTCAGTGACTCGGATTCTGACGAGTGCTGCTCGATCCGTCAAGAAATCCTTGATATACTTAAATGTGTTTTTGCCACAGTGGGTCTCATTGAGGTGTGCTAAGATAGTGCTGTGTTTAACGTCGAAAGCTCCCTTTAGATCTAAGGCCAGGAAATCTTTGCCGTTGTGAGGGTGCTCCGTTGGCTGTTGTATGTCGTGATTGAGTTGTAATAATATGTATTGTGCCAACTTGTGTGGGCGGAAGCCGAACATGGTGTCTGCAAAAGTGTTACGCTTTTCAAAATATTCTGAGAGCCTATCGCGCACCATTGTCTTCATTAGTTTGCTCACACGTGTTCGATGTGAGCGAGATATGTCTCAGGTTGTCCGTGTTAATTTCCTTTCCTGCTTTAGGAATGAAAGTGACAAGGAATGTTTTCCAATCGAGGGGTATGAGAGTCTCCTCTTTCCATATGGCATTAATGTAGTCAAGAAGGGCTTCATATACGCGTGATCTGGCAGGTTGGCCAGCAGTTTCACTGTGACGTCCCGACCGGGCGCAGTGCCTCTCTTCATTGTGGCTAAGGCTGCCTTGAGGTCGTAAAGTTGGAACGACTGATCCATCTCTGGATTATCTCTGCCTGCATAGAGATATTCCTGACCTCGAGGGTCCTGTTTGGCGCAGAGATACTTGTCCCTTAAGGTCTCTGCCAGTTGTGTTGTTGTGCCCTGGAGATTGTGTAAAGCACGTTGTAAGTGTTTCTGTGTTTCTCCTCGCGATTGAGCGGGATCAATCAAGCTGTGGAAGAGCTTCCATGTATTCTTCCCTGACATCTGTCGGGCTGCCGTGTTGCAGCAATCAACCCAGTTGGAATCAACTAATTCAGAGGCCTACTCTGCAGCCTGCTGGGTCAGGTCTGTTATACGTCTTTTCAATATTTTGTTGTGTTTTTGGTGTTTCCACCTTTTCGTGAGACTGCGGTGAGCTTCCCAGAGATGGAGTAAATGATTATCCACCGATGGACAGTCCTCCGCAATCTGTATGCATGTCACATGTTTCTTGAGCGTTGTCATGAGATTTTGAGCCCACGAGCTCTACCCTTCTTCGAGAAGACTGGCCTGCGGCAGGGACTTACGGAAAGCAGTCCAGCCTGGCAATTTCGCCTGAGTTATTGGCCTTTTTAAGGGCTGGGTATGAATTAAAGTGTTAAGGATGCAGTGATCGCTTCCTAGCGTGTCTTCGGTGTTGTACCACTCAATGTGTTGTGTATGTTTGGAAAGCGTGAGATCGGGACAAGTGTACCGAGTCACGGACTTTCCAACACGTGCTGCTGCGACGGAGAACAATAACGTCACTACTGGTGCAGCTAATCGCGCGCCTCCTTTTCGCTTTTAGAGCGCAGCTCTTTGGCGTCCGTTCCTGGGTTTCGCGTCGTCGTCGGCGTCGTCGTCGACGGCGTCGGCCTCGTAACCAGCTCGCCTCCGCCGCCGCGCTCCGCCGCCGCGCATGCGCCGCTGCTCCGCCGCCGCGCATGCGCGCTGTCGGCTCTCCGGGCGAGGGAGGATGATGGAAGGGAGGAGGAGAGACTGTGGAGGAGGGCTGGCTACACAAATGGCTCTTTGGCGTCCGTTCCTGGGTTTCGCGTTGTCGTCGGCCTCATAACCAGCTCCGCCCCCCTTTCATCCCCCCAGCGCTAGCAGCGACCGACTGATACCGCTTTCGTGAGTCCGCTACCGCACTCACGAAAGACGTCGTGCACTTCCTGCAACTCGCATTAACCGTCCATCGATCCACACCGATGTTAGTAGTGGGGGACTTTAATGTTGACATAAAGACAAACAGCAATTTCCTAACACTTATGCGGGAGAACATCCCGTTCCTCTCGCTCGTAACGCGTCCCACGGCTGTGACAACCTCGCGAGGCACTTGTATAGATCTCGTCTTTGAGAATCAAGCATTGGTGTACCAAGTCGAACATATATCAGTCTATTTCTCCGACCACAAAGCTTCCTTCATGACTGTCAAGAACTGTTAATGGAGTCTTTGTTAAAGGAATACGTGTGAAAAATAAAAAAAAAATTCTGTGATAGCGCATACATGTGTTGCTCGATTTCTTTGCCTCAATCTATCGAAAAGGTGAAACAGCTTATTTGCTGCGCTCAAATTTCGCATTAGGAAGTAACGTAATCGTCGGTAATTTTTTTTTATACTTAAGCTTAAGGTTGATAAAGGGAAAATCAGACATCCACCCGTTCGTAGCAATTGCTACAAAGGAAACCCATACGGGTTCCTCGAAAGAAAAGCCTCAGAGTTGAAGAATCCACCCCTGTAGCAATTGCTACGAATGGGTGGATGTCTGATTTTCCCTTTATCAATTACTTCTCTCCACCTTGCGGGTTTCCGCTGAACTACTACGTCAAGAAGCTTAAGGTGCGCAGGCGACAGATGGATGGACGGACGGACGAATCGGCTAGCCATATACAGCTTCGCTGTAGAACATCATGATCGAGCTAATGCCTTTTCTGCCGCGCCTCGGCCAAAGTAAAACGTCGCGTTTGGTGTTAGTTTGAAACAAGGTGTGATAGCTGTTGTCTTAGTGTAGATAAAGTGCACTGATGGTTTTTTTCGCCGCAAAACCTATCACAATAAAAGCGAATTGACAACGTCAGTGCGAATGTTTAAAGGTGCGTTTTGTTTCGTCTCAGTCGCCGTGTCTTTCTATAATGAGCAGACGGTAAAAATGATCTTTGCCTTGGGAGCTGCAAATGACAACAAGATGAAGGCCAGAAATATATATCAGTCATGGAAGTGTGGCGGTAAACCAAATGCGTCGACTGTCATAAGAAATAATGAAAACTTGAGGCAAACCAGCAGTTTCAAGAAACAGCGGTTTAGGACTTCATCTTTGAGCCCTAGCCTACGCACGGATGTTCTAGCATTTACGGCCATAAATCTTCATGTTAGCGTGCGGGGACGTGGATGCCCAGGTATCACTTTCCAAGTCATCAGTTTGGAGGATTCTAAACGACGGCCTTTCACCCGTATACCTTCTTAACCAGCACCATGCTTGGAAGATAGAGACCTGTAGAATCGTCTAGATTTCTCGAAGTGGGTCGTCACAAAAGCCGATGAATCACCGGACTTTTTGAGCAACCTCATGTGCACCAATGAAGCCAATTTTCACAGAAACGCCCACGTAAATTTGCATAATGTACACTATTGGAGTGACTACAATGCACACTGGCTAAAGTGCAATCGGCACTAGTGCCAATTGTCGTTCAATGTGAGGTGCGGAATTTACGCTGGTGCTACATAACCATTTCCATCTTCTTCGATCGCACACTGACTGGACAGCATTACGTGGACGAAATCCTTGAAGGAGTGGTGGATGAGTTGCTCAGCGAAGTCCCGCTGTCACGTCTTCCACTTCTGTGGTATTAGCAAGATGGAACACCAGCACACAGCAGCAGCCGAGCACGAAACTGGCTGGATGCGACTTTTCATTCGCAGTAGATTGGAAGGCAAGGGCCTGTAAATTGGCCGGCTAGATCACCTGACCTCACTCCACTCGATTTCTTTCTTTGGGGTCATGTGAAAGATCGTGCTTGCATGATCGAGACGGATGTCAGATTAGCTCAAGATAAGGATAACGGATGTCTGCCATATAGAATTCGAGCGTCGGTCATCAAGAAAGCCACTGAAGATGTGATGAAAAGGACACAGTGTATACTGGCGTCGCTGCCAAAGGAGACCTATTCGAACACGTCCTCTAGGCAGCAGCTGGTGTTCAACGGACTTATGAATTCATAGATAATGAAGGTACACTGAAATCTGATGGTCTTTCGTTTTTGTGCAGACATCCGGATTGCCGATTCGGCTTATTTAGAAGTGGTGTATTTACTTTCTTGAACACATTGGTTCTGCCTTTTCTCTACACGTTGGTCGCTTGCCGGTCTATATCGCTTTTATTTTTTTACACGAACATGTTTTTGCAGCACGTATACACTTTCATGAAAAATGAAACGGTCAATTTAATTTGGCTTTGGTCCGAAGCAAGCTTATGGAGCGAAATATGCCTTCGAGCGCACTCTTTCGATGCGGTGCGAGCAAAGCCGGCATTTTGAAACACTCTATGCCTATTACATTGCTTTTCGCATTTCGTGCCTAGTCAGAGCGGCGCTTCCGCCGCGTTATCAAGGGCCTTTGTTATCAGTGTGATCAGGTGGCCTTGATAGACGGATAATATATGTGACGTAGAGAGGAAGGAATAGCTGCAAAGCCGCGAAACCCGCTGTTGGTGCTCCTTTCGTGCCATTATCAAGGTGATGCGCTGTCTCTTCGGGTTTGCGACAGGCAATGCAGTTGCTTTCTATCAGCTTATTTGAGGGTGCTGCTTTATGATGCAGGTGGGAAAGCAGTCAAGTGGCATTTGTCATATTTAGTGGGCTTTGTTTGCCAGTAAAAAAAAATGTATAGCACACAATTAGTACGTTGCTGAAAACACAGCAGTTAGATGTCCTTTCGGGGCGCCTGGGGTTGCTAACAAAGGCCTCATTGACACTTTTAAAATTAGGACAGTATAATTCTCGAGTTAGATAATTCATTGCAATTACCGAATTGAATCTCAGTAACGAAAGAATTACTGGCGGCTACTCCACTGTACTGGAAACAATATGCACTAGGTTTTCTTTGAGCAACGCAACTGCTATCTTTTAAGTCTTGGTCCATGATAGTTGGGGAACCCTGTGTAATTCACTCTGTAACCCCAATGAGGCCAAGCCGGATTCACTCGAAATCCGAATCAACAGCAGTCATGTGCAAGTGTGCTTATACTCGGACTCACAAAAAAAGAAAGAAAAAAGGACAGAGAGAGGCTTCAGTTTCGCCGGAAAGGCGAAGCAGTATTAGTGATAGCAAAGTATACTACAATTACACGGAGGAACATTACGCCACCGAGAGACGCGAGATTCTCGGTGGTGCTAGAGGACTCAGGCTGTGAAATTGATCGGTCTCCTACTGGGAGGCCTTGTAAATTCTCATGTAAGGCCGTCAATTCAGTGAACAATTCTACGAGGTCACACGAAGTTTCTTCAAACATATATATATATATATATACATACATATATATATATATATATATATATATATATATATATATATATATATATATATATATATATATATATATATATATATTGTAATTTTGCTGGCTAAGAAACGCAGCAGTGGTAGTCGTACAAAACTGCGCTATAATCCCCAATAATATTGTCACAGTCAGTAATGTGGCAAGAAGACGACGCTTATGGTGGTCTTAGAGAGACGAAGAAGAGTTTAGCATCATCGCTGCTCTACGCTTGTTGGCTCAGCCATTAAAAGCCACTTGTAAATAGACGAACGCTTCTTCCTTCCCGTAACATCATTGGTGGACGTGCGGGGTAATCACTTGAGCAAGACGGAGCTCCGCAGCGGACGTAACCTGGCCGCCATGTCATCCGAAGGAGAGAGTTCCACCGCGGCCCCGGCGTCGCCACCGACGGTCATCCTGGCCCAGCCTCGCGACCCAGGCATGTTTTCCGGGATTGACAACGTTGACGTTGACGACTGGTTGCAGAATTATGAACGGGTCAGCGCACACAACAGGTGGGATCACACGCTTATGCTGGCTAATATAATATTCTACCTCAAGAAAACAGCACGGGTCTGGTTCGAAACACATGAAGAAGAGATTACGAGTTGGGACCAGTGTAAAAAGAAGCTTAGAGATTTGTTCGGCAAACCCGTCGGCCGCCAACGTGCTGCGAAGAAGAACCTTGGGTCCCGTGTACAGACGTCCACTGAATCTTACGTGGCGTATATCCAGGACGTCCTCGCTCTTTGCCGCAAAGTAGATAACAATATGGCAGAGGCAGACAAGGTCAGCCACGTCTTAAAGGGCATCGCGGACGACGCGTTTAACCTGCTTGTTTATAAGAACATCACAACGGTCAATGAGATAATTCACGAATGTCGCCGCTTTGAAGACGCGAAGAGTCGCCGCATAGTTCGACAGTTTACTCGTCTACCTAATACGGCAGCTTCGTCCACGTGCGAAGACATTGGTCCACCGCGTGAGTCCACCTCCAGCGAGAACGTCGTACGTATCGTTCGGCGAGAAATCGAAGCAGCGTCTCCTTCCATGCCAGTCACGCAGTGCTTTGACGATTCCCGGCCGCTTGTGTCCCTCATTCAGACAGTCATTCGCCAAGAACTTGCCAATGTAGGTCTTCCATCGATCTGCTCCGCCAGCCGTCCTGACTTTGCTTCGTCTGCTGCCTCTGCCCCTGTTCACCGGAGCCAATACGGTCCATATCCGAGCTATCGCAACCCGGCCGAATGGCGCACCCATGACGATAGACCCATCTGCTTTTCCTGTGGACGTGTGGGCCACATCTCTCGCCACTGTCGAAGTTCCTGGCCAGCCCACTCACGACCAAGCTTTCCTGCCTACCGCCGCTCCCCACTGAATCCTCGCCCGCCATCACTCTCCACCGAGGTTGAAGACGCACCTGACAACACTCGAGCCACCGCGACCAGCCGATCGCCATCACCACATAGTCGCCGCTCCCGTTCGCCCCAGCTGCGTCGCTCTCCATCCCCAGCTTACCGTCGCCGCTCTCCGACGGGAAACTAACTGGGGCAGCTCCTGGAGGTGACGCTGCTCTAGAACACCGGCCTGAAATTCCTCTGCTGACCCTGCCTACTAATCGGAACCTTCTGGACGTGGACGTGGATGGTTTGCCCGTTACAGCACTCATCGACACTGGAGCCCAAATTTCCATCATGAGTGCGGAGCTTCGAACGCGCTTGAAAAAAGTACTTACCCCTGCTCCGACTCGACTGCTCCAGGTCGCCGATGGTGGAACTCCGGCTGTGCTTGGAATGTGTACTGCTCGTGTCAGTGTCGCCGGTCGCCACACGTCCGTTTTGTTTAGTGTGCTTGAACATTGCCCTCATAATGTGATCCTCGGACTCGACTTTTTGTCTGCCCATTCTGCTCTGATTGACTGTTCCGCCGGTGCACTACAACTTGACCTACCCCTACCTGTTCCCATTGACCTTCCGGCTCAAGCTCCAGCTCAACTTTGTTCCGCTGATTTTATACGCCTGCCGTCTCTTGCAGCAACCTTCATCCCTGTTTTAGCCAGCCCACCTGTACCTGACGGAGACTATGTCCTTACTCCCTCGACGTCAGTCCTGCTTTCTTACAATGTCTCCTTCCCACACACCATCGTTTCTGTTGCGGGCAATCAGACATGTCTTCCCATCCTAAATTTCGGACAGAGCCCACAAGTAGTTCCTCGAGGCATGTGTCTTGCCACGTTGTCACCAACGCACGAGTGCCACATTTCTGCTCTATCTGTTGCGCCGTCTTCGACCACTGCTCCTTCTGCGCCTTCTGCATCAGTACCGACCGACGACTTTGCAAAGATGATTGCACCGGACCTCTCAACCCAAGAAGCCGCACAGCTCCGTGGCCTCCTCGAGTCTTACTCCGACATTTTCGATCTCAACGATCGCCCTTTGCGCCAAACTACGGTCGTGACACATCGGATAAATACCGGCGATGCAGCACCTGTTCGCAGACGCCCATACCGGGTCTCGCCCTCTGAGCGACAAGTTATCCAGAGCGAGGTTGACAAGATGCTTGCCAAAGGGATTATTGAAAACTCTTCCAGCCCGTGGGCGTCCCGTGTTGTTCTCGTCAAAAATAAGGATAACAGCTGACGATTCTGCGTTGACTATCGTCATCTAAACACGATCACCAAGAAAGATGTGTATCCACTTCCCCGCATTGACGATGCTCTGGATTGTCTCCATGGTGCCACTTATTTTTCATCTATAGACCTTCGCTCTGGATATTGGCAAATTGCCGTGGACGAAATGGACCGTGAAAAGACCGCATTCGTCACACCAGACGGCCTATATCAGTTCCGGGTAATGCCTTTTGGCTTGTGCAATGACCCGGCGACCTTTGAACGGATGATGGACATGCTCTTGCGTGGTTTGAAATGGTCCATCCGTTTGTGCTACTTGGATGACGTCATCGTATTCTCTTCAACTTTTGCGACTCATCTTGAAAGACTTTCATCTGTTCTTCCTGTTTTTCGCACCGCTGGCTTGCAGCTCAACTCGTCCAAGTGCCACTTCGGTCACCGCCAAATAACTATGCTCGGACACCTCGTCGATTCATCAGGCATTCGCCCCGACCCTGCTAAAGTTCACGCTGTGCAGAATTTCCCCGTACCAACTTGTGCCGAAGGTGTTCGCAGCTTTATTGGCCTATGCTCGTACTTCCGCAGGTTTGTGGAAAATTTCGCCCATGTTGCCCGTCCCCTGACTGACCTCCTGAAGAAAGACGTTCCTTTCTCTTGGGGCTCTGAACAAGCGTCTGCTTTCTCGCAGCTCATCACGCTGCTCACCACACCTCCTGTTCTCGCCCATTTTGACGCCTCCGCTCCGACAGAAATCCGCACTGACGCTAGTGGCTACGGCATCGGCGCAGTTTTAGCTCAACGCCAATGTGGGCACGACCGCGTCATCGCCTACGCCAGCCGCCTCCTCTCTCCCGCAGAGCGCAATTACTCGATTACTGAGCGCGAGTGTCTCGCCCTCATTTGGGCGGTGGGCAAGTTCAGACCCTATATATATGGTCGGCCATTTACAGTTACAACCGACCACCACGCCCTTTGTTGGCTTTTCTCCCTTAAGGATCCCACCGGACGCCTCGGTCGCTGGGCCCTACGGCTGCAGGAATACACACACACTGTGGTCTACAAGTCGGGTCGTCTACATCAGGACGCCGACTGCCTGTCTCGACATCCCGTCGATGTACCGGACGGCTTAGTGGATGTCGCACCGATCTGCGTTCTTTCGCTCTCTGCCTTGCAAGACATTGGCGCTGAACAACGACGCGATGAGTCGTTACACCCAATTATCGAACGCCTGCTCTCTGATTCGTCTGACCCATCCCTTCACATGTTCGTGCTACAAAATGGCATCCTGTATCGCCGCAACATGCACCCCGACGGGCCCGAGCTCCTGACCGTCATTCCGTCTCATCTGCGACAGACTGTACTGCAGCAGCTGCACGACGTTCCCACCGCTGGACACCTTGGCGTTACGCGGACCTATGACCGAATTCGGCGACGGTTCTTCTGGCCCCGTCTCAACCGCTCCGTTCGCCGCTATGTTGCCGCGTGTGAGTCGTGTCAACGCCGGAAAAGACCAGCTGTGCCTCCTGCCGGACTGCTGCAGCCTTTGGTTATACCGGCCGACCCTTTTTTTCGCGTTGGCGTTGATCTTCTCGGACCATTCCCTATGTCGAATGACGGAAATAGGTGGATTGCCGTCGCTACGGACTATACAACTCGCTATGCCATTACTAGAGCCCTACCGACCAGCTGCGCTTCAGACGTCGCTGATTTCTTGCTTCACGACGTTATCTTGCACCACGGTGCACCTCGTCAACTTCTCACCGATCGCGGCAGATACTTTCTTTCCAAAGTAATAGACGAGTTACTTCGATCATGTGCTACTAAACACAAACTTACTACCGCTTACCATCCTCAAACTAACGGTCTTACCGAACGCCAGAAACGCACATTAACTGACATGCTCGCAATGTATGTTTCCTCCGATCATCGCGACTGGGACATTGCTCTACCATTTGTCACGTTCGCCTACAATTCCTCGCGCCAAGACACAGCTGGCTATTCCCCCTTCTATCTCCTCTTCGGCCGTGAGCCAACTTTGCCTTTCGAGACACTCCTCTCGCCCACGCTCGATTCGCCGACAGAGTACACTCGGGATGTCATAACCACAGCGACCCAAGCACGCCAGATTGCCCCCATTCGTCTTTCTGCTTCACAGACACGCCAGAAGTGCCGTTACGACCAGCGCCATCACTACGTGCATTATGAACCAGGTGCCCTTGTGCTAGTCTGGTATCCAACTCGGCATGTTGGTCTTTCGGAGAAATTCCTCTCGCGATACCATGGCCCTTACCGCATCCTTCGCCAGGTGACCCCTGTCACGTATGAAGTGTCTCCGCTGGATGCCACGGTGCCTTCACCTCTCTCTGACATCCTCCACGTCAGCCGTCTCAAACCTTACCTTTCTCGGACAGATGAGCCGCACCAATCAGGTGCTTTTTCCGACGGGGGTGATGTCACAGTCGGTAATGTGGAAAGAAGACGACGCTGATGGTGGTCTTAGAGACGACGAAGAAGAGTTTAGCATCTTCGCTGCTCTACGCTTGTTGGCTCAGCCATTAAAAGCCACTTGTAAATAGACGAACGCTTCTTCCTTCCCGTAACAATATGTATTTCTTCAGGAGCTCAATCAATTAACTCTCACATCATTAATTAACCCCATACTCACCAATTAACTCTTAAGTAACCTTATAGAGAACATATCCCAATCGCGGAATTAAGTACATCAACGCGCACGCGCAATATTCATAAGCTCATAAAGAATTGCTTTCGACTACCGCACATGCTTGAAATGTGCCATTAACGCCATTAATGTTCGCAAAAAAAGAGTTTTGTCTTTAACGCAATAATATTTGAAGGCAGTCGCCGCCCGAAACTCCGTATATGGTGCCCCCGGTCTGCCAGCGTTGGAATCCTAGCGCTGACACCCGTTGTTGCAATCGCACCGCTGGCGCGAGTTGTTGCAAATGGGTCGCAAGCCCCAAGGGTAGCGTTGGCCTGGCGGCCTGGGGCACAACTGGAAGCATCCGAAGGTCCTGGCAAAGCATGAGTCGACTGCTAACAGAACAACCTGTTTATTCTAGCATTGCAAAGAGCGGCCGGTCAGGTCGATCGAAGTGGAGAGACGGGAGAGCACACTTCTCGACGGAAGAATTCGGAGCCTCTCTCTTGGCGTCCGGGGGCAGCTGCTTTTATACTCTAGGAGTCGAGGGCGAGAAGGAAGGCCTCGTGATGAGGCCACGTGACGGCGAGGCACGGACACGCTGAGAGACATGTTGAGACGAGTGTAGTGACTCATCCGCCGGGCCGGCGCCGGTCAGACCTCCTCGCTTCACACTTGGGGAGCTCCTCTCCCCGGCTGCCGCGCTTTGACAAGCGTGGGCACACACACACACACGCACACACGAAGACACGTGGCACTGAAACATGCCTGGACGCGCTTGGCTGGGAGGCGTTGCGGCAGCTCCGAACGGGCCAAAATGTCCGCCGCTTTGAACGAAGCCCCGGCGTCCGTTGCACCCGCGCTGGCTATACCGCGCGTCGTAGGCGAAACGTAACACCAGCCAATCTCAGAAAACTGCGTTGTCTCAAATTTTAGCGTTTATTCAGAGTATATATATATATATATATATATATAAGGTTGTTGCGTATCAAAGGAGGTCAATATCAATATCAATAGGAGGTCCCCCTGACAGTTCTTGTAACTCCGGGACCTCCTTCTGTACTAATGATGAATGATGAAATAAAAAAAGTGCAAGTTTTTATTTTATTTTCTTTAAGAATACAAATGTTCTTGTACATGAAGTTAGTGGATTTGTTTGAGTTTATATGGAAAAGAGATCTTTAACAAAGTATTCGCAAACATAGTTGCGCAGTGTTATTTCTGTACTTGTTTTCTTAGAACTTTGTGACTGAGCTTTAACCGTTAAGCTTGCTGACAAACTTCAAGTGCCCGTCTATCTTTTTTCCTTCGTCCTTTCTTTCTTTCTTTCTTTCTTTCTTTCTTTCTTTCTTTCTTTCTTTCTTTCTTTCTTTCGTTGTATCTTACCATGAACATTATCGAAAACCTTTCAGAAGTCGAAAAATATACAGTTCATTAGAAACCCAAAATCAAATAATGCATGCAAGTTGATAGCGAATGCAACCACTTTCGTCTCGCATGGGAAGGGTTGTCAAAAACCGTGTCGACTGTGGTGGAAGGGCGAATCATGAGGGCGAATCAGAAAGTCCTTGCCCCTATTGTTTTAGCCAAAGTAAGGTACATACAGGTAATTACAAATATAACGCGCTATTCTACGTATCTTACACTATTTTCCCACATACTCCCCACATCGGTTCGGACATTTGTCCCATCGCAGCACTAAATTTAAGCTGCCCCTGTGCCATGTTGTCGTCAGTCAGCGATGCACGCGGCCTCCCCGAACGCTCATTGTCATGCAAGTCTTCACGGCCTTTTCCGAAGTCGCAGCACGACCACCTCACACGTCTCAAAGCGAGACACCTTTCCCCATACGTGGGCTGCATTTCCCGGTAGATTTCGATGGGCGTTCTTCCCTTGCTCCGCAGACACTTCGTTGCTCGTTCGCCGTGGACGTGTGAAGCACAACCGCGATATTCGATGATGATGATGATTATTATTATGTAATGACATCCTCTTTGAAACGGGGCAGTGAAAAATATTCACCTAGCCTTTTTGATTTAATCAGGTATGTTGCACATGTTTTTTATCTAGCATTTCTGTATACATCTCCTCTTTTCCCCCTTCAAAATCTACCTTGCACCGCTAGTCCTGATTGTACGAGATCCGGTCGTATCAGTCTATTTCCTGTTTTTTTTTACACGAATACTCAAACGTCTCTTGCTTATCTCGACGGCTGACCGGTTGATGCTTCCGTCCAGTTTAAATCCAAGCGCTTCTGGAAGGTGTACGTTACTTATATGGGTCTCACTGGGAGAATCCCATCGCATTCCGTAAGGATGTGCTGAGTGGTCTTGGGATTTTGGCTGCAGTATGGACATGCCTCATCTTGTTGCGAATGTTTGCTCCGGTATGATTTTCTCCTTAGGCAACAAGCTCGAGCCTCTAATAGCAAGGGACTTCCCTTTGTGTTATCGTATAAACTTTCCCTTCTAATTTCTTCCTTCTAATTTCCCTTCTAATCTCCATGTTCCTTTTTGTTTCCATTCTTTGCATTCAAGTCGCTGTCTCTGTTTCTCTAACTTCATTTCTGATGACCCCTGGTTGTCCATTTACACTATCAGTTACCCTACGTCAGTTGCCAACTTTCTTGTCCTCTTCCTCCATTCTGTGTCCGCGGTTTTCAGGTACATATACTTGTGCGCATTAGCAGCCCATTTATTTTAATCCATGTTCCTCAGTCTTTCTTCAAAACTAATTTTGCTGTGTTCTTCTTTGACTTCAAGAGAGCCCCAGCAGTCTCTCAGAGCCAACGGACTTACCGATCTTTGGTTAACTTCCAATCCCGACAAGATATCCAATTTTAAGCAGGGAATGGCATTTGCGAACGTTAGCGCTGGCACCATTACTCCTTTCCAGATTCCACGCACCACCTCGCAATTGTTGTGGGTCCAAAGTTCTGTATGTTTGATTATTGCTGCATTCCGCTTCCCCTTTATTTTCAGGTTATCTTGGTGGGTGCTTTAGTAAGCATTTCCTTCGTTTATATATACGCACAGGTATTTACATTGTTTGACCATGGATATGACTCGCTGTTGAATTGACACCACGTAATTACTAGTCTCTTCATTGGAGATCATAATTCCCGATTTCTCTGTGCTAAACTTAAGGCCAAGATTTGTCGTTGCGTATTCACAAATATTCGCAAGTGTCTGTAAGTCTCTTACATTGTCCGTCGTGTACGTGCTGTGAGACACTTCAACACCTTATATTGGAGTGTCCCGCATTCGTCACACAACATGCACTGCTAATTGTGGACCATTGCAAGTGCACTCCCCGTTATGCCAAGTTGTGGCCGAATGCAATGACAAAAGAGCACGTGAAATTCATGAGGCCTTTCTTATTCGCGACGCAGGTGAAAATAAATGGGTGAGGGCGCCTTCTGTTAACTTATTAGACAATGAGTATCAGTAACTCTTGAGATGATGCCTGTTCTTGCACATGTGCGTCTACGCAGTTATTTCACACCCAACTCACCCGAGGTCGCGGTTTCGCCCCTGTCCAAACGCGGTCCCCGCCGCTTGTCGGGATCGAAACCGTGACCTTGAGCAACGCCAAGGCAACTAAGCGACCGCGGCGGGCACAGAAGTTGTTTACTAGCGGGGCGGCCGCTTGCGCATGTCGTCGTGACGCTGCGGTGCCTTAACGCGGCTTTGCGTCTGCACACCCTGCGTCCGTTGTCCACAGGGACAAACTTGCACGGTGTTTATTTTTCAGAAATAAAAGAAACGTGCCCTACAGTACCTTGAATTAACATTTGCCCAGTTTGGCTGCAAGTTTAGCTATAGCCTAGTAGTAACGTTTTCTTTATCATAAGACGCCCAAATTCGCCGTGCTATCTGACGGCACCTTCCCCTCTCTCGCGATCCTCCCATGTATACAAGCTGCCACGAGCTAAGAGTGGTAGCGTTGTTATTCGTTCGTTTCGAGCCTGCGGACGCGTTAGGTGGCGGACGAACGTGTTTTTCCAAGGCTCCGTGGCGGCGACGAAAACGTTTTCTTTTTGTGCATGCTTTGAGCTTGCTCCTGTTTTTGGACTTGCTGTTTTTTTAGCCTTTAAATAGTAGTTTAGAAGCGGCAAGGCTAACAACTCTTAGATTTCTTTCTTTCTTCCTGTGTGAGTGTGTGTGTCGGGTATATTTGGTTTTGTAGGACAGTCAGAGCGTCCTCTTGTGCCACGTGTTTCAAAACTTGCGACCGTGTGGGACGTGAACTCTTTCTTTAGTTTCTTTTAGTCTTTAAATAGTAGGTTGGAAGTGGCAAGGCTATTAGCTATTAGTGTCTTTAGTGTGTGTGTATTTGTATCGGGAATACTATTGCTTTTGTAGGACTGTCAGAGCGTGGCCACATGTTTGAACACGTGTGACCGTGTGCCATCACTTAAGTGTGTTCGAGGTTTACTGCTTTTTAAAACATCGCAGATGAACAATTTGTGGCAGTTTAAGGAATTAGGTACTGTGCGTATCGGCCTTTGCATAGCCAATTGCTTTGAAAGTTCAGTTGCTAGCATTAGAGAAAGCAAAGTGCAACATATGGCAAGAAAGGCGGTAAAGCATGCACTGTGCGGAGAGCCCCTCAAGGTAGACGAGGGTCCCTCGAGGTAGACGAGGGGAACGACGAGAATGGAGCGGAAATCGAGTCGATTGGCAGATAATGTGATGTCGATGCTAGACTAAAGAAAATCGAGGATGCACAGGATGAGCTTGTGAAACGGGTCGAAGAGCTCAAAAAGGAGCTCAATATGGAGCGTGATGGACGGAAGGCGGCAGAAGAAAGACTTCGAACAGCCGAGGAAAAACTGAACAGGGCCGCCATCACGAACGAAAATGAATGGATGGATGTTATGAGCGTCCCCTTTGGAACGAGGCGGCGAGTTGCGCCACCAAGTTCTTGCTATTATACTGCCTAATGTCCTACCTAGGTTAAAAAAGAAAAAAAATCTGCTATGAACTCCCACAACCAAATTTTCTGACCCCCTATTGTGAACTTTGTTTTTGTACGTCTCCGTTTTTTGTTGTTTCCCTACTTTTCTTCCACCAATCTTCAAATCGCCTCTTACTATAATCTCTATTACGGACATGTTTACTTTCCCCTGCTCTCGCTGAACCCAAGGGCTTCAAGGAGTCCAGTGGTGCCTAAATCGACCACTGGACAGATCTTCATATTCTAATAAAACATGCTCCATCGTTTCCCCAGCTTTACCGCAGCAAGCACATGCTTCTTATTCCTTCTTATATCTCGCTTTATAGGTGCGTGTTCTAAGGCATCCCGAAATCGCTTCGAAAAGTAATGAGCTTCCCTTTGAGTGATCATAAATTGTTCCTTCCCTAATTTCGTTTTTTCCTCTTATGTACTTACTCATGGCAGGTTTCTTTTCCATAGCCGCCGCCCATGAGATTATTTCATCATCTCTGAGTTTCCGCTTGACGTTCTTTGTTGCTGTGTTGCCCATCCTACAGGCCGCATACTTGCTGGTAAGCTTCGTAGTTCTTTTCCTCCACTGTGAACCAATGTTTTTTCTGTACAAATATCTCAACACACTCCCAGCCCATTTACTTTTTTTCCATATTCCTGAGTCGTCCTTTATAATAAATTTTTTCTGTGAGCTTCCCTCACTTAAAACTTGTCCAGCCCATATCTCCCTGCACAGCTTCATTTGTAGTCTTCCCGTGAGCGCCCAATGCGAGGCGTCCTACTGACCTTTGGTTGCCATCGAGTCCTGATACTGTACCCCTGATTTCAAGCAAGCAACCGCATTTCCAAAAGTAAGTCCTGGGACCATTACACCTTTCCACATACCCCGGAGCACCTCGTACCTACTGTGTCCCTATAGCGCTCTGTAGCGCTATGGTATTGGTGATGGAACGCCGTCTACAGGTGTGACAGGACCAGAAGTGCTGACAAAGCGCGTGGAATGCGTGAAATCCGTGGAACGCGAGGTTTGGGCTGCTGGAAGGAGGGTTACCTACACTGAATCCCCACAAAGGGAAAACAAGGGATCAATGCCTCGTGTGGAATCGAAATCCTGCGAAAAGAATGACAAAAGGAGGCACGAAAAGTCCTCTTCATTGGGAGAGAGTGAAAAGGTGATAATAGCCGGTGACTCAAATTTAACTATGTGCTCAGAGACGATTGTGGAGAGGGTGAAAGGCGACAGAAGAGCGGCGGTAGAGACTTTTCCACGGCAAACATTGGGCTCTGTCAGGGAGCGAGCTAGAGAAAAGCTCGCAGAGAATGAACAGGGATGCAACCTTGTAGTAGTAGTGGGCGGCCTAAATGACGTGCTAAACAGGAAAAGGGCAGGAATAACCCCCCAGCCTTTGGCGAAGGGTGTAGACCACTTGCGCGAGTTTTCCCCTAGGGTGCAGATTGTAGTGCGCACGGTGCCGGAGGTACCATTACGCGGCACTCACGTAAAAAGAGCGGTTGCGGCCGCTAATGAGGCTAAATGGAGAGTGAGCTAAGAAAAAGGTTTCGAGGATGTGGAAGTAAACAAGGAAATGAAAAAAATATGGTGGTTTTCAACGAGCATATACCCAGGAATTAGGGACATTTCGTTCTGTTCGATTTTTTCGCCACCACGTAGCGTATCGACCTTAAAGAATTCGAAATTCCCGCCATGACGTATGCCATGACGCACAACTAAAGGAAACACAATAAAAAGACGCACATCCTAAGACTGTCGCTTCGTCTCGTCGCCTGGGAACAAGTCCGCTTATGTATCAGCGTTATCTCGAAGACGGCCAGCTGCTCTACTGGCAATTAGCCGACGATTTCGCTAGACAGCTGGCCCGACAGCGCGTTGGCATTTAGGAGAGTTGTCTGGCCGAAATAACGGCTCCCGCGAAGCTTCCGCTGAATATTTTTTTTCTTGAGCGGTTGTTTTTTGTGCACCACTATGGCCTCGGGCTTGCGTATACGTCAGTGTTCTGTTTCATGGGTTTGCTATAGAACCGGCGTGATTCATTGTTTGGGAGGAAGCTTTAGCTCCGGGCCTATCTCCGATGCCGGCTACTTAAATACATGTAAATTCTAGGAATGCTTTTGGGAGAAAGCCACTGAACCAATTGAATGAATTTTGTTGCATTTAAGAGAGAAAGATAAATTACAGTGACTACACAAATAGAATTTTGATTTAGACCGTGGAATTTTTTATAAGAAGTGCAGGAATATGGCAAACTTGAAAATAAAAGAAGGAAAAGATAGAAACTTGAAGTTTACAAATCCGCAACTCAGCCATGAAAAACAAATATCGCATTTATATAAACTGCATTTGTTGGAGCATCAACAGAAAACAAATTTAATGCATGAATTTACAACTTATCTGAATTTGTTACAATGTTTGGAAGGATTTTGCAAATGCGACATTCACAAATTAGGGATATATTTCAGGGTGGCGTATGGTATATCATTGCTGTATGGTTTAGATGTATTATTAGGTGCAGTTTACTTAATTGCGATATCGTTTTTAGTTGCTGAGGTACAGAGTTCTTTCTATACGTCAGATTGTTTTAATTTTGCTATTTTTGTTGCGATTTAAGCAAAGATAGATAGATGAGCTTTATTAAAAGAATATTGAGAAGAATCGCTAATGGTCGGGGCCCATAGTCCAGGGCTCCGCTGGCTCTTGCCATCTTCTCAGCTCTCTGCATCAGCTTGAGCTGGCCTCCGAGGGCCGAGCTGGACAGCAGTGCCTCCCATTGCTCCCTCGTGGTGTTCGTGTCGGGGTGTTCTATGTTGTGTCGAGTGCACTCCCACGTAATGTGGTATAGGGTTGGTGTGGCCCCACACCACGGGCATTCGTCCCTATGGGCTGTGGGGTGTATGCGATGTAATATGTGCAGGTTCGTGTAAGTGCTTGTCTGGAGCTTACGCCAGGCAGCGGCATCCTTTATCTTTAGATTTCGATGAGGTGGTGCAGATCGCAAGCGACTCCCTCTGTGGTAGTTCACGATGGCTGAATACTCGAGGTCGACAGGGTCCGCGCCTTCTGCAGCCGGCGTGATGAGTGCTCGGTTATGCACGAATCCTCGAGCTGCTCTGTCGGCCTGCAGGTTGCCCATGATGCCAGTGTGGCCCGGTATCCAGATGATGGTTTGGGTGGTCATGCCCTTGGAGTCCTCCTTTAGTATTTCGGCTAGGACTTGTGCAGCATGTCTTCCAATTCTTCCCTGTAGGAAGTTGCGGCAGGCCTGCTGGGAATCCGTGAGGATCGTCAGTGGTTTGTTTGCGTGTTGGCCTTCACGGATGGCTAAGGCGATGGCCAGCTCTTCGGCTTCCATGACCGTGCAGGGGCGGGTCGATGCAGCTGAGGTAACGTGGCCTCGCTGGTCGCATACCACTGCCACTGCGCCCTTGTTATTCGTCCAATACATGGCGGCGTCCGTAAAACGGGCCGGGGTAATGAACCTGAATGCTTTCTCCTTGCTGTCCTCCTGCCGGAGTGTAGGTTAGGGTCCATGTTGCGTGGTATTGGGGCAACCTGATACCTGTCCTTGACGTGACGAAGTATCGAGCAGGTTTCTTGGGTTCGTGTTGTTATAGCTTGGAACCCCAAGGTTTGTATGACCTGCCGGTCCGCGCGAGTCCGCGCAAGTCTCTGTTGTTGCGAGATGTAAACGGCTTCTGTCAGTTCGCTGAGGGTGTTGTGCAACCCTAGCGCCAATAATTTTTCAGTCGATGTACTCATCGGCAGGTGGAGAGTCGTCTTGAAAGCAATCCTCAAAAGTGTGTCGGCCTGCTTCTACTCGGACTGTGTAAGGTGGTAGTAGGGCAGACTGTATGTGATTCTGCTCACCACCAGGCTTCTGACCAGTCGGAGGGTGTCCCTTTCCTTCATGCCTCTGTTCTTGGATGTTACGGGGGAGATCATGCGTGATATCTCCTTGACACTGGTTTTGAGGAGTGTAAGGGTGTGTGTGGCCCGCTGGTTGGACTGCAGCCACATGCCCAGCACCCTGAGCAATGGCTTCTCTGGTATGAGGCCCCCGTTGAGGCGTACCTCGAGTTTTCTTGTTGGGCCTGCGGGGACTGTGTGGTTACTCCAGCCGCGCCAGACTCGTAGGAGCTCAGATTTCTCGGTGGAGCATTGTAGTCCCCGTTGGCTGACGTATTCTTGGATGAGATATTCGCTGCAGTATGCAACCGTTCTTCTTTTTCAACGACATGACACCCTGTTGTGGTCCAGAGTGTTATGTCGTCTGCGTAGATTGCGTGCCGAAGATCTGCTACGTCCTGCAGTTAGCTTGTGAGGCCGATCATGGCAACGTTGAACAGCGTGGCAGAGATGACAGCACCTTGTGGTGTCAGCACCTTGTTGGGTGGGTAGTACACTGGAGTCTGGATCTCTCCCATCTTCAGCTCTGCCGTGCGATGGCTCAGGAAGCTCTGAACATACTTGTACGTTCGCTCGCCGCAGTTGGTGTTGGCCAGCCCTCCTACGATTCCTTGGTGACTGGCGTTGTCGAAGCCCCTTTGATGTCGATTGCTAGGAGGACGTATTCGCCGCTACGCTAAGCAAAGAAAGTAGATAGCCTAAATCAAATATCGCTTTGTGAAACCACTACATTTTAACATTTTCTTCGGAATTCAACATAACTAATTAGATATTGAGCAGTGGTTGCTCTGAGAAACGACTGCCGATTTCCCATGAATGTAGATGGGAGCCCCCGAGCTAACACTTTCTCTTAAGTTCGAGTTAGAATAATATGTTTGTTGGTAGGATATGTTTGTAAAGCTGCTTGGGAAGGAAGAGGAGAAAAGAAAGAGAGAATGCAGGAATGTTATTCAGAAGAGCGTCTAGTTCGCTAAAAATTACTAAATGTATACTTCTGGAATTCTATACCAGTTAGATTAAATAATTCAGAGAAGATGCTACCTCAGTGTGCACCGGAATATTGCAAAACGCTACGTTGCAAGGCGCATTACAGACGGTTCTTTCTTCTATAATTACTATTAATATACGACTGAAATATCATCAAGATATGCCCTGGTAATGTTAGAAACGCACAGCCTGTGTGCAACCTTACAAAATCCAGCAAAATTTCCAGCGAGGCTGTTTCTGTCGAGCAGTTGCAGTAGAAATTTGAATTGCTAGTAATATTGTCACACAGCTTAAAACTTTGCCTGCATATGATTTTGCAAAGTATGCACACTTGAACCTTATTTCTTCCCCAATGAAAGCCAGTGACACGTCTCGTTCTCCCAAGACGCCTGAGAACATGAGCATAACGCTCGTAGAACTAGGGTAGTTGCTTGAGCGAGTTGGTAATTCATGATCAAAAATAACGTATAGCGCAACGGCAGCGCTGTGTACGTCGTCTTCGCAGTCCTTGTCCTTTGCGCTGTACGTTATTTTTGCTCGTAGAACGCTGTAATTAACCGATCCGAATAAAATTTGCACGCACGTATGAGGTAACGGGCGACATTAAAAAAAAAGAAGTCCTCGCCCAGTTCAGCTGACCGATGACATTGAGGATGCCCGCTACGTGCTTCGTATTACGTATGAAAATAGGGAAACAAGCACTATTCACTAATTTCTGCAAAGCTCATAATTACCCCATAGAAGGCGGAGTTATAGTCCTGCGGGGAAGCAATTGCTAATTTATTTCACTATGTTGGTGTCATTAGCGTCCACAAATTGTACGGCTATGGAATCAGTGCTTGATTTAAACGCAAAAGCCTACAGATCCCACGCCCTGTGGTAATCGATGTTGAGCGAAGCACCGACGAAACACGCAAGCAGCTATTTGATGTCTAAAAGATGTCTTCAACAGTTAATTCAAAAGTCTAGTAGCTGTCTTGATGAAGGCATTTTGTAGCCATGGATGTCTAGAAGTACTTCAGTAAGCCCTGCTAACGTTACGCTAAAAGTTGGCTAATGGACAGCTTGACAAGAACAACGGAAAGCTTCTTTTAGACACACTCAAATTTTTGCGGCAGCTGTTACAGTAACACGAGGTTTGCCCACAGTTACCATTTATTTTAAATGAAGTACGGACATCAGAAAAAAAAAGTTTATATTGTCGGATCGAGTGATGCACAGGTAGTTTTTCCAGATGTGAACCATGGGAATAGTGTATATGCCCTCATTGGTCAATTAGTGCTTTTTACCTAGACGAATCAGTTGAATGCCACCTGTCAGAATTATTTTGCAAGTAAAACAAGATCTGTATTGTATGCTGATATCATGCCAATGTTCGCCCATTGACCTAAAGGAGAACATCTCTACATGAAATACGTCATTATTGACAAAACTTCGCCCTGCTGGTTCTCCACCAAATTGAAATAGTTTCAGCAGGGAAACATTTTGTCAGTGATGCTGCAATTCAGACAAAAATTACATCCCGGTTTCAGCTGCAAGGGGCACAATAGCCTGACATCAGTATACGAAACAGAACGATGTGCTGCAATGAATTGTTAAGAAATAAAGGATAGTACACATCTGGAAAAACGCTCTGCGAACCACTCTAACTGGCATTATAAATATTTTTTCCCTGATGTCCGTGCTCCATTTAAAAGTAAATTGTAGCTTACTTTGTGGATGCCCCTTGTAAGGTAACACCACATGCTTGTACAGCATCACGCAGGAATAATGGCCAGTTCTTCGATATACCATCCATTAGCGAATTTCTTGCACGTTGTATGTTACCGGAACTGAAAGATAAATCATAATATGCTGTTATTTTTTTCATACACTGTACGATGAGTTTTTTCATGCGTAAAATATGATTGCAAACGAAAATGCAGCAAGACATCTACTTCATACCATGTCACATAGTCATACTTTATTACCTAATAAATTAGAGAAGATGCAGAAAGTGTAATTAACAAGAGTGACAAATAGCAGCAAAGGTGATCATGGATAAATCTTGAAGATGATTGCCACCACTGCCAGAGCAGGCCAGCCTTCGTAGGAGAGCACTGGCTGCCCACAAAAGCTTGCTGTCACAGGCCACGCGTGAAGGTTCTTGAAGACATAGGCAAGCAATACCTGCACAAAAGAGGGAATCAAAGGCGAGGGAGAGAAATGGGAATGTTGAAATTGGAACTTCAATTAGCAATATGTGCTAAGAAGTTTGTCTCACATTAAAAATAAATTTAAGCCCTCCTTTCTCTTAAATTACGCATATATTAAGGTATGTATGTGATGATGTTTAAAATGACTAGTATATTTCAGGACACATAGTTAATAAATTGCAAGTATTAAATTGCACAGCAGAGTCAAAGTCAGCTTTGAAATTAATATATGGTGTTTGGTGGCTAAAAAGCCACTTATCAACTTGTCAAACAAGTCTGAGAATCTTCCTGCAAAATATAATCAGTTTAAAACAGTAATACACTCTGCAGGTAAATAATGTACTAACTTAATTGAAAAGTTAACTAGCGTTGTATATTGTTAAACTAAAAGAAAGTTTGTGATTTTGCACTTCCTAGCTGTTGCCTTTTTTTAACCTAAACATGACACAATAAAGAGTAAGCAAGTATCATGCGAAGTAGGAGTGGGGATAAAGTAGTGTTCCAAAGCAACACCCCTAGCTGGATCAATCACTTTGTTGACATATTTTAATGGGACCGTAATTGGCCTAGGGCAATACCTCACACAAATGATGCATCACCTTGGATGATACGTCATACAATATTGAATGTATTTCATGATGTGATCAAACGATGATGATGATGTTTGAGGTTTAATGGCGGCCAGGCATGGCCAAAGAGCGCCATGCCAGCGGTAATGAATATGTCGTGGTCTTATGGGCTCTGTGAATTTAATGTGACTTCGCTGTAAAGGGGCCTAAAAGAATTTGAGTAAATTGCATAAAAATTAGACATAATAAAATTATGGCAATGATTAATGACATGTACTATGATCACTAAGATGCATCAAAAAGGAATGATGCATTACATAAAATATGCGAGAAGCTAAAATTGTCTAAGAGCACTACTGCCTCGCCAGAGCCCTTGAAACGCAAGGGCCGAGAGGCATGTGCTATACAAAATAGCTATCCCAGTGGCATCCTCTGGAGAGAGGAGACGCTATGAACGTATAGGGCTAATTACATGTAACACATCTTTTAGGAAGTCTAGGACTGCGTTAGTGTCAAAGAGCGGTTCTCGGCCGAGTAACATTACAGGATGAAGGGGAATGTGCTGCCGGTATGCCAATGGAAAATGTTTCTTTCTGTCAGATTCGGATTTCCGACATTCCAGGAGGACGTGGAGGACGGTCAGCCTCTCCCCGCATCTCCCACAGGTTGGGGGCTCATTTCCAGTGAGTAAAAAGTTATGCGTGCCAAAAGTGTGTCCTATTCTTAGGCGACAGAATAGGACATCTGTCCGGCGTGATTTTGTTACAGGAGGCCAGAAACCTAATTGTGGCTTTATTACATGCAGCTTATTATTTGTTTCAAGGTCCCACAAGCGTTGCCAGTAGTTTCGCAGGGAATGAAGCGGTAGAATTAACAGTGTGTGATGCAATTTATGTGGCCATTTGGTCCGCTAGAACGTTACCCTGGATGCCCCTATGTCCAGGCACCCAGCATATAATCACATGCTGGTTATATACATATGCTTTACATAGGACGGAATAGAGTTCAATTATTATAGGATTTTTGTGCTTACAGAACGATATCAAAGACTTCACAACACTTAGGGAGTACGTATATATAATTGATTTTTTGAGTTTTGATTTCCTTATATGCTTCACGGTCGACAATATTGCGTAGGCCTCAGCCGTGAAGATACTAGTTTCCGGATGCAGTAAATCGGATTCCGAGAAGGATGGACCGACGGCTGCATAGGACACCCCGTCGCGTGACTTCGATGCATATGTGTAGAACTCCGTGCAGGAGTATTTGTACTGGAGTTCCCGGAAATGCATTTGGATTTCAATCTCTGGAGCATGCTTTGTGACTTCCACGAAAGATATATCGCATTGTATGAGCTGCCACTCCCAAGGAGGAAGCAGCTTGGCTGGATGCATTAGGCGAAACTCGA
The DNA here is from genome assembly GCF_038994185.2 of Dermacentor albipictus. Lineage (NCBI taxonomy): Eukaryota > Metazoa > Arthropoda > Arachnida > Ixodida > Ixodidae > Dermacentor > Dermacentor albipictus. The sequence goes on from NC_091821.1 coordinate 42,591,397, forward strand.
GGAGTGGAACATGCATTTCCTCACAGCTCCCTCACACGCAGCGAGAAAGGCTGTCTTACAGAGGGACGATTGCGAAAGAGTGTAGCATATGTCATGTCATTAACGGTATTAAAACAGGGATGTTGAGGATTTGAGCGGACTTTCAGAAAATATGTTTGGCTGATGTATCTTCTCTGCAGATGAAGTGACCACTCATTTGATTCTGCATATAAACTTTCAATGGGACTTGTTCTGAAAGCTCCAGTGGCCAGTCGGATTCCTAGATGGTGGACCGGATCTAGCATCTTTAGCGTGCTCGGGGCTGCAGAATGATAGATCGCGGCACCGTAGTCCAAGCGTGATCGAATGAGGCTCTTGTAAAGATTCATTAAACATTTCCTGTCGCTGCCCCATGTTGTGTGGGATAACACTTTAAGTAAGTTCATTGTTTTTAAGCATTTGACCTTGAGGTATTTTATGTGTGAAATAAAAGTTAATTTAGAATCAAGTATGATGCCTAAGAACCTGTGTTCTTTGTTCACAGGAATTCGCTGACCATACATTTCGATACTGGGTTCTACAATGAGCCCTCTCTTTCTTGTGAAAAGCACACAAGAACTTTTGCTGGGGTTAACTTTAAATCCGTTTTCTTCTGCCCATTTGGACACTTTGTTCAAACCCTGTTGTACTTGCCTCTCACATACTGTAAGGTTGCAGGATTTGAAACCTATCTGTATGTCGTCTACGTAAACAGAATAAAAAAAATGGCTGGCGGTAATGAAGCACGAAGGGCATTCATTTTCATGATCAAGAGCGTGCAGCTAAGTACACCTCCTTGAGGTACACCAGTTTCCTGTATAAAAGGTCGCGACAATACATTGCCGACTTTCACGCGAAATGTATGGTTGGACAAATAGCTTTCTATTAGGACGAGCATATTGCCACGGATGCCAATTGCCGACAAGTCTCTCAAGATTCCATAGCGCCACGTGGTGTCGTACGCCTTCTCCAAATCGAGGAATACGGATAGGAAATATTGTTTATGTAGAAAGGCGTCGCGAATGCTTCCCTCAATGCGCACAAAGTGGTGGGTTGTGGACCGCCCTTCCCTGAAGCCACACTGAAAGGGATCGAGCATATTGTTGAGTTCAAGGAAATGTACAAGTCTGCGGTTAGCCATTTTTTCAAAAAGTTTACAAAGACAATTTGTAAGAGCTATCGGACGGTAACTTGCTGCCAAGGAAGGGTCTTTACCCTGCTTAAGAACAGGGACTACAATCGCTTCTTTCCATGTGGATGGGAGGTATCCCGTAGCCCAAATAGCGTTGAAAAGCGTGAGTAGTGTAAGTTTGGTGTCAGTATGTAAGTGTCTGATCATTTCGTACATGACTCTATCAGGTCCCGGTGCAGAGCTTTTTGCATGTGTTCAAAGCAGCTCTCAACTCAGCAATACTGAAAGGCCGGTTATAAGGTTCATTCTGTTTGGATTTTCGTATTATTGGCTTACATTCTTCTATTTGTTTGTATTTCAAAAAGGATTGCGAATAATGGTTTGAACTCGACACGCTCTCAAAGTGTTCCCCAAGTGAGTCTGACTGATCTTTCAGTGTTTCACCTTGTGTGTTTACCAAAGGAAGTGAATATGTTTGTCGCCCTTTTATTCTATTAACCCTGTTCCATACTTTGGCCTCATCTGTATAGGAGTTGATACCGGATAAAAACTTCTGCCAACTCTCTCTTCTGGCCTGTCAGCGGGTTCGCCTGCCTTGGGATTTTACTTTTGTAAAATTGATAAGAGTCTCCGCAGTGGGGGAGGCGCGAAGCAACCCCCACGCTTTGTTCTGTTTCTTACGGGCGATCTTACACTCGTCGTTCCACCACGGGACACGCCGTTTGCACGCCAAGCCATTTACTTGTGAAATACATTTAGTTGCAGCATCTATTATGAAGGCTGTAAAATATTCCACAGCAGCATCAATTCCTAACGAGGGCATGTCATCCCATGATATGCAAGTTAAGTTTCGGAATTTCTCCCAGTCTGCTGTGTCAATCTTCCACCTAGGAGCCTGTGGTGGATATTCGTTTTGTTTAGGTGTTCGTAGCAGTATGGGGAAGTGGTCGCTTCCGTAAGGATTGTTTGTAACTTCCCATTCGAGTTCAGGCAGAATAGAAGGAGAAACTATGCTGAGATCTATTGAAGAAAAGGTTTTGTTGGCAAGACAATAATATGTGGGTTCTTTCTTATTCAGAATGCACGCACCAGAAGAGAAAAGGAATTGTTCAACAAGTTCCTCCTCGCGCATCTATACGAGGGTCGCCCCACAGGTAGTTGTGTGCATTGAAATCGCCAAGAACAATATAAGGTTCCGGCAATTCATCTATAAAGGTCTGAAATTCATGTTTGCTAAGTTTGTAATGGGGGGGGGGTATATAAAGTGAGCAAATAGTGGTTAGTTTGTTCAGCAACACAACTCGAACCGCTACCGCTTCAAGGGCTGTTCGTAGCTGTAAATGTTGACACGCTATGTTCTTTTGAATTACAATTGCAACACCGCCCGATGATGCGATTGCATCATCGCGATCTTTGCGAAAAGTAACATGCTGTCGGAGAAAATTTGTGTCTTGTGGTTTTAGGTGTGTTTCCTGTAGACACAGCACTTTTGGATTGTGTTTGTAGATGAGTTCTTGTACATCATCGAGGTTCCTAAGAAGACCTCTGACATTCCATTGAATAATTTGTGTATCCATTTTAAAAGCAAATTGGTGCTGTGTGTATGGAAACGGAAGTGATGCCTTAGATTACAGAGCTCTTTCGAGGCCCTGTAACCGGGGTTCTGCCCTTTCTGGAGCGTTCGAGGGAGCCTCGCCGCTCCTTAGGCGCTTGGCGCCCTTTGAGGATAGGTGTAGTGTCCATTGCCTCTTGTGAGGCGCCGGACACGTGCTCTTGCGAGCGAGAAGTTACCATGGAGAGTCCCGCCTTGGAGGGCAAGACCTCTGCGCCCACCAGCCCGGAGGTCGATGGGGTTCCCTGGGGGATGTGGCTGCGCCAGCCGTTGCCAGCACTGGAAGGGACCTGGGAGGTTGAGGCAGCCTCGGCTGCGCCCACCTTCGGGGTCGATGGTCCCCTCTCCTCGGTTGACGGAGCAGCGCTAGCTGCAACCGCCGCGGGGGCAGATGGCGTAACTGCCGACTCACTGACTGTGGGTCGGACAGCCGCTGGAAGCCTTTGTGTCGCTGCCCCCTGACGCGTCACATCGGCAAAGCTTTTCTTGGGCAGGTATGAAACCCGCCTGCGTGCCTCTTTGAATGTGATATTTTCTTTTACTTTTATGGTCACTATTTCTTTTTCTTTTTTCCAAGACGGGCAGGACCGCGAGTACGTGGCATGCTCGCCATCACAGTTGACACAGTGTGGGGTATTCTGGCATGTTTCAGAGGAGTGTTCGTTTTCACTACACTTGGCACGAGTCATCCGGCCTCGACAGTTCTGTGAGCTGTGGCCGAACCTTTGACACTTGAAGCATCTCAGGGGATTTGGCACATATGGCCTAACACGAATCTTGAGGTACCCGGCCTCGATGGTGTCGGGCAGAAACCTAGAGCCGAAAGTAAGTATTAGGTGTTTTGTCTGAATTTCTTTCCCTTCCCGCCTCATCTTAATTCGTTTCACACTGATGACGTTCTGATCACTCCAGCCCTCCAGGAGTTCAGTTTCAGATAGCTCTAGCAAATCAGCATCGGAGACGACACCGCGTGTGGTATTCATGGTACGGTGTGGGGGTAACTGTAACCGGAACATCGCCAAAGGACACTAGTTTAGGTAGTTTTTCATGCTGTTTCTCATCACGAAGCTCCAGTAGGAGATCGCCGCTTGCCATTTTCGACGCTTTGTAGCCAGGTCCAAAGACTTCAGTCAGGGGTTTCGATACCAGAGAAGGTGAGATTATTCTCACCATCTTTGCAGATTGATCAGAGTGGATGACGTGAAAGCGGGGAAAGTTACATGTTCGGTTGCCCGAAAATTGAAAGACTTCGGTGCGCCCTCGTTTAGGAGGGCGATCAGGAAGTGGGGGAAAATAATTTTCCATGAATAGGCATAATAAATTCGGCAACAGCGCCGACCGCCCACCATGGAGCCCAACGAAGGGGACGCGGCAGAGCTTGCATGCAAGTCTGCACGACGCCAGTCGTACGCCGCCACTATAACCAAATATGGTGTACCCAAGATTGGATAGCCACACAGGGTTAACTCTTGCCGCCAAGAAGAAGGAAGTAAATAGAAAAGAGAAGAAGACAGGAAAGGTGGAAAGTAAGGGAAAGACGAAGGTTGTAGGAAGAGAGAGACAGGAAAAGGCGACTGCCGATTTCCTCCAGGTGGGTCAGTCTGGAGGTGCCGTCTATGTGAAGCCGAGGCCGAAGAGGTGTGTTGCCTCCACCGGGGGGCCTTAAAGGTCCAAACACCCAGCATCGGCTCAACCCCCAGGATCCCTTTTTCCCCAGACATGGCTAAGCCGTGCACGGCTATACGCGGGACGGTCCAACCCTCGTGTGCTCGGGTCCGTGGTGTCGCAACACACCAAACGCCTGCTTGCGCAGACGCCCCTGCGGGGTGATCAAACGATACATTGCCCACTGTCTTGGAAGTGTTAACATGCTGTTTGCGCGAAAAAGTGCAAAGTGATTTGTATAGGTAGCAAATTCATCCGTGCATCTATAGCCTCAGGTAATTCTGAGCATCTACGTTGACTCGCAATTGTGAAGCCACTAAATTGCCCACCTAATGAAAAGTCAAATGTTGCAGGATAATGGGCCAGGGCAAATAAATTGCTAAATTCTGATAACACCTCCAATGATATTATTGAAATAGGTGACAAAAAACAGTGCAGGCAAATTATAGTTATGACAAAATTTTAAAAGCACCTATGCAAACGGCTGGAACCCTCAGCATCATGCCTGTTCTACACGCACATCAATTGTAGCGGCAAAACATACCTTTTACAGCACACATAAATCTTAAATTAGACTGCTTGCTGACGCTGTGCAGTAAATTCCTGTAAAGAAACTAAACCATACAGAAAAGATTCAGAATACAGAACTAATCACATACTGGCTTGAATACATTTGTGCATTAGGGAAGCAAGGTGTAATGTACACTATTGTAGCAAATTTTTACTCATGTATGGAATACTCATGTGACACAACAGAGTTAATTTGTGAGTTCTTACATAGCAGTGACTACTGTTAGATATGGAGCTGGTTCCTGCGATTACTTCGAGTTCCCCCAGACCACATCGGATTGCAGCACAGCTAATTGAGGAATGCAGAAGCAGGAAAGCGCATTCCAGAGAAGCGGCCGAGCAAACAAGTTTAAGGCAACGAGTTTACATGCCAACAAGTTCGTGCGCCGCCGGGATTAGCAGGTGGGCATCCGACAATGAAGCAGGTGCAGCCCTCCCCTTCTCTTTGTTCGAAGTGCATTGCCAGTCTGCGATGCAAGACCGCAGCAAGCCGCCAGGTGTGACACCACGACACGGGCGCCTACCATTGGCTGAAAGTGGCGTCATCGGAGTGGACTCTCCCATTGGTCAAACATGACGTGACTTGCAGTGCTCGGAGGGTTTATAAGAAGCCTTCCAGAGAGACCTGAGGATTCTGGGACATGCCCTGATTCCCTGATTCACCTCTCTCGAACTTCTTGCCGCGGGCCGCAGCGTCCGAGTTGCTGCCGGCCCGTAATGACTGTACGACTGTTAAATGACTCTCACCTCTCTGTACATAATGTAGAATAAATCCTCCCAAGTTTTGGGCTTTCATCCGCGAAGTCCCGTCCTCCAAACCCTACATCTGGTGGCAGCGGTGGGATCGCCTCCGAATGCATCAGCTGGTGGCAGCGCTACGGATAAACCTTCGTCAAGAGAGATCCTAAGGAACCGGGAAGAGCGACGAAGAGAGAGCCTTCGTCGAAAGAGGTCCGAAGAAACTGGGAGTAGCGAAGAAGGAGCGAGCCTTCGACCCAGGGAGTCCGGAAGGAACCGGGAACAGCGGACAAATGAACCGGATGGCAGAGTGCTGCAACCGTAAGTGAGCGCGTGGTTTTTTTCCTTATGATTCGCCAGACTCAAAGGTTGTGTGTTCAATTTTGATAGTTCTGGGAATCGGGAATTTGTTGCATTGTGTGTTTGCACAAATTAATTAAGGAAAACAGTTTTAACCACCTGTCGGGGCAGCTGCCATGGATCTTAGAAGGTTGACGAGGTTAGACTTGTTGTTGGTGTGCGACGATTTGGGAGTTGAGGCGGACGAACGGATGGAAACTCCAGCTATCATAAAGGCGATTATCGATAGTGGCAATGATGACAAAAGCATTGAGCTTGCTTGGGAGGTGATACAGGAGCCACGGGAGCGTGTGCGTCGTATACGTTTGCGAGATCGTCGTGAACTTAGGAGTAAGCGTCAGCGTGAAGAACGCGAGAATGAACGGAAGCATGAGCTTCGAGAACTTACTCTTAGGTGTGAGCTTCACGAACGTGAGAATCAACGTAAGCTTGAGCGTGAGGAAAAGTTTGAGAGAGAGAAGGCAGCACTGATCAAAGAGATACAGTATTGTGATCAGTTATTGGCACAGAGACAACGGCTGTCTGAGAATTCTGTAGGTAGTACAGAGCGAAAGAATGAGGAAGCATCTAGCAGATTTTCGCCAGAAGCCGACGAAAAGAGTAGTGCCTGTGAGATTGGCTGCCGATTCATAAGTGAAAGGGAAAGGCTAGCTGCTAACGATGCCTTAGTGGCAACAGAGGCCGTTAAAGGCCGCAAGGAGAGCGACGAGGTGCTGTGCCAACAGATGACTGTAGAGACAGCTAGGCCAGCTGCGAACAAATTGGCACAGTTACCGAGCGTGTGCGTCGCTGGTAAGGTTAGCGAGGTTGCTAGCGAGGAAAAGGGTACTGTTGACGCGACAGACGCGAGCACCCATGTAGAGCCAGATCTGCGCGCAGAAGTGAAGTGCGAGCTGGACGATGCAGTTGAGAATAGCTCTCGGGGTGGCGAGCTCCGTAGCTCACGAGAGAACAACTGCATTGTTCAGGGATCGGTGCGGCTCTCCGCCAGTCTAGATGGCCTAGATAGGGATGATTCAGTTAATAATCATTCGGACTGTGCGCGTGAGACAGCGATCGATACCGACGGGCTGTGTGCCGATGCACAGCGTGAGCTGGGCAATGTAGTAGAGGGCAGTTCGCAAGAGTGCGAGTTGTCTAACTCGAGTAAAGCCTGATGCATTGTGCCAGAGTCGGTTGAGCTGTCCGCCAGTCGAGGCAGAGAGAGTGTTGGTTTAAGTGAGAATCACTCAGACTGTGCGGGTAAGAGACCGATCCGGGCCGACGAAATGTGTACCGGTCAGCACGAGGCACGAGGCGACATGAAAGCGAGCGCAAAGAGAAAGCGCCGTAAAAAGAAGCGCGGTAAAGACCGCAAGACGGTAATTAATGTAGTGCCGCCAAAGATGGCGAGAAACCCAAAAGGGCAGGGCGCGAGGAAGAAGGTGCGGTCGTCTAGGACGATGTTGACGCATCCAAAATGGTCGAGCCACCGGTCAAAGGGGGACCGCGAAGAATGTTCTGCGCGGACGCGGACAAAGGGCACGGGGCAGTTAATCTCCTCGTCGTTCCGTAGTTCTTTTCACAGCTCAGCGTGCAGTTCGAAGAAACGCAAGGTGGCAGGACGAGACCAGGTGGGGAGTAGCGACGCGGTCAATCGAGTTTGTGTTGAAAGCGGGGCGCGAGGACGCAAATTGGCAGGAGACCGTAACGTCTTGGGGGAGCTGATAGTGAATCAGCCCTTTTGTTGTCTCTCGGCAGCCAGAGTAGCTTTCAGACCACGTCCACCCCGCGGCCGACTCAAAGTATGAGTCAGACGGAAGCGTTTGGAAAAGGAGGCCTGGAGCGCTTCCGTAGAAATGAAGTGTCTTGTTTTATTTTTGAGCATCGGAAAATTTCGCGATTTGAGACTAGGTTTTCTTTCAATGTGTAAGGTTTGAGCTTTGTTTATGTTTTTGTTTGAGAAGCTCGAGATTTGAAAGATGCGTTTTATGTAAACATGTAGTCTCGCGAGATGCTCATTAATAAGTAGATAGGCTTTTTTTTCTGTGTGTGAGTAACCTGAGGGTCAAAGTTATCGTTCAGAGGCCTATGGTAAAGCGCGTGTGTTATTTAACCTTCTTTCTTTTTAAGTATTTTTGGAATTTTCTAAGGTTAAGCGCGTAGATTTTCAGTAAGTGCGTGATTTGCACGGAGAAGCGTTTTTAGTTCCATTAGCGCGTGTCCTGTGTGGACGGAAGGAAGCAGATTTATGAGTGGGTTGCACGTGCGTATTGAGGGCAGCCGTATTCTGACTTCGCTGATAAGTATGCGTGGAACGAGTTATTAAAAGACGCATTATTTTAAGAGTTCTGCGGAGTGTGTAAGTCCCGCAAGTTTAATTGTTCGTTTACGTCACGTGTCCTGTAGGACTTTCAGGAAAGAAACGTGAGTAAGCGTAATGAAGAGTTTGCCTACGACACAAGTATGCGTTCTGGATAGTGACCACAAGGCTAGTGCGCTTGTGATTACGTACTTGTGAGGTTGACCAGATTGTTCAGTGGCACCAATACGTGCGATAAGTACGCCACTGCGATAGATTGGAAACATGCTGTTCGTGTAGTTAGGCCACTTAAGTTATGTTCGGCTGTTTTCATTTGTTGTTTGCATCGTCAGCGACCCTTTTGTTTTGCAACAACAATAGTGCTCTGGTCTTGTCGGCATTCGGGGAGAAATGGATAGCGGTTTGGAAGGGTGGTTGGAACTGTTGTCAAAATTGGGGAACTGAAAGATCAGGGTTCATTTTGACGCAGTAATAGCCTGGCGAGTCAGGGGCGAAGAGCCTGCGCTTACACGTGGGGCAGCGCTGTGTTGTTTTGTTTGTTTGACGTTTGTTCTCCAGGGCCAAGGATCCCGAAGTTCGTCAAACGTGGCTCGACCCCAGTACCCTGCAGCTTCTATCAGCGTTCCTCATGGCCAGCGAATTGATTTCACCGGCCATTCAGAACAACCGGGGCGAGGACGAGCTGTTAGATATGGAGCTGGTTCCTGCGATTACTTCGAGTTCCCCCAGACCACATCGGATTGCAGCACAGCTAATTGAGGAATGCAGAAGCAGGAAAGCGCATTCCAGAGAAGCGGCCGAGCAAACAAGTTTAAGGCAACGAGTTTACATGCCAACAAGTTCGTGCGCCGCCGGGATTAGCAGGTGGGCATCCGACAATGAAGCAGGTGCAGCCCTCCCCTTCTCTTTGTTCGAAGTGCATTGCCAGTCTGCGATGCAAGACCGCAGCAAGCCGCCAGGTGTGACACCACGACACGGGCGCCTACCATTGGCTGAAAGTGGCGTCATCGGAGTGGACTCTCCCATTGGTCAAACATGACGTGACTTGCAGTGCTCGGAGGGTTTATAAGAAGCCTTCCAGAGAGACCTGAGGATTCTGGGACATGCCCTGATTCCCTGATTCACCTCTCTCGAACTTCTTGCCGCGGGCCGCAGCGTCCGAGTTGCTGCCGGCCCGTAATGACTGTACGACTGTTAAATGACTCTCACCTCTCTGTACATAATGCAGAATAAATCCTCCCAAGTTTTGGGCTTTCATCCGCGAAGTCCCGTCCTCCAAACCCTACACTACCTACAGGTAAATTTTGTAAGGCCTAGGGAAACTAATTACACCTGTGTATGTACACCGGCACTGAGAAATTGGTTATAATAGTGGCAGATTATGAAGGACCAGTGCAAAAAAATGCCCGTCCGTGAGACACCAACTAGCTATTTTACCACGAAGCGCTAGCTCCCTGGCCTTAACCCATATACAAAGCACTGGGAGGACCAGGGAGTGTACAGTTTATTGTCTTACACTGATCATGATGAGGTCCCGTCATCCAGCTAGCACCAAGGTACAAGATGGATGTCCAGTCGTCTATGGAGTGAAAGGAACAAAATAAGAGAGCATCAAGTCAGTTGAAAGACAGATTTATAATTACAAATGAGGTGACCCAGTCACAGTCATTCATTAATAAATGCCAAGCAGTCGTGATTTCACTCCCAGATGAAGCACCTACTAGGCTAAAAGTTTTGCTGCTTATTTAGAACAATACACAAGTGAAATTTGTACATCAGCAGACGATTGCATTTGGAATTGTTTAGATGAAGTAAACATTGCAGTTATATTTTGTTTTGCTATAAAGCGGGAACGCTACAAGCTGCATAGTCACTGACACACGCACGCGCGCACGCAACGCTGTAACCCATGCAAGAACAAAAGGACACAAAAGAGGGCGAGCTCAGTCTGGTTCAGCACTACAGCCAGCGCGTCATCTTCGAATGCATTCCCTTCGGTTGGTTCGTGCTACGTTGACCACAAAGACTGACAAGCAGGGCAAAGTTCTGACTGGTGTTGCGGGAGTCGTGGAGTGCGGTAGTGCTGAACTGCTGAACCCAAGCAGAACCCTCGTATAAAAGTAAAGATGATGAAAACCCGCAGGGCAGAAGAGCCCATCCATCAATAATTGTCGCGGGTAACATCTAAAAATATTCACATTGTTGCCGAAAAACGAAGTGCAATGTATTTCACTTACCGGAAAAAGTGTTATCCGAACGTGCAACGTACAAAGACGCACCGAGACACGAAGGCGGCGAACGCAGATCCCGCCATTGTGGTAGTAAGCCGTCGGCGAAAACACGCAATACAGCCGATGTCACGAAGTACTGATGCAAAACACACGGCAAAAAGCATCAGCACAGCTAAATGACTCCAGTTAATACCCAGTATAAATGTACAGAACGGCTTAGAATGACGCACAACTGGCATAGCGAACCCACGACCGAGACATTGCGGGTGGCAGTGGCCGTTTTTTTCAAACTTCCTGCCTCCCAGTGTTCCCATTATGGTCTGACAAATTGGGAGCGTCCCTACTTGACTGGCACCGAAGTGATCTCAGGGCGGTGGCTCTGTGACACCGCTGTGCAACACTGGCGTTTCGCCCCTGTTGCTGTCAGTACCTGCGGCGCGAGCATAGAAGAATGGTTTCCAGGCTTCGTGTGCGCGCCTCGTATGGAAAACAATAACACGCCTTTGATTGTTGAAGTTCTGGTGTGAAATTATTTAACATTAAATCTAACTGATTATGTTGCTTCCAACGAGTTCGATTTGTCTGTGGCGTCTTTTATTCGCTAACGCGACGGCCGACGGTAACCGCACTTTTAACACGTCGTTTGGCATTTTATGCACTTTTAAACAAAAAGACCTGAAAAAGTTCTTGAGTTAGACATTCTGAATGTGTTTACCAAAATGGACTCTAGTGACACCAGTAGCGGGTTTTGCCGCAGATAGAATATATACTAGCGTATTCTAAGTGCTGAGGTTATGTTTAGAAGAAATTCTATTTTCAGTCTTATCATAGACCAAGACGTTTGTGGCCGTTTCAAGAGGTTTCTAGGAGGTTCTGTGTTTCGTGGGCAGTGGTCGGGGAGCCTACCAAATTAACTAAACGACCATGAGAGCTATTGCGACTCAGGGTCAAAGGCGAGAGACGGACTCTTGTAGCTGACGAAAAGGAGACGAAAAGCTTTATACAGTATTTACATGTAGCAGGTTACAGCAGGCAAGTAGCGGAGCCGAAGAGCGCACCAGGCCGCCGGGGCGGCTAATGGCGACTCTCTCTCTAACAATGGGCCGGCTCTGCCTTAAATCCCTTTGGGAGCCCCATCGTCGACAGGAACGAGGCAGGAACGGTGGTGACGTCAACCACGTCGCTTTCCTCTTTCGTCGAAACAGGAAAAGTCCAAGCTGCATAAGACCGGTCTCCACGGCAAGGGTCAGCAGTTCTGTGGAATTCTGAAGGCTGCCAGTGATTCGTCGTGGTGCTCTGTGTCTCCGGGCTCCTCAGTTCGACCCACGGAAAGGGGTCGGCAGTTTCCTGGAACTTTGCAGGTTGTCACCACGGGCAACCACTTCAGAAGAACGAGGAGGGGGGGGGGAGGGGAGCAGCCATTGCCTCGATGTAGGCACGCAGTGTGGCACAACAGAGCACCAAGACGTAGGCTGCTGTTTCATGACCTACATGGCACGCATGCCATGACATTCATGCCATGACCTATCATTTATGTTCGTCATACACTATTGTCATACTATGCCAATTTTGGTAATACCAAGTTAACGAAACTACCATGAGAGCACCAAGACATAGGTGGCTGTTTCATGACTTGCATGAAACGTAAGTCATGACCTATCATTTATGTTCGTCATACTATGCCAATTTTGGTACATACCAAGACGCAGGCGGCTGTTTCGTCAGCTACATGACACGCATTTCTGTCACATCTTTTATTCGCAGCAGTGCTCGCAGGATTCACGTCAATAACAAGCATTCTCTGTACGCAGGTGATCACATTCCTGGGATCTTTATTGCCGCGCGCTGCAACGGGTACCACCGACGGGAGCACTGACAGCCTAAGCGATACACATCGTGTCGACACGCGGCGCAGTCCTACCCAATCGGCAAGTGGCTTGGTGCTGCGGAACGGGTGCGCCTGCGCAGAGGACGGAATTCTAGGCCACGGATAATATATAAGCCGGGATCACTCTGCTCTGACCGCAGTTTGGCAGCAGTGTTCGCAGGATTGACGTCAATAACAAGCATTCTCTGTACGCAGGTGAGGATTCATTCCTTCATCTTAATTATACTGTAGCCACTGCTGCCAAACACCATTGACCCCTTTTGTGTCTCGTAATTGCTGTTTTGTTGAAAGATGACTAAGGTGATAAAGTCTTTCAGCGAGAAATACGGAAGGAACTTCACTACATTAAGAAAAGTGTGGACTATTGTAGTTCAGTCTGTGATGACATTAAGCCGCTCACGGAAGACCTAAAGTCGTTGCGAAAAGAACTTGCAGACGCACGGAAAGCTAACGATATTCTCGCGATGGAAACAAATAAATTACGCATGAAAGTTGAAGACTTGGAGGCGTATACCAGAGCAAACAACCTTGAAATCAAGGGTGTGCCTAATCAAGGTGATCCTTCTGCAGTAGTCCAGAAAATTTGCGCAGCAGTTGGGGAACCCATCACTTCCACAGATATTGATGTTTGTCACAGAATAGGAACTAAGCACCCCGATGTGAAGAATATCATTGTACGCGTTGTTCACCGAAGAAAGTGAAATGCTATTTTCACTAAAGCCATGAGAGCACGTCTTTCTGCTAACCAAATTGGCTTCCAGTCCACCGATCCTATATTTTTCAATGAAAACCTAACTCACCTTGGGAAACAACTTCTGGGTGCTGCTATTAGCGGCGAGAATTAGGAGTGGCGCCCTCTCGCGAGTGACTTCACGGCCAGGACGCCGCTCGCTCCGTCTCGCTCGGCTGCCGCGCGCGCTTGTTCCCTTCGTGTATGCTTGAGGTATGGGTGGTTCGAGCCGTACGTATTGAAAGATACGTCGGCTTCTTTCAGCTGCCATGCCTTAACCACAGTTTCTTCTTCAAAAGGGCGTGAGTCGAGAAACTTTGCGGCTTGGATATCGCAAGCTATGTAGCGTTAAAGGGGTCTACTGGTTTTGCAATGCACATATGCGCAGTGTCTATCCGTAAATTTTGGGTAAAAAGAACGTCTGCAAATTCAACACGCGAAGTCGTGTATGATGCCTCGCTAAACATTTAACATTCCCTTAGTATTTAGCTATTAGAGACATTGCATTTTACATGGAAGAAAAATCTTGGTAATTGGCGTCAGCATGTTATCCGATGTTAGAAAGACACTGCCCAGCGAAGCTGTCATCATGATTCTCATTACTCTGGTATGTTGTTCTATTCAAATATGGCGATTCATTAATGAGTAAAAAAATAGGCGCGCATTTATGAAAACGTTTGCTGCTACATTCATCCACCTCTGAAACAGGCTTACAAAAAACGAGTTGCTCATGGCTGTTAACACGACGGCGCGTAATGTAGAGCATTTACATAGTTAATTCACAAACACCCTAGTAGCAATCACCTGAGAGAAAAGTTTCGTTGTTACGATCGAGAGCGAATCAATTGAAGGTGATGAAATGTTTTATAGTGGCCCTCACTAGCCTTTATCGACAATATGGCACACCTCTGATCACGTAACGGTAGCAATCGACTTTCGGTATGGCGAGGCACGCTATGTTCGGGAAACCCATCAGTTCACTACAACTTCGAATCAAACAATAAAGCATTTTTTACAGCGCCAACTGGAATGGCTAAGGTATTTTCGAGCTACTACAGCTCAGCTTAGATTGCCTAGAAAAGGAAAATTCAAGCACCTTTTGTCTCACCATGTCTCGACTCAGCATTCTTTAATTATTCAAACGGATAAGTATTCGCTTCGTCGGTACATAAAAGAGAACCTTGCCCAACTGCAGGCTAAATAAAGTTTGCTCTAATCCAATCGCGAACATTCATAAAGAAAGCACCACAAGCCTTGCATATACTTTCACTTGATTTCTGACCCTTCACTGGTGGCAACTCGAGATCTTCAATATGTCCCATACTACTAATGATTGACGCTTCGACTTCTTTCTGGCTGCAGCCATGCGGTCCAACAAGCATACTTCACTAAAAAAATTGGGCCGAGCAGCGTGTGTCAGTTCGCCAAACAGATTCGTCATGTATATTCCTCAAGCAACAAGCACCAGTAAATTTCTCAAGTGAGTTGAACGTGTATCACGGAAAAGGAAATATATGTGGGTACATTCCTATCTGTTTTCTGTAAATAGCTGCAAGCCTCCATTAACTTTACTTCAAATTTCTGCCGCTTAAAATAAACACGGGAAGAACCGCCTAATGTTGACAAGCAGTTAAAGAAGCAAGTGGTGCTTGTAGAGTCTAACCTCCAGTATCAGTTAAGTCCCCGTGTTACTGCCGAGCGTCTCTGTGAAGAAATGCAAAAATTCGATATTATACCATGAACTCGTTAGCAAACCTGTTTTAGCGGATTAAAATCAACGTAACTGTTGTAGAAGTCATATATAGCCAGCGTTTGTGACACACTTGTTGCACCGCGGCAGGTATGGTATCACAACTGGATTCCTGTATTCTATGTTATTGCGATTTTCCATCCACGCATGAAAAACCCACAATGGGCTCTTTTGCGCTTCTTCGGCTGGCACTGTAGCGTTGCCTTTAAGAGCTGCATTGTTGTCTAAAAAATTAGCTCTTTGAATAAATGTTCGCAAAGGAAGACGTCGTAAAAATATATTTGAGACGATCACCATAAGTATACAAGCGGAGAGAACGAGGGTGAACAAACGAAAACACTGTGCACCCGGACAACGCCCGAACTGTAGCAGACGACAGGTGCGAGTCCTTGCCCTGACGTCACGCGAGCGTTCGTTCTCGGGGCTAATAGCTAAGAAGCGTGATGTTGGATGGAAGTACGTATGGACAAACAATGGCAAAGTTCTTGCCAGGAAAACAGAATCATCGGCGGTGCTGCGAATAGCTGGACGCAATGATTTGGACAAAATGTGTCACTAAGCATCAAACTGACACTTTTAAATGGCTCAATCTGCTACGAAAGGGCTCTATTTGACAGTTGTCATTACTATGATGCGGACAGTTTTAACAAAGCAGCCGAACTTATGGGAAAGCATTTCAGTGCTTTTCATCTAAGCGTGCGCCGTATTGAAAACAAAATTTCTGATCTCAGCATGTTCCTTGATTCCTTAACTATACAATTTGATGTTATACTGCTTTCCGAAACATGGCTCACTCCGAATGACACTCCTTCACAATTAGACTATTGCACATACAATGGTGTTACCAGGACTACCAATCGTGGTGGAGGATTAGCCTTGTATGTGAAAGATTGTCTTACTCATGATGTCATCGATGAGCTAACGTTCGTGACCACTAGCCTCGAATGTATTACAATCCGATTACGAAATATTGCAGATACTGCAGTGTATCGGCCACCCACGAGCAGAAAGTCTGAATTTCTTGATACATTTGAAAGCCTTATATTTAAGTTAAACTTATTGCACGTGCTTTTATTTTTCTGATGGGTGACATAAATATCAACATGATAAGCGATGACGCAGCCACTGTGCAGTTTGAAACTATTCTGTCCACATATCATTGTTCGAACACCATTAGGCTGCCCAGCCGAATCACTCATCATAGCGCCACACTGCTGGACGTTTGCATCACAAACGCGCCAACAAACAAGATTGCTTCGGGCCTATTTTCACTCGACCTCAGTGACCACTTACCAGTCTTCGCTCTTTTCTCTACTACAACTAACAAACCCAACTACACCGACAGAACAACGTATTGAGTCATAAACCAGCTCACACTTGAGAAATTTTGCTCGGAACTAGCGCTTACGAACTGGTCTTTCTTGTATGCAGAACAGGATTCTGATCGCGCATATAGCGTTTTCTTTCGCTATCTCAAAGCATGTTACGACAGCAATTTTCCCATTGTATCGCACACATTAAACAAAAAGAAAATTCGAAAGCCACGGATCAGCACGAGCCTTCACAAAAGAATCAAAATAAAAAAAAAACAAAATGTATCATAAGATTGTTCAAATACGTGACCTAGCCGCTCTAAAAAAAGTCAAAACGTATCGCAATAAACTCAATGCAGACACACGAAAAGCTAAGAAGATATATTATGAATGCCTATTCGCCAAAATTTATAATAATCATCACAAACTACGGAATGCAGTTAATAATCTGGGACAATTTGTGGATAACAAACCGCGTTTCAACGTCAAAGCCCTCTCCCAAGATATGAGCGATGATGCAGCTATTATGGCTTTGAATGAATATTTTGCCCACTCCGGGGGGGGGGGGGGCGACTGTTTGCCGCCTTCAGAAAAGAGTACGCGGTAAAGAATCTGCCGTAGAGTAAGACAGCCTAACACAATTAGTTTAGCCCCAGTGACACCGTTTGAGGTATTAAGCTCGATAAATTTACTACGTAACAATGTCGCAACAGGTTCTGATAAATGAAGTGCGGCGCCCATGAAGTATGTTGCGGATCTCATCTCAGAGCCCCTGGCTCATATCATTAATTGTATGTTCGTTTCTGGACTTTTCCCTTCCGATCTGAAGCTTGCGCGTGTATGCACTGTGCATAAAGGCGGTGCTCTAAATGACATTTCGAATTACAGGCCAATCTATGTCTTGCTTGTTCTATCGAAGCTGTTTGAATCTGCCATAAATTGCAGACTAAGGAGAGAGAGAAAGAGAGAAAAACTTTATTGATTCTATCAAGGGGTTTAGCGGTGAGCCGTCTTGCGCTTGCTGCCTGGCTCTTCAGCACGGGTGTGCCCCTATTCCAGGGCTCCACTGAGCCTGGCCACTTCGCACGCGTGCTGCACCATTGCCCTTTGGGTGGTGAGCTCGCTGCTGGTGAGCAGGCCCTCCCATTGCTCCGCACTCGGGTTTTTATGTTTATGGAATGTGTAGTTATGCTTACATTCCCATGTTATGTGGTAAAGAGTTGGTATTTCTCCGCACCATGGGCAGGAGTTTCTGTATTGTGTCGGGTACATTTTACTTAATATGTGTAGATTATAGAAAGTTCCGGTTTGTAGCCTTCTCCAGTCGGCTGCTTCCTGTTGTGTAAGTAGTGTGTGTGGCGGAGGATATTTGATTCTCTGCCCTCTATAGTAGTTCAATATTTCCGCACACGTCGGCTCCACCGTTGTAGGGTTCTCGAGAGGCTCTATCTGTCCAGCTCGGTATGTGATCTCGCGAACTAGACTGTCTGCTCTCACTTTCCCTTCTATCCCGGTATGGGTCGGTATCCAAAAAAGTTTGTGTTTCACTTTATTTCCGAGGGTTCCTGCTCCGAGGAGGATTCGCAGGGCCTCTTTACAGACTCTCCGCTGCATGTAATGCCTGCATGCAGCTTTGGAGTCTGTTAATATGGTTAGTGATCTGTTACTTCGGTAGCCTTCGGTCGCTGCAAGCGCTATGGCGACCTCTTCCCCCTCCGCTACTGTGCGATTCCTTATGGTTGCGCAGCTGATTGTCTCTCCCATGTAGTCTACTACAGCCGTAGCTACTCTGAGTGTTCTAGTGTGCTTGTCCCACGGGTATAGCCCTGCATCCGTGTTCACCGTGTTTTCCTGTGTTGCCAGGTGGCCTTCCACGTAATCTGCCCTTGCCTGCCTTCTGGCTGCGTGTAGGTTCGCATCCATGTTGCGTAGAATTGAACTTATTCTGAGGGTTTGTCTGACTTTGTCTGGGATGTCTGCCTCTCAATCTATTGCCCCTTTCGTATTGTATCCTAGTCTCTTTAGGAGCATTCTTCCTGTAGCCGACTGCCAAAGTCTCGCTATTTGTGTGTTTAGTTGCGCTTCTGCCAGCTCGCTGAACGTGTTGTGTATTCCTAGCTGCAGTAGCTTGTCATTTGAAGTATTCCTCGGTAGGTGTAGTGCCGTTTTGTACGCCTTCCTTAGTATGGTTTCTGCTTGTTCTCTTTCTAGCTTGTTCATCAAGTGGTAAGGTAGCGAGTATGTGACTCTGCTGACCACTAAACTTTTAACCAACTTGATCGTGTCTGCCTCTTTCATGCTATGTCTTCTATTTGAAACTCTCGTAATCATCCTGCTTACTTGATCTGTCGATTTTTGGAGTAAGCTAATTGTGTGACTGCATTTTCCGCTGCTTTGCAGCCACATGATATCCTAGAACAAACATTATTCGACTACGATATACGGGGTGTTGCTCTTGAACTTATTAAAAAATTACTTATTTGCCAGAAAACAATGTGTTAAAGTCGGAAGCTTAATGTCAGCAGAAATTGAACTTAAGCAAGGCGTTCCACAAGATCGATCTTAGAACCCTTATTATTCAGTTTATATTAATGATATATGTAAGATCCCTTACACAGAAAAACTAGTTATGTATGCAGATGATGCGAATGTCTTTTTTAGTGCTGATTCAATCAACAGTCTCCAAGTTACAGTAACGAATTATTTAAGGCATTTGGAAGCGTGGCTAAATGAAAACAAACTTGCATTAAACGCACGTAAAACAAAATACGTTATTTTTAGGCCTATGAACAAACCATGTCTTAATCTGAAATTCTCCTTTCAAGGCACAACGTTAGAGTGTGTTCGCACGCAAAAATTTCTAGGTGTTTGGTTCGAGGAAAACATGTGGAATACCCACGTGTCAAGGCTTGCTTCTGAATTGGGCAAAACTGTAGGCTGTCTGTACAGGTTATCAAATCTAGTTCAATTATGGCTAAAAAAAGCTATATATTATGGCCACTTCTACTCTCGCTTGTCTTACTGCACGCGAGTATGGGCAAAAACGTCTGCTCAGAACCTAAACAGACTCGAGGTGTTGCAGAAAAAAGGTTCTGAGAATATTTGAAAATTTTTATGGGCACCCTCGTGGACTACGTACTCATCAGCTGTTCATAAATCACAATATTACTAGAGCAAGTGATCTTTATACATATAAACTACTACTTTATACAAAGAAAAACAAGCTTTATGAGCATCCATTTGATAGCTCCCCCCGATATTCTCTCCGAAATCAATGCGAACCAGGTCTTCTTTCCCGTACAAGCTACGGATAATGTCTTCTTCAATACTATATAGCAGCAATACTGAACAAATTCTTGACTTGTACCAAATTCGAACTGCCAGAATGTAAAGTCAAGAAACATGTGCGAAATACGCTTTTAAACATGTAAGAACCACTCGAACAACAGCATCCTCCTTTTGCTATCTTGATATATATTTCATTTTATCTATATGATTATTTTTGTTGCCTTTGCACAGGTGTTTACAAGGATTGTGTGACATCTGTATTACATGCAATTATTTTGTGCACTAAACGGGTTGCGTTGCGTGAAATATATTTCATGCCTACATTTTTGCACAGTGTTTCAGGTGATTATTTTTGTTATCTGCCTGCTGCTGTTTAATGGGTCCTTGGGCACTCTCAAGATGTCTGCGATATCTTTTCGCCCAAGAACATCCGACTCGGTGTCGTTGGAAATAAACTTGACTTGACCTATCATATATGTTCGTCATACACTCTTGTCATACTATGCCAATTTGCTACCTACCAAATAAATGAAACGACCATGAAAGCACCAAGACGTAGGCGGCTGTTTCATGACCTACCATGACACACATGTCATTATATTCATGTCATGACCTATCATTTATGTTCGTCATACACGCTTGTCCTACTATGCCAATTTTGGTACATACCAAGTTAACGGAATGGCCATGAGAGCAGCAAGACGTAGGTGGCTATATAGTGTTACGACTTTGCACCGCTGCCACCTCTATTACGACTTTGAGGTGGTCCCGTAGCGCTCGTCACCCGTTTCGTGACAGAGCGTTGGTAGCAAAGACTCCGAGTCAGGCGTCGGTGAGAATAACAAAAGGGACTTTATACACTATATACAAGTCATTATACAGGACAAGATCGGATCGGCACGGGGGACGAGAGCTCACAGCAAACGCGACTGTTCCCGCACGGCGACGTCCGGCGAAAACGCGTGACACATCTCACTCCACTCGAGAGCGGCACTCTGCTCCCGGTGGGTCGGCGGATCCGGTTTTCCAGGCGGCTCGTCGCGGCTTATAATGCCCCGAGAAACCATTGTCACTCAAACGGCCCAATACAAAGCCAGCACTCGACGGTCGTCCGAGAGGTCCAACCAGCGACCGCGCTGGCCCCCCCGTTTCAAAGTTGGCGGGCGCGGTGACCTCCAGGCAAAGGGAGGTACGGCGCCGGGCTGTCTGGCACTTGGTTGCACGTTTGGACATGTCGCTCGCCGATACTTCTCCGCAGGACACCGCTGCCTGACGGCTCAGCATCTTGACTTGTCAAGGGAGAATTAGGGCGCTGTGCCTTTCGGCGCAGCCCCGGGTTTGTCCAAAGGGCACTCGCAGGATAAATTCTGCATCTTGTAGATTCGGTATCCGGGCTGGTGGTAATGGCACAACAATAGATAGACACTATCAAAGTGGCAAATGTCCGCCAAGAACTGCTTCGCATTTAAAAAACGCAATAAAAACAGTTGAATAAACCCGCATCGAAGCTCAGTGCAACCATTTATATTTCAATACGTACCATCGACCGCACATCCACCGAACTTTGGTGATTATGAAATGTCTGGAAACTCTATTATAAGGGCGGACAAACATACTCGGCAATGCAAACAAAATTGTGTATAGTCATACACCGTAGTGCCGGCCTACTCAGTAAAATTGATTACATCCACCATGCCATTACCTACATATACGAGCCACATGCCACGACAGATTTCGTTGAGCCTATGCAGGTTGCGGCTGTCAGCAGCAAGTAGTACTAATCTGTCATCGGACTATTGACGCACTGTTACTGCGTCAATAACTGCCATATTTGGGTACCCTTACTGCCTTGTGTAGCGCGCACAGTTCTAGAGCGATATTTGTCAAACGATACGAAGAAGGACTATCGTATAACGAAAACGGGCAATAAAACTGAGAAGGTTGGCCCTGTTGGTGCTTGACGAAACAAGTTACTGGAGTGCTAACTTGACGAACGCAAATAAACTCGGGTACAAAAGTACAATAACATGTAGCCACACGGTTGTCTTAAAAACAAGCTTTTCTGCATATTATTTTTGTTTCACTCAAAGCACCTTTTTTTGAAATTCTTACACTGAAAAAGAGAAGTTTTGTTACTGGTTTCATGATCTCTAAAAGTGTATCAAGCATAAATTGTTACATCGTACTCAAACGTAACATATCTGGTGGAGGTGGACGTTCCCTGTACCTCGTCACGGAGCTTCGCAGTGGACGGTACGTCGAGCCTTCCTTCATGGCTCCCGGCGACGACAACCGGACTCCCCCGGCTCCGACACCTGCTGCCACTTCGACGACCTACATCACTCTCCCCGCTCCCCGTGATCCTGGCGTATTCTCGGCAAAAGATGGGGAAGACGTAGGTGACTGGATCAGCCTGTATGAACACGTCAGCCGCAATAACCAGTGGGACCCTACTATTATGCTCGCCAACGTAGTCTTTTACCTCGGTGGCACACCTAGAGTTTGGTATCGCACGCACGAAGATGAGCTCACCAGTTGGGATTCACTTAAGACACAGCTTCGAGACTTGTTCGGCAACCCCTACGGTCACCAACTTGCCGCGCAGAAGGCGCTTTCCGGCCGTGTGCCGACGTCAACAGAGCCCTATGTCACATACATTCAGGACGTCTTGGCTCTGTGCCGCAAAGTTGACACCCACATGACTGAGTCAGACAAGGTTGCCCACATCCTCAAAGGCATTGCCGATGACGCCTTCAACTTGCTCGTTTGCAACAACGTAGCGACGGTGGATGCTGTTATAAAAGAGTGCCGCCGCCTGGAACTCGCTAAAAGCCGACATATTGACCAGCAGTTTGCCCGTCTGCCCAACACCCCCGCGACATCTTCCTGTGCCGACACTCCTCGTCCCAACAACACTGCCGATGTTACCAGGATCGTCCGGCGTGAGATCGAGGCCGCCTATCCGGCTGCCTTCGACTCCAGTCCCACCAACACATCTGCAGTCACGGTCTCACTGATCCAGGCAGTTGTCCGCCAAGAGTTCGAAAACATGGGTCTTCACACCATCTGCTCGGCCCATCGTCCTGATATCCGTCCGGCTTCTTCGATTCCGCCCCGCCCCGCATCTTCTTACCCAGCACCTCCACCAGATATGTTACGTAGGAAGACGCAGACGAAAAGCTATGTACAAGTATATTTACAAGAAAATACGCTGCGCTTGGCCAAGAGGCAACAGCCCGCGCTAGCTTCGAATTGTTGTCGTCTTCACACTGCTCGACTTTTCGTGATCGCACATATTGTTCCGTAGCAATATTGACATTTAATTTTTGCATGGAAAGTGGTCATGTGATTGAGATCCCTTTTCAGGAAAGTAATGTCAAGCATGGGGGGGGGGGAATCGACAATTGCGAAACATGATAAAGCGTGGTATAACAACCGTTAGGGAGCAACGTACCACTTCCCAGCGAAATTATTAGTTTTACATCAACAATAGCTTTAACACTTTCGTGTCCATGGGAAAAGCGGTAACTTTTCGAGCGGTCTATAGTAAATATTAAATAACCCCAGCGTGGCGGATGAGAAATTTTAAAAATCCCCGCGTGAAAAAAGAAAGAACGATACTGGAGAAATACCTTTTCTTCAACCAATCAGATGGCGCTAGTTGCTTAGAAACGCTCGGAGAGCGGCAAAATACGAATTAGCAGTATCAATAACCGATTAGTGAGAAATAGGCATAGGAAAGAATAGTTGTGTTACAAAAAAGGCGGAATTATGAGCGAAATGTAAAATAATGTAAAATTGGCATGCTTCGGTTACAAAGCTGTGTAGGATCTAGTTCACCCATTTGGAACGGTGTTTTGGGACTGAATAACAAGATTGTCGCCCTGACCGTGCATGCAGCGACATTATGAAAGGAAAATAAGCAATATAACGTCTGTTTGCCTCATATATACTCTTATTTGCAAGTTTACCATTCCAGAGTAAAAAAAAAAACACATTAAGTTATGAGGGCTCATGTTACATTACTGATGCCTGCCAATTCTCCCAAATTTTTCGCAATGTTTTACGAATGTGGGCTAGATTTACAATGTTACCAATGCTCGGGGATTATATAGGAAAAATATATTCTGTTTATTTCGCTCGTCGGTGTCCGAACCTTCCATTGGAATGTTCTGAGGGTGAAGCGACGCAAGGGGGATGCGTACTTGCTTCGAGCAAATTTCTACAAACAGGTTCCTGAAGCAGGCGAAATTGACTGCAGCAATGTCACTGATAAAGCCACTGTGATCCAAACACAATGCATTCCTTGTCAGTCTTTGTTGTTTAAAGCTTACTGCTGCTGGTGTGCTGCGTCAGGAGGTGCATTATTGTTAATAAAGCACGCGTATGTATTCCCAAGAAAGCGTGTGCTCTGGGCTTGCTTTAAAGGGGCAGACAGCCACCGAGAACGTGCCATGCGATATTGATAGATATAAAAAGACCATGATTGATAGAGATAGAATCGAGTATGCTTTTGGCGATTTAAGTGGGAATTATAATTTTAAATTGGCACTGAAAATCGCAAGAAATGGTAAGTGGCGCGAACTGGATGTGAAACCTCAGTACTTGAGATTTAGACAATGAGGACTATTCCTCAAAAGGACATAGCTGCTGACGCAGCTTTTTTTCCTCACGACCTGTCCATATTCAAATGTATGCTGTTTGTGGGAAATAAAGCACTTACTTACTTACTAGGTTACTATACGTAAGATCGACTGTTGTCAAGCGCCGCCTATATGTACTACGAAGTTATATATAGATATGCAGGAAACAGACGAGGAGCTTTTTGGAACACTTCTTTACTAAACGTTTTCGGCTGGAGGACCAGCCTTCGTCAGAGTACAGTACAGTCGCCTCTTTCCTGCATATGTTACGTCGGGTCCTGCGTGCTGAACTTTGAAGAAGCCCCCCTATATATATATATATATATATATATATATATATATATATATATATATATATATATATATATATATATATATATATATATACGCTAAAGAGTAGCGCCGCTTTCGCGGCAAGAAGTGGCCTCATCTGCTCCAAGAGTCCGTCTCTCGCCTTCGACCCCAAGTCGCCTATAGTGGTACCACTATAGGCGACTCGGGGTCGAAGTCGAGAGACGGACTCTTGAAGCAGACGAAGAGAAGACGAAACGTTTTATACAGTATGTACAGATATAGCATGTAATAGCACACAAGTAGCGGTGTCGAAGAGCGCACCAGACAGACACCAGGGCTGGCGACTCTCTCTCCTAACAATGGGCCGGCTCTGCCTTAAATCCCTTTGGCGACCCATTGTCGGCAGGAACGGGGCGGGTGCTGACGTCAAGCGTGTCGCTTGCCCTTTCGTCGCTGGAGAAGTCCAAGCTTCCAAGGGGACAGCAGCTCTGTGGTATTTTGGAGGCTCGCAGTGGATTCGTCGTGGTGCTCTGTGCCCCCGGGCTTCTGAGGTCGACCCACGGAAAACGGTCGGCAGCTTCCTGGAATTTGAAGGTCGTCGTTGGGTGTTTGAAGCTCAGCACAAGGGTAACCACTTCAGAAGAACGAGGGGGGAGCACCCGTTGTCTCGTTGAAAGGCACACAGTGTGGTACAACGTCATGCAGGAGCGCCCTTCATGCCGAAATACACCTGTTTCAGCCTTGATCCGGCATGCAGGTAGTCCACGATCGTCTGGCCGTTTGAGCCCTCTGGCGGACTATTTTCTGCTGCACAATCTTAGACCCTTACAAGAAAGGTTTCTTCGTCATCTTGTACGGCGCGCGGACTGCTGAAAAAGCTTCGACTGCGGTTAAAAAGAGTTTCAACCCAGTTCCAATCAATTGTGCTCGTGTTTATTTATTGTCTCATCTCGACCGTTGAGAAGGCCCAAATGATAGACTTAGCATTTTCTTTGCTACGAAAATGCACAAATTGAACATATCTTTCCGCTCCATTGTCACTCAACACCATTCTTGGCAACATGGAGTTTCCGGTTACCTCCAAAAACACCTTCCCTCTTTGCGCATAAAAGATCCCTTTCTTATCCGTAGTTCTAGCCACGTAACTAATTAACTATTTTCTCAGAACCCTGGTTCTCATTCTGCGGTAAGGTTTGACGTAGAGGCCCTCTTTTATTCTATACCTCATGACAAGCTTATGATGTCCGTAAAACATTGCATAACCGAATGTAACGATGACATTAGGGACATTTGCATTTAGGAACAAGTGTGGTGTACAGTGGAGGCTTTCTTAGAAATTTTTTGCATCTACCTAAAAGCCACGTTCGTTACATAATATGGTACCGTACAAATTCAAAAGTCGGGCATCAGTATCGGTTCCAAGGTGACGCCTGTCTTAAGTGATATCTTCCTGTCTGCCGTGGGTCGCGCTACGCAACGTGAAGTGCAAGATTTAGTGGTATATTGAAGATTTTCTCATTTTCTATAGCATTTTTTTTGCTATCCATCATAGCGACCGGATGAATATATTAAAATGCCTTTGGTTTATCATTAAAGTGTGAACTGCCTAAGGATGGTTCTATCCAGTTTTTGGATTTGTGATAGTATATTGAGCCGGAACATGTCTGCTGATGCTTTTCCCCGCGATCTAAAAAAAATCTCTCGAGCTACTGTTCAGGGCATTCCAAGATAGTTAAGAACGGTATTGCCTACAGCTCTCTCAATTCTGCCTTAAGAAAGCCTTGCTGCCACACATTGGATCACAGCTTTCGGGAACAATTAGCTCGTCTAAAGAACGCCGGCTTTTCGGTTTCCACTTTACCGTGCGTTTTTTTTTTTGCTGCACAAATCATTGCAGCTCTCCGCATTTCGACTTTGCCCACGCGAAAGTCCCACGCCAATCCCGAAGAAATTAGCAGTAATCCCATACGTTCACGGGCTTCCACATCGGCTTAAGGAGATTACCAAGGGTATTGACGTAAACTTACCAAGGGTATTGACGTAAACATTGTTTTTTCAGCTCGGGGAAAAGTCGGAAGGTGCCACAGTAGATAGGAAAAAAACAGGCCAGTCACGGGAGAACCTGTGCTGCCTGTGCTCTGTTAACCATCGTAATCTATTTGTTAATTGTGCATGTGGAGTTGTTTACGAGATCCCACTATCGTGTGGGAGAATGTACGTTGGGCAGACTGGCACCTGCCTTAACGAAAGGTTACGCAAGCACAACAACAATTTAAAGGGAACGTCTTCATCCTATCTGTCAGACCATTGTCGTTCATGTAGCTTTAAACTCTTTTTTGAAAGAACGCATGTCATCTTCAGGCACGTGTATCAAAAAGCACGTGAAATCATTGAAACTCTCCGCATAAAGAAAAATAATGAACATTGCATTTCCGTCCCATCTATCAACCTGCACGACTGTGAAATGAGCCTCCTCGAAAGGTGTAGCACATACCAGTAGCATGAGGGTGCGCGCGCAGACGGACTGTTTGTATTTTAAAGCATGAAATGCGTTTAGCTCCCGTTTTCGGCGACTTTCAGGTGACCCTGAGCTAAAAGCCAGAGCCGTTATCCGAGCACTCAAACGAGAACATCCGGGCAAGTTGTGCGAAAAAAACCAGATCATCCGGGTAACGAGTCAAAACTTAAGGTGGTCTTTGGCACCCAACCCCTTGTACAGGACCGCATTACATACGCTAGTTACTGACAAAACAATCTACAAAAACATTGCTTTCAAGTTAACTATGTCATTCAAGCTGTAACTTCTAGTACGCTGAAGTTTTACATGTCACTTTCAATAGCAACGTTCAAAAATTTGCAGGACGCTGAAGCTTCGCCTTTAAGGGAACGCGATAGCGTTCAAAGACCTCTTACTGCTTTTCATGCTTCCCGGCAACTGCAGCTGATGTAACCGTAACGGTTACCGGGAAACGCTGGCTGCGAACGCTATGCACGAAGGCGAACTTTCTGGTAGAAACGCGGCCCGTTGCGTGAGTCGATCTGTTGTTATTATTTCGCACTTTAATATTTCACTATGAGACGAGCTAACATAAAGGACATACGCTGTCGGTGTTTTTTCCCATTAAATTTGTTTGTGGGCTGCCGTTCTCAAATTTCCGAGGAATAACTTTGTAAAGAATAAAAGGCAAGGTATGAGCAACTTTGGTGGTAGAGAAGTGGTTGGGTATACATGGTTCAGAGTTTGGTTCGAAATTATGTTTGCCGAGGCGACGCCGACACCAACGCCGGATTTAATTTACGTGTAACTGTGCCTTTCCGTGGGTATACGTGTTTATATGTTGGTGCGTGAGGACTCGGACATTACTTACGTTGAAAACGTGCTGTGTTTCGTTTCTTTCATGTTATCGTCCCGGTGGAATTGTGCCGTGATTATGACTCAGTGTTCGTATCGTCTCTTGTCGAAATAAACTTTTTCTAAACACACGCCGGATTTTCTGCGATACGGGCTTCTTAAGCTCATCCTGGCCAGTTTCCTCGACGCTAGGCGAGCCACGTTCATGTACCGCCTGGCGCGAGGGTGCCTGCAGTTGGGCTACATGCCCTTCACAGCCGTCCCGGCTAGTGGAGTGTGCCCGTTCTGTGGCGCTCGTGAGGACTCGGTTCATGCCTTTGCGCAGTGTTTGCTTCCTGCAGCTCTTCTCAGAGGATTGCTAGTCTTTTTAATCTCCCAGGCGTTCTTTATCAGACAGTTCGATTTTTGCACCCTTTGCCTAATCAGGCGGTCAACCAGTTTGTGCTTCTCCTCGCCGAGTGCTCCTACCAAGTTTGGTTGGCACGCCGCGATGCAGTTTTCGGGGGTCGGGCACCGGGCCTTCACGAAGTGATTGCGAAAGCACGGAAGGAGGTCTGGTTCTATCTCACCCGGGAGCGGCACCGCTTGGGCGAGAAGAAGTTTCTCGAAGTGTGGGCCCGTCCTGCCGTGATTTGTGATGAGACAGGTGGAAAGCTATCCATTAAGTTTTGATGCATGCTCCTGGGCTTGCTCGACTTGGCCGTGTGTGCCAGTCGATCAACGGGGTTTTCTTTGGCTCAGTGGAACCCATATCTGGAACCGGTGGGGGCGCACCCTTGGGTGGTCGCGCTGCTCCGCGGACGACTTTCGTGCTCTCCATGGTTGTATGCCCTGGCCTCTTTTTCGTCAAGGCAGCCCGAGGGTCAGTCAGGCTTGTGTCCTGTAAGACCGACATGGCTGTTTGTGTGTTGAGTGCAATAACTCTGTGTTGCTGCACCACAACAGCCCCCTTGTCCGGGAAGGACCGTTGGCCCGAACCAAAGCCCCCCGCCCAGTCAAACCGGTTTGAGGGGGGAACCGGGGTCAATGTATCGAATAATGCTGGGTTGATAAGTACATGTAAGCTCATGGACGAGGCGCCTTCAAAGGTGCCAAGTCCTGATACTTTTTGTTTGCGCACAAAAAGTATCAATATGAATATGTTCCAACTAGGCCGACTCGCAGTTATGCAGACACAGGGCACCATATATTTCATTGTTATCTTCTGGCGCTGAAACAGGGTTGTGACTACTGAACGCCAGCGGTCCGTGAGTTCTACGGCGCGGATTTTTGCGTCGCCTTGAGAAATGGCACCCCGCTGCGTGGCGTCTCCTTCAGTCGATTTGCTTCTTCTAGCTGGACAGTGCGCTCTGTCTCCCTGGCGTCTTTCGCTGCCTGTCACGCCGCCTTGAGCCGGTTTTCTTTTTCTAGCTGGGCAGCGCCCATATGAACCTGTGCAGAATGTGGCGAGGTGCGATGTGGTATGGTGAGGTGTGTCGTTGCGAACATGCACTACACCCATTTTAAGATTGGGGCTAGTAGTGGAGATCGCAGGAAGAGGCCTTCGTCCTGCTGTGGACATAAAATAGGCTGATGACAATGATCATCTCCAACCAACCTGCTTCGCCTGTTGCCATTGCATGCTTATATCTTACGTCAGAGTAAGCAATGTTTCTTTCCTTTCTGCAATTAACCAGTCAGTAGTCAGTTGTTAGTTCAGCGCCTGTCCGGTGTACTTCTGTCTTGTGTTGCCGTTCCTATTGCACTGCTTTTACTATGAAGCTTAAACAACTCGCCCAGTTTTACACTCTATTTCCCTACAACAGCGTCTGCAAAGACTCGCAGGCTTCCACTTGAAGCTTCCGCTTGCGACACAACCTTCCAGAGGGGTACCTGCACATTGTGGCATAAGAGGGAAGGAACAGACAGACGCTGAAGCAAAGGCAGCGTTACACAATGTTTCTGAAGCACGTATTTAGTTCTCACAAACCGACGCAAACGCCGAGCAGCTACTCTATAGTTGAGCACTGGGCCCAAGCAAATCGATGACACAGGCGAATGCATAAGTGGGGCGCCGAAATGAAGTTCTGCATGCCTCACAAGTTCAAATAAAATGAAACAGATGTGATTGATTGGATTCGCCCTGCTGTCGCATTCACCAGGCGTTATACACAACTCATAAGCAGTGTTGCCATTTAAGCGACTTTGTCGCTAGATTTAGAACGTCCTTTCTGTCCGTTCAGGGACAAGCTTTTCTATTTAGAGAGCGCAGACTTCTTTTAGCGATGTGACAGAAAAATTGCGGACATTTTAGCGGCTTCGAAGTTAAGAAAGTTGCAAAATGTACTTCCAAAACGAACTTTATCATTCAAAAGCTAAATGTAAGCGGCTCAAACGGGCTGTACGATGCGCGGGATCTGTTAATATAGAGAGTTTTAGCGTGTCCTGTATTCCTGTAAACGCAAACAGACTGGGCATTTTACGGGATGAGTGGAGGCGCAAACGTGAACGGCCTGCACGGTGCACCCACCTGAAGGCGCAGAGCTTAACCAGACAAACACAGAGCTAATATTGCAGTAATCAAGTGTATTCTACTTCGCAGCTGGTTTAAACTTTCGGTGGCAGCGTAATCATGTTGTAAAGAATTTACACCAGCAGTAAAATATAATGCGCTTGGTCACTGTAATATCAGCTGTGTTGGTCTGGTTGAGCTCAGCGCCACAAGGTGGCTGCACCCTGCGGGACGTTCACGTTAGCGTCTCCGCTCATCCGGTAAAACACCCAGTACGCTAGCGTTCAGCGGATTACCGGACACGCTAAGACTTTCTATAATAAAGCAATGGTTGCTTTCACATCGGTAGTGCTCAGGCTGTGCTTCACAGCAAGGTGGCTTTCACAAGATTCACAGTGGGCTCACAAAATGCATGTTAATTATTATTTTGAATTCTTTACATAACCAATTTGATCTAAATGCTCCGTGTTCCGCATTTTCATTAAATACGTTCGATTACAAGACATTTGCAAGGTAGCCGTAAATAAATGTTTCTAAACCTATTGCAATCAACATTAAGGTGAAATTTATGAGGCAGCAAGTGAATAATAAGAGGTAGACTGTCGAAAGGTGCAGACATCGGAGTGGATGGGCTCTTTCACGCAAGTCTGAACACATTGCTTCCCTTTATTATGGCTTTCGGACAAATCAGTACTGCGAAGAGTTTTCAGACAGATCAAGGGACGATAACGTAGTATTTAATCTGCATAAACTTCACGTAATTGTCATGAGCGTGTTAACATTCGACCAAGCGCGTGTAGGAGAAAATAGCTATCCTTGCAGGAGCGCCGAGAACAAGAAAGTTTGCAATGATAATGTCTTCAACCTTGACAATGTGGGACCATGTGCTTTTGCGTGCTATAAGAAGATCAGATTACTCGTGTTCTTTTTAATGGGGGTGTATTTGTAACTTCACAACCTGAAGCTTTCACCTGTCATTGTGCGTTGTTGCCTTAGTATAACAGTAAAGTAATCCACTACGCACGGCTGAAAAATTCACTGTTTATTCCTCACCTACATGGACCCTATAGCTGGCCTAGGGCCCAATTTCGCCACGTTTTATGGATGCAATCAAGCTCTCTTACCTACTTGTCAGAATGGCAGCCACAGGCGTCATTCTCCCAGCTGGTCAGCATTCATCGTCCCTCCTTACAATTGGGCTTCACACCCTCGGCACGGTCACCCTCAGCTTTGAGGTGCTTATTAAATCAACCTCAAGTGCGCCTTTCCGTTCCAGGAATAAAAAAAGAAGACTGACTTGCCTACCTTGGCCTTGAAGCAAGCAGTTCTGGATTGTTAGCAGCAGACTTTCTATATTGACCGAGTACACATTATACGGATGGTCCTCCCACGAATATCAGCTCCACCGGCGCAGTAGTTATATCATCACGATCAATAAGCGTTAGATCCAAGATTTCTCACGTCGCCACATCGACCGCTTTGGAGCTTGTTGCCCTTCGAGGTGTTGTTGATTATATTAACACCCAACCGCCTTATTGGTGGGCAATATTCTGCAACTCAAAGGTGGCCCTACAATGTCTTTTGTCAACTTTTCGTCGCGGGTACTGTGAACAACTCGTGTCGGAGATGCGAGAAACGCACTGTCATATGACCACGAAAGGACACGACGTCGTGTTTCAGTTACTGCCGGGTCACTGCACTATCTTCGGCAACGACCTCGCCAACAAAGCTGCTAGGAAAACACACGAAGGAGCAAACTTTGTTTCTGTACCTTCATCGAGGACTGACGCAGCCCAACACTTAAGCAAGCTAACGCACCGTATGATATTGGAGAAGTGGCACACACTGAATTCACCCAGCGTCGATTGCATTCTCTCGACTCACCTATGCGGCTGCGGCTGTTACTTGGGCTTCCGCGAAGTGAGAAAACAATGCTGTGCCGCTTACGCTTGGGTGTTGCATTCACCAATGCATGTACGTGTTTGAATGGAATGGCGGATAGCGCCGAGTGCAATGTATGGGGTGTCGAGAGAGAGAGAGAGAGGAAGGAAAGGCAGGGGGGCTAACCAAACGTGCGTCCGGTTTTCTACCCTTCACTGGGGGAAGTGGTAAAGGGATGAAGAGAGAGAGAGAGAGAGAGAGAGAGAGAGAGAGAGAGATAGAGAGAGGAGATAGAGAAAGCACAGCTTTCTTAAGTGTAGGTGTCGAGGAGAGTATAGAATACCTACTGTGCTACTGCCCATCTTTAGAAAACCAAAGACGCGACCTCTGCACAGCTCTAAATCAGTTAGATAGAAAACCGTTCACCTTAAACAAGATCTTGGGACCATGGCTTCGCATATCGCAGCTACAAACGACCACAAAAGCGCTGCTGCAATTTTTGAAAGCTACGCGATTGAGTGACCGTCTGTGATCCGGACTGAGGTGCCTTCAGTGATACAGAGCAGAAACTGTTACCACGTCGGCGATATCCACAGTGGACTTTCTCTTCTTCTCTTAATCTTACCTTCCCCCCTTCCCCAATGTAGGGTAGCCAACCGGGCGGAGTCCTGGTTAACCTCGCTGCCTTTCATTTATCATTTCGCTCTCTCTCTCTTTTAGATAAATAACTTACACCAAGTTAGCTTATATTTTAGTTTTCAGATATACCCACGTTTCTTAAGATTTACTCAAAAGTATCAGCAACAATTTTAGCGACAGTGCAGCAAAATTTAGCGGAAATTTACCATTTTCTCTCATTTTAGCGACACGCTTCAGAAAAACTGTGGCAATACTGCTCATAGGTTGCAGTGACACTGGTCAGAATTGCGAACGCAGTATGTATCGGTATCTGTCCCGCGTACACGCGATCACGACAGAAGTTCAGAGCCATTCCACTCTGGGAAGGTGGATGACCAGCGGAGCTGTATATATGGTGATAAATATGTTGATTGAAAATAATAGAGACATACCACAATGAATTTTGTTCTGGCACGATTTTTTGTTGTTGTATTAGACTACATACTCAGTGCTGTTTGATTGCCAACCTTCTTTTATTTGCTTTTTTGGATTTATTATTTGGTCACCAAGGTGACTGCTGCTCTATGATCGCTATTATATGCGGCCAGTAGTTCTGTGGCGACACTTTCTGGCCAATGTCACCGTTCTGTCACCACTCAACCAGACATCACTACTCTGAATCCTTAACTCCCTCTCAAACAAGAACTAATGCCTTCAAATTTTCTTTTTTCCTCCTTACTATTGAAGAATGGAACACACTACCATTATCATTCTTAAACAGCACTTACTCAATTGATCTGATTAATGTTTGATCTGTTAATTTCGCAACAGCGATGTCAGCGTTTTGTTTTCTTCTGAATGCATGTGTGATTATTTTTTTGTAATTTTACCACTCCTGCTGGGGCCCGCATAGGCCTGCAGTATTTTGTGAATAAATAAATAAATAAATAAATAAATAAATAAATAAATAAATAAATAAATATACACGACCGATGGCGCGTCGTGGGCTCACTTAGAACGACAGAACGCTGAGCTAGTCGGTAAGGATTCATTATGCAAAAAAAGAGGTGTGGGCACACTGATGTTTGTGTAACATTGAATGCCGAACCTTTCCAAGAGAAACGCCACGAACCACTTTCCCTCTGGCAGAGACACGTCTACGTTGAAATCAACCAAAGGTGCGTACGCTTGGCGTTTGCGGCACGATCTTCATACGGGCCGCCTGCCGTCGTCGCGCACATATTCCCGCTTCTGTTCACGACGGTGTTCTTCGTAGGCGCACTGTTATTCTGCAGTCCTCACCGCACGCCGCCTAGCCATTGCACGGGTGGCAGGGAACTGAGATAAGGTTACCTGGTTTGCCTGTAGGGCGCGGGCGGTTACCCTTCGACTTTTATAAGCCCGTGCGTACCCTAACCTCGCGGTTTTTCATGCCATATACCCCGAAAGATACCCCAGTGCGGAC
Organism: Dermacentor albipictus; assembly: GCF_038994185.2. Classification (NCBI taxonomy): domain Eukaryota; kingdom Metazoa; phylum Arthropoda; class Arachnida; order Ixodida; family Ixodidae; genus Dermacentor; species Dermacentor albipictus. The sequence goes on from NC_091821.1 coordinate 42,625,738, forward strand.
TGCCCTGCCTGTGGACTAAGGGCAACATTGGACCATGTGTTGTGGGGGTGTGAAGCCATCTGTAAATGAATGCTCGCGCCTTTGGGCTGACTCTAATTGCTGTCGCTCTTGGACGACTCCGCTAACTTTTGCTGCGTGTTAACTAAGGTGGACGGCGTCGGCCGTGCACGCAGGAGCCTCGAAGGAAGGAACTTCACTCGTTGGGATCCGTTTCGAGACTGGTTTATTTACAAAGATATTGAAGAAAGGAGAAGGGAAAGGGAGAAGAAACACAAAGTTCACGTTCTCTTTTGGCCGCGCCGAGGCCTTCGTCCTTGTCGGGGGTAAAGCACCTGCAGGGGCTTTAGTCGGGGGCGCCCGCGCCTCGCACTGAGTGGGCGGTTCGCCGAAAAGACGGTGGAACGGATCAGGTTGTTGGTAGCTGCGCCGGGTGGCACGTGCTGCAGTGGGGCCCCTCTCGTCCGTTCGCCGGCTCCCTCTTTCTCTTGTGTCGTCGGTCTCCCAACCACAGGTGCAACAATGTTAGCTGCTCGTTTGCGACTTTCAACATCCTCCCCCGCAATGAGCGCCAGCTCATTCCCGGCCACCATTGTTAGCACAGGCTGGCGCCTCACTGAGCTCGAGTGGGTACAAGGCTTGTACGGGTCGTCGCAGTTCGCTTTGGTTCGGGAGAAGGATCTTGCAAGCACGTATTCGGCCATCTCTTCCTGGAAAAGTCGATGCCTCTTCCTCTGCCTGGCTTTGTAACATGCGCTGAGCGAAGCTGCAGTAGGTATTCGCGTCTCCACCGTTTCCAGAATGAGTCAACAAGCCTGGCGCGTCTCTTCCATAGGCGTGTTAGTGTCTGTGCTGACGATTTGATTTCGGTGGTCTCTCGGAAGGGAGGCAAGCTCGTTAGCCTGCGACCGACTAGGAAATGTGCTGGAGCCAAGGGCATAAGCTCCCCCGCGTCCGAAGAGACGAAAGTCAACGGACGAGAATTTACGGTCGCCTCGACTTGGGTTAGAACCGTGGAGAGGCTGTCATGGTCAAGGCAGCTCCTTCCGAGCACTCTGCGAAGGGTGGCCTTCACGGTTCTCACCATTCTCTCCCAAAAGCCACCCCACCGCGCCGCTCTCTCAACAATAAATTTCCAACTGATATTTTGTGCACAAAAAAAGGACTGGACCTCGCTTCCCTTCATGGCGTGGAACATCTGGTTCAGATCTTTAGATGCCCGTTTAAATGTCAATGCGTTGTCGGACAGAACCGTCTTGCAGATTGCCCTCCTTGACACAAATCTCTTAAACGCCGTCAGAAATGACTTCGCCGAGAGGTCTCTAACAAGCTCCAGGTGAACGGCTCGTGTTGTCGCACAAGTAAACAAAGCAACATAAGCTTTGTGCTTGGACCCGCTATCATTGTAGAATATGGGCCCCGCAAAGTCGATACCCGTCGTCTCAAATGGCTCAGCCTGGGTCACTCTGTAGGGGGGAAGCGGGGCAGTGGGCTCTTGTGCAGCTCGGCAACTCTGCCTTGGTGTACTTTGATACCACAAAAAGCGGACAGCGTCGCGTTCACTCTCTGCAAGCTCGATTTGAAGGAAAGCCTTTTCTATATCGGACATTATGGCCACATTATGGACTCGAAATCGAATCAGGATGTCCGCTAGGTTTGGATTTAGGTTAGGTCCTGCGAAGAGGACGTCGTTCAGTGACAGCTTTCCCGCCGCTTTGGAGGAGGCATCGAATACGACTCTCAACTTGGTAGTTTCGCTACGAGGCCGGACAACACCTCGGTGTGGCATGTAGTAAATGGGCCCCAGCGGGGACTCACCCAGTTCGTTCGCTTCCTCGGTGTATCCAGCTTGCAGGTAGTTCCTGATTGCCTGATCGTAGTCTAGAATGGCTTCTTCATGTCGCAGAGGCTTCGCCGTTAGTGAGTGAAGCCTGTGCGATGCTGCGTTCTGATTGTCCGTGAAGTCTGATGCGTTCTCTTTACATGGGAGAGCTACTTGGTATCTACCGTTCTTGTGGGCAATGGTTTCTTTAAAGGCCCGCAGAACGCTGTCGTCTTTGGCGGTCAGCTGTGCATCGTCGACGATACCAAGGTGCTCCATCTCCCAGCATGATTCTAGTTGACGAGAAATTTCGTCGGGTGCTGTGGTCACACCTACCCGCATCACTCCGGTGTTCTTTAGGAAGGTTGCGGCGGGCGATGTAGAATCTGTGCCCTGCAATGTCCACCCAAACGCAGTCTCCATGGCCACGAGCTTCTTACCGAGGCGCTTGACATTTCCCGTTGCTATATCCCAGAAGTGATCGGCCCCGATAAGCAGCTCAACTCCAACACCAGGGCGGTAGCCGTCAGGTAAGGTGTCAGCAAGCTGGAGGCCTTGCTCACGAGCGATGCTAGCCGTGGAGTCGTCAGGTGGTGGGAGGAGGTCTCCACAGGTCTCGGGCACCTCTAATGCTTCGATCCGGACTCTGGTGTTGTTGCGCCAGTTTCGCAGCCAGCATTCCACGCGGTGACACCTTCTTTCTTCAGATGGTCTCTCGCTTCCGAAGGTGTAAATAGCCAGCTTCTCCCCTCCTATGACGCGAAGATTGAGGCGCCGGGAAACCTCCTGTCGTATAAATGTTCTCTGGCTGCCACCATCAAGCAGCATTCTCACCAGAGCACTCTTGTGCTGGCCTTCCGCATACGCTCGTGCAGTCTGTAGAAGCACGCGGGTCTTTCCCAGTACTGGTCCCACCTGAAGCGATGATTGTACTGCTGTCTCTGCTGGTGCAGCATCTCCGATTGAAGGAGGGCGTGTCGGTCTTTGATTAAGCTCGCAGACGCCAGTTGCGTGTCGTCCAGAGCATTTGGCACACTTCAGCCACCTTGCAGTTCTACACTCAGCGGCACGGTGCTTCTTTTTCGCACACTTGTAACAGCGCCTCTCTCTTGACATCACCTCCTTTTTCTTGGCCATGGGCACGGGGGCGACACAGTTCGCTGGTTGATGCCCTTCTGCACCACAAAATGCACATTGCGCCTCGCCATCGGTTACGCTGAGGACAGACGCCGATGGGTTTTGAGGACGAGCGTCCCCTTTGATAGGTGCTTTCTGTCTGATAGCGGCGTCCTGGTGCCCATGGCGTAGTGCACTCTGGGCTCTCTCTCTGCTCTCGACCTCCTCTCTTATGAAATCGAGGAAACCGAGAAGCTCGTCTTGGGGCGTTTCACGTGAGGCGGCCTTCCGTCGGAAGTACGCCAAGCAAAGCTCACTTGGGATGCTTTTGCGAAGGACGGTGACAAGCAGCGCGCCGTAGGTGCTCGACGACACTCCCATCGCCTCTAGACTTCGGACTCCGGAGCGGATTTCGTCGTAGAGGGTCCTCAGCCTTTCGATGTCCCGCAGATCGTGCACTGGGCGGACGTCAAGCAAGCGCGACATGTGGTCCTCAATTATTACGTCCTCCTTCCCAAATCTCTCAATGAGGGTCTTCACTGCGATGTCATAATTTCTATCGCTGATCGGCAACCCCTCTATGGCAGCGGCGGCTTTTCCAGTTAAGTAACTTGTTAGGTACTGGAACTTGGCTATTGCAGGCAGGGTGCTGTTCTTGTGTATAGTCGATTCAAATTGGTTCCAAAATTTCTGCCACGAGTGCAGGTCCCCGCTGAATTTTGCGATTTCCAACTTGGGTAATTTGGTGGTTGCTGATAGTGGCTGGGATGTCGCAGGTGGGACGGAACCAATGTGGTATACTTCCTGCTCTGATGCGTCGCCTGTCACTGACGAAGTTGTTGACCGGCTCTCGTTGGCTGTCTGACTCCTGAGAGCTCTCTTGATCTTTGTTTTTATGGAGCAGATCTTCTCCGTGTATGCAGCGCAAGCTTCTAATTCTGCATCTAATTCTTGAAGATCTATCTTCTTTTCGATGCTCTCGTTAACAGATTTCAATTCATCTGCTTGTTCAAGGAGAAGGTCGAGGCGTTCCTCAAGCTCACCGACTTTGATGGTTGGCGATTGCAGTAGGTCGCTGGCCGCTGCGATGATTTTCTCTATTGCTTGTTGCAGGGCAGCTTGCTTCTTCTGTAGTCGTTCCATAGCGCTTTCGATGTCAGCAGGCGAAGTATTCCCGGGTTTCGGCACCAAAAAATGTAAATGAATGCTCGCGCCTTTGGGCTGACTCTAATTGCTGTCGCTCTTGGACGACTCCGCTAACTTTTGCTGCGTGTTAACTAAGGTGGACGGCGTCGGCCGTGCACGCAGGAGCCTCGAAGGAAGGAACTTCACTCGTTGGGATCCGTTTCGAGACTGGTTTATTTACAAAGATATTGAAGAAAGGAGAAGGGAAAGGGAGAAGAAACACAAAGTTCACGTTCTCTTTTGGCCGCGCCGAGGCCTTCGTCCTTGTCGGGGGTAAAGCACCTGCAGGGGCTTTAGTCGGGGGCGCCCGCGCCTCGCACTGAGTGGGCGGTTCGCCGAAAAGACGGTGGAACGGATCAGGTTGTTGGTAGCTGCGCCGGGTGGCACGTGCTGCAGTGGGGCCCCTCTCGTCCGTTCGCCGGCTCCCTCTTTCTCTTGTGTCGTCGGTCTCCCAACCACAGGTGCAACAATGTTAGCTGCTCGTTTGCGACTTTCAACACCATCGGCTCCTCCTTCAGCGAGGATAGGTGGGCTGCGCTCTTGGGCAGCCCCGAACTCAGCGACCAAACCCTGGCCGTCCAGAGTGCCCGCGACCGGGCCGTCAAGCTCGGCTTGGCGGTCCCTACGTGGGACTAGCCGGGTGGCGCGGGGTCTCCCCTGCGTCTTCTCTGGACCAAAATAAAGTTACTTCACTCACTCACTCACTCACCTGGTTTGCCTGAAGAGCCCGTGACGTCAAACTGCAATTCATACTAAACAGTGTCTATTCCGGTTTTACTTTTGTTTATTACGATATTTTTTTATCGCAATATAATTTGACAATTCTCGCGATTAAATGCAGTTGGGGCATACATGGCGACACGCTTTTGCTTCATGCTTTAGCTCTTTTAGCTCTGGGGTGGCCGCCATCTTTTTTTGCCTATGCACGCAAACCGCCAGAATCCAGTGTATAACAGCTCCGCTGTAAAGACTGGTCTCTTCCAACGCGCACGTGGATAAGAGCCCTTTATCGGACAAGCTTGTTTTAGGTTCTTGGCCTGCCGTGAACAGCGCAGCCGTAGTTACAAGAGCCTAGTGGTTTGCCTAGTGGTTTGCCTAGCCTAGTGGTTTGCCTTGCTGCAAACCACTAGGCTAGACGCATGGCTTTACAGTTGCCCCAGCGGGATGGACTTGTATATATACAGAGCGGCTTCTCCTACCACCATCATCGTTCATTTTCCTCCCCGTTCCTTCTGCCCTGTGCAGAGGCCAGAGGAGGCTAGCTCAGGCCAACCTCTCTGCGTTTCTGTAAATAAATATATATCTGTCTGAGGAAAGAAAATAGGCCAACGTGCGAATGTCAAGGTTGTGTTTTCAGCTGCTACAAAATTGCAATGCCTGTGCAGACTGACCAGACCAGGCCTCTCTGACAAGCGCACGTGCAAAAAGAAACACCAGGAACCGTTTGTTGAATGTGTGGAAGAAGTGGTTTATAACCTTCCTTTAAAGTGTGGGAAAAACTACGTCGGGCAAAGCGGAAGGTGCCTCAACGAGCGTTTAAAGGAGCACCGGTACAATGTAGCAGAAAAGCGGGGCGGGTTTCTTGATGCCCACTGCAGGCATTGCAGCTACACTGTTGCCGGGGTGGATGATGGCGACCATTCGACGTGTGCTCCAGCATACAAAGACTGCTCCATTGTGGGAAAAGCCCGAGGTAGGTTAACTCGCGAAATTATAGAAGCGGAATTGATTGATAGGCTTGGCGATAACTGTGTGTCCAAACCATCCATTGCCCTTTCCCAAAAAGAGTTATCGTACCTGCGCAATAGTGTGTAAAGGTATTTTGTAAACAGCGCATGTATGATGTACGCGAAAAAGTTGTATATATGTATGGGTCCCTTGCTCGAAATAAAGATTGTTGCAAGTTAGCGCCTGTGTGTGTCACGTCTCACCTTCGTCCTTGTCTTTTTAACGCGCTATAATCCTCACAAACCGAAGCAAATGCTTGTAAAAGACAACGTGCAATGGGATTGCTGTGCCGGTTCAGTAATTAAAACACAGGTTTAAGTAGGGCTGCGTTATTTATAATTTATAAAACTTTACGTCCGCCCCATTCTCGAATTCGGCTGTGTTCTTTTTTTTGAGGATGCGCAACATATACAAGCTAAGATCTTAAATACTACTGAAATTGCGTTGCGGTTTTGTCTTGCGCTGCCAAGTATTGTGGTTTACAATGTACTTTATCTGGAGGCGGGAATTATTCCGCTTGAGTCCAGATTTAAGCAACTTACTGTCCTGAGTTTCATGAAGCTTTACGATGCATCTCTCTTCCGTTTGCAAGTCGTTTTCATCAATTCTCCTGATTCATTTTTCAAAACAAGTTGGCGGTGTTATCGACAACCACAAGTAGCTTTTGTTCAGGCACTGTTACAAGAACTTTAAGTTCGTCTACCGTGCCTGATTTCTCCAAAAACAAATTCGTTGAAGGTGAAACTAATTTTTGATTATATTTTTTTCCAAAACACGCAAAACTTCTTCCGGCACGCTTAGTTGAATGTTTCCTTCAAAATCATATTACTCAATTTCCGCCTCACTTGGTTAATTCTACGGACGCAACACAAAATTTAGAGAAGGCCGGAGTTGGCCTATTTTCAAATCAACTTAACTGGTCATTTGCTCTCTTTCCGTCTCGCTGATTACACCCGAATATTTCTTGCAGAATATCTGGCAATTATTCTGGCCATGGAAAAATTGGGTCCACAGAAATATAAAGTAATAATTGTTAAACATGCGCTTTCTGTCTGTACACAATTAACTTCTAATACTAATCGGGCACACCTGCTGAATATATTTTCGACTCTTGCCCCGGAAAATATGTATGAAGTCCGTTTTGTCTGGGTCCCCGAACACAGCGGAATCTTTTCAAACGAATCAGCTGACTCGCTCGCATCGTCGCCACTAAATGGTCCGGTCTTAAACGTTCTTCCTGATTTTTCCTTTAGAACAGAAGCTAGATTTAAATGCCTTTTATTTCTAAGTTATAATGACTCATCCCTACTTTCCGCAGACGATTTTCGACGTCTAAAATTTCCGGAGAACACGAGCAAATGCCTATCACGACAGTGCGAAGTGACGTTATCAAGCTTCCGTTGTAGAGTTCCCGGCCTGAATTTGTACCTTCATACATCTGGTTTATCCATAACTAACCTCTGCCTTTTTGTGTAATGAACCAGGAACTATGAACAACTTCTTTCTTTCTTGCTGCCATTTCTCTTACCTCCACGGGATGTTCCTCATAGTTCCGACTGGTATTCTGGGTTTAGCACTTACAACACCAAATATTTTGTCCTTTTATGCCTGTCAATCAGGCACAAGCCATGGGTCGATGTTTACTGCCCTGCACAAGTTCATTGAAGCGTCCGGAAGGTTACGCTGCTAGGGTACCGACCATGGGGCACCTTATTTTATTTTTATTTTGTCCCTATGTTTATGTATAGGTCCTCTCAAAATTTGTGTCATCATTTAATTGCCTGATACTTTGTTTTGAATGTTTGCCTTTACCCCTTTTCGTATTTTGTTGGGTGTACTTTGCAATCGATCCAGTGTGGCCAACCCCCTTGTGTGCACGAGCCATACTTCAAGACGACGGACGACGGACGACGACGACGACGACGACGACAATTGTGCAGTGGCTCGAGTGGTTGGTACTCGTGGAGGTCAGTAGATTCGGTGTTATTTGAAAGTGGTTCGGTTCGGTTATGCCAGTCAACGACGTTGGGCCCAACGTTAAAAATGCTGCTAAGTGCCGTACAGGAGGAGGATGAGGAGCAACATTTATTAAAAAGAAAGGACAAGCAGGTGTCTTTCTGCTTGTGCGGGAGGCGCCCTTAGTCCAGGGCTCCTGCGGCTCTTGCTGTCTCCCGGGCCCGCCGCACCAGTTGCTGCTGGTTACGAGGGTCCGAACTAGTCAGCACGGCCTCCCACTGCTCGGGTGTTGGGTTGGGTATTTGCGGGGCCGCCTTCACGTTGGGGCACGCCCATGTGGTGTGATATAGGGAGGCGTATTCATTACAAAGGGGACATTTGTATGAATATAGTGTAGGGTGTATTGCGTGTAGTCTGCTTAAATGGGGGTATGTGTTGGTTTGTAGTTGTCGCCATGTTACGGCATCTTCACGTGAGAGGGTCTTGTGTGGAGGCGGGTATTGTCGTCTGTTCAATCTGTCGTGTTGTAGTATGGCGTTGTATTGTAAAGGTACGGGCTCCATGGATGCGGCCGTATCCCTCTCTTGTGGCGCCCGGGAGGCATGAGCTCGGGCTACAGCGTGCGCACGCTGATTTCCACGGAGGGACTCGTGTCCTGGAGTCCACACTATTTCAACGTCCGGGAATTTGGAGGCTTGTTTGAGGAGTCGGTGGGCGATTGAAGATATTCTGCCTCTCGCGTAGCTACGGCAAGCTGCATGGGAGTCAGTAATAATTGTGACGTACTCGTTGGTTGGACTAGAGGTGATGGCCAAGGCGATGTCTGTCTCCTCCGCTACGAGGGCGCTGGCAGTGCGGACCGTCATCAAGACCACCTCTTGTAGGTTGTAGTCGACAACGCTGGCCATCATGGCTGCTTTTTGGGGGTACTGCGCGGCATCTGTGTATAGTGTGGTGGGGAGACTGCCATATTTTGTCTGTAGAGTTGCTGCTAACGCTGCTAACTGGAAGTTGTTGAAATTTGGCCCATCTTTCGAAGTATCAGTATTTTAAATATATGCATCAGTATTTCGAAGTATCATTTTTAAATATATATAGTTATAGCCAGTGCATTGCGGTCAAGTTAGAGAGGCGACCGCAGGGACAATGTGCAAAGCTCCTGTGTCTGACTGAGTATGCTCACGACACAATCGCCTGGGTTGCTGGGGCACACCATATTGCGCGTGGGCTACTTGTGTAGTCGCAGGCGTCTCAGAAGCCCTCGTACGATCGCTGCCATACGAAGGGCCTTACACTCACATTGACTGCCTCGTATTATTATGGACTCTGTCTCGACATATTGACTTATCTGAGAAGCTCTTGTGCCGGTACGACCGTCCATATACCATGTTTTGTGTCAGGTCATAGCCATGACTTATCACATTTCGCAGCTTGTATGCAGCTTCTAATCGTACTCCTACGGACACGGTTCAAGCCGCACGTCACGCCCTTCGATGTCTCATCTTGACAGACATCGGGTCCGTGTTCCCGCCCTCCGGAAGGTTGTGTCACGGGTTTATAGACGAAGATGTTGCGATGGCTTCCTCAGCTGAAGATGCAGTGAAAGATGAATCGCGTGTGGACTTGGACGCCATCTTGCTTCCCACTTAGAGTTATAACCACCTAGCGTTTGTAAATATCCGTAAATATACATTTTATCGTAACGATATCTAAGAAAGTTTGAAAGAAACGCAGTGGAACGTGCACTTTAGAACAGCCAGAGTCCTTTACGACACACGCATGCAAAAGAAAACCACGCATATACGTCTGCTCATTTGTCTTACTTTACTTTCATTTCCCCTTAAGAATATGGAGGTTATTGCCAGATTTATCTTTCATTGATATTTAATTGTACATATTTATAAAAAACTCAATTTCCCTCATGCTCTTTCTGGCTTCATTGTCTATAGGCTTCAAATGGTTGTTACTAAAAATCAAGCCCTTCGGTTCCAGTTCCCATGACTATGCTCGCTCATGGCCGATAAATGCATGTGTCGGTGATGACATTGCTTTTTTTTCATTAATAGTTTGGGGCTGTAGTTGCACACCTTGTACACCGACAACAAACGACTGGTTGTCAAGATTAACCGTGCAGCTGGGATTGTGAACTACTGGAAGGAAAACTACGGCAGGTCGTAAGGCTCTATGCCAGTGGGGCCTTGGATTAGGGGCACCACCCTGCAGGACAAACTCCGTTATTCAACCCCCCCCCCCCCACCCCCTCTGGGAGACAGGTGCAGAAGCCCGTGCGGTTTCTGTGTATAATAAAGTTTTTCTTCTTCTTCTACTACTACTACTACTACTACTACTACTACTACTACTACTACTACTACTACTACTACTACTACTACTACTACTACTATTACTACTACTACTACTACTACTACTACTACTACTACTACTACTAAGGCTCCACGAGGATCGTACTGACCAACGGGTGCAGTGAAGTGTGGAAGCGCAGACATGCCACAGAAAGTCCTTCACAATGAAAAAAAAAAGGAACTGGCGAGAATTCTTTAAACGGAATGGTTGGAGACTCGTGCGCCTGCTTTGTGTTGTATAGGAAGCGCTCGCTGGCGCTGTGATTCATCACGGCAACACTTGGCGGGTGGAGATGATTCGAAACGCAGCGCTTCTGGTGTCGACCGCTTCCTCGCGCACGAGAGCCGCATCTCGAGTCAGTCTCAGCGAAGAGAGCGGCGCGGGTTGCGCAGTCGCGGAATGCAAATGGCGGTGCGAATGATTCAATCGTGTCTTCGTTCGATAAGCGTTACGCGTTTCCCTTCAATGCCTTCGATGTGCGCCGCTCTCATTCGTGCATGGCGTTTCAAAAGTCGAGATTGACGACAAGCTTTCCCAAGAGACATGTGCCGCGGAACTTTGTTATGGTACACGAGGCGAGTGTGGAGCGAGAGGGCGAACACACGGGCTCGCGCTTATGAATTGTTTAGCGAGGTTGTAAACCTATTATTGTCTTTCTCTCCCGTTGCATTCTTTTATTTAGCGGATGACGTAATCACCGTCCTCATCATCATCGGTTTATTTTTTATACCCACTGCAGAGGACATACTCGCGGGTAATTGAAAAGAGAGAAAGAGGTGCACAAAGAATAAAAAGAAAAAAGGAAACAACAAAGTTTATAGGGGCGTAAAGGTTACTGTCGCGTCATTCGTCGCGTTCCTAGAAACCTTTAATGCATAAGCGTAATCTACAACGTTTGCCCTTTATGCATCCCTCTATACTCTACCCTGATCATCCGTTATCCATTGGTTGTCTTTCCAAAGTGAACAGTGGCAGGTCAGAGCAAGCTGGCTCAGGTCGACCTGTATTTCTTGGAGTGATTTATCTCCTTCTCACTGACAAAAGAAAATTATAGGCTATTTATCGGTGTAAAAAAAAGAAAAAAAAAACGTTAATAAAGCGAAAAACGGAGAAGAGTTTCGTAATATGTCATCTTCGGACTCAACTATAGAAACGCCTGCACACTTACCAGTATTGGTTATTCCTGCACTCGCCAAAACTAGAAATGCCCCTTATATGCAAAAAAAAGAAAAGAAGGAAAAAACAAGAATGTATGAGGAGGGAAGATAACCGATGGTCATTAAGGGTTACGTAGGGAGATACGATATCCCCAATGCTATTCACAGCATGTTTACAGGAGGTATTCAGAGGCCTGGAGTGGGAAGAATTGGGCATAAAAGTTGATGGAGAAAACCTCAGCAACTTGAGATTCGCTGATGATATTGCCTTGCTTAGTAACTCAGGAGACCAATTGCAATGCATGCTCACTGACCTGGAGAGGCAAAGCAGAAGGGTGGGTCTGAAAATTAATCTGCAGAAAACTAAAGTATTGTTTAACAGTCTCGGAAGAGAACAGCAGTTTACGATAGGTAGCGAAGCACTGGAAGTGGTAAGGGAATACATCTACTTAGGGCAGGTAGTGACCACGGATCCGGATCATGAGACTGAAATAGCCAGAAGAATAAGAATGGGTTGGGGTGCGTTTGGCAGGCATTCTCAAATCATGAACAGCAGGTTGCCATTATCCCTCAAGAGAAAAGTGTATAATAGCTGTGTCTTACCAGTGCTCACCTACGGGGCAGAAACCTGGAGGCTTACGAAAAGGGTTCTGCTGAAATTGAGGACGACGCAACGAGCTATGGAAAGAAGAATGATGGGTGTAACGTTAAGGGATAAGAAAAGAGCAGATTGGGTGAGGCAACAAACGCGGGTAAACGACATCTTAGTTGAAATCAAGAAAAAGAAATGGGCATGGGCTGGACATGTAATGAGGAGGAAAGATAACCGATGGTCACTAAGGGTTACGAACTGGATTCCAAGGGAAGGGAAGCGTAGCAGGGGGCGGCAGAAAGTTAGGTGGACGGATGACATTAAGACGTTTGCAGGGACAACATGGCCACAATTAGTACATGACCGGGGTAGTTGGAGAAGTATGGGAGAGGCCTTTGCCCTGCAGTGGGCGTAACTAGGCTGCTGCTGCTGCTGCTGATGATGATGATGACGGACTGGATCCCAAGGGAAGGGAAGCGTAGCAGGGGGCGGCAGAAAGTTAGGTGGGCGGATGAGATTAAGAAGTTTGCAGGCACGGCATGGCCACAATTAGTACATGACCGGGGTTGTTGGAGAAGTATGGGAGAGGCCTTTGCCCTGCAGTGGGCGTAACCAGGCTGATGATGATGATGATGATGTTTGCCCAATATTTCCTGAAACGCCACCCGCTCATGCGGCGCGTCACAATTCTTATGGCCATGAGGTATTCAAGATGAGAATATTTTGACACCTCCTCTGAGTGGCTGATATCATTTATGAAATGTTACGGTAGTTGTTGGACCTGCCCTGGCGCCACAAGTCTCGCAGTCGAAACTAATAGGGCTGTCACCTCTCACGGCGCGCAATTAAGTCTCCACCAAACGCCCGGCCCTGGTCACTTGGAACTTAGAGTTTAGACAGATAAAGCGTTCTTTAAAAACTCTTTTTGTGCCAACTTCGCTGCAATTGGTTAAGAATTAGAGGAGAAAGAAGTGGTCAACCTTCCATATATATTTTAACTCTAGGTAACGGTGCATCAATTTGACGTCGCGGATTTCAAAGTATTTTCCCGTATTTGGGCAGTTTCGGTGCCGTACAAGTTCTCAACACTGGCTAAGTTAATTCTCTTGCTCCTTTAGAATATGACGCAGTCCACCTTTAACGAAGAAAAACCAAATGGGCCAAATTAGACGCCGCCAGAACCCATGACGTCACGGCGAGCTGGTGCGGCAACTTCACGATGGCGTCGTCACCGGTCTTTCGTTCCTGCGTCCTTTCTGGCTTATCAAGTCTCCTGTGCCCGCTTAGAGGTGATTTCTCTTTGCATTCTTGAAGGGTAATTTGCTAATGCATTGTCCTAGTGGTAGAGCATCCGCGTCGTATGCGGGAGGTACTGGGTTCAAATCCCGGTGCAGCAGGAAGCCCAGCGGTTTTTATAATGAGTAGCGATGTAACCCGGCTTGGCGCTCGGATACCTGTTGGAGTTTGCATCTCGGAAGGGGGCCCTCTAGAGATTGCGTGCGTGGTCTATGGACGCTCCTCGTCCAACCACAGACGGCCTTGTTGAAGAGCATCTGCCGTGGCTGGGGGAGGCAGACTAGTGCTGCCGCCGGGCACCATTATGGTACCTAGTCAGGGTGCAGCTTTTTTTTCATAGTTAGCTGATACGTGTGATAAGGTCGTCTGCGTTCGATGACTGGCGCTTGTTCATGCTCTCAGTACGCAGTGTTCCAAGTAGGGCCCAGGCTTGGGAACACAACAGACACTGGCCACCCGTAATAATTCTCAAACCCTGGTGAAACAGGAGAAGTGAATAACAACCAATCGGACCAAGTTGTGTTTCATCGAACAGGTTTCCAAAATTTAGCGAGGGTTTTCTTTTGGGAAAAGTTACTTGTATTAGTGTAAACGCGTGACTTGGAAACGTATTGAACCAGTTGTAATCGAGTTTAGCTGTGTCCACAGTGCCGGAAAGCAAACTAGCGGCGCTGTGCGCAGGTCGAACGCTGTTTGCTGTTGCTTCTAGATTCAATGCGAGCAAATAAACTGATAAGTCGTCGCATTGTGAATGCGAAAACAGCATCTTCAGCTTGCACTGCTAAACTAAAGCACGCTATGAAAACGATATGTCGCCTCACGGCGTAACATATGTCATTATCCACTTCAGTATAAAATTAAATGATGAGGTATATATATATATATATATATATATATATATATATATATCATTCCTGTTACCGTGCGTGCAGACAAAAGTACATTAGCGAGAATGTCCGTGCTGCTTGAAGTGTTAGTAACACAAATCCCGGGGCAGAAAACTATGAACGAACCAAGCCATATGAAGCTTAAGGGTACATCACTATAATTTATTAAAGTACCTGTCCAACCACGATTTTAAACGCCAGCATGATATTTACAATAAACAAAAAGAAAGCAATGTTTGCAGGGAACAAAGAAGTCGTCCCGAATGATGATAGAGTGTGTGAGCTCGATTGAACGAGGACGTAGAAAGAAAGAGATACACAGAGGCAGCGCTCTATCATGGATTCAAACCAACTAGCCCGCCAACGTGTTTTAACCAAGTCCCGAATGAAGCATTTCGAACAAAACGGTACAGTATCAGTAACTTATTCTCAATGCGTAAGTTTCTTATCCAAGTCGCTCTCCGATGCGCGTTGTCTGCTTCTTTCGGGAAAAGATTAAATCATGCATTGCGGCTTTTCCACCGCGGTGACACGCATCATCATCATCATCAGCCTGGTTACGCCCACTGCAGGGCAAAGGCCTCTCCCATACTTCTCCAACAACCCCGGTCATGTACTAATTGTGACCATGCCGTGCCTGCAAACTTCTTAATCTCATCCGCCCACCTAACTTTCTGCCGCCCCTTGCTACGCTTCCCTTCCCTTGGGATCCAGTCCGTAACCCTTAATGACCATCGGTTATCTTCCCTCATCATTACATGTCCTGCCCATGCCCATTTCTTTTTCTTGATTTCAACTAAGATGTCATTAACTCGCGTTTGTTCCCTCACCCGATCTGCTATTTCTTATCCCTTAACGTTACACCTATCATTCTACTTTCCATAGCTCGTTGCGTCGTCCTCAATTTGAGTAGAACCCTTTTCGTAAGCCTCCAGGTTTCTGCCCCGTAGGTGAGTACTGGTAAGACACAGCTATTATATACTTTTCTCTTGAGGGATAATGGCAACCTACTGTTCATTATCTGAGAATGCCTGCCAAATGCACCCCAGCCCATTCTTATTCTTCTGATTATTTCCGTCTCATGATCCGGATCCGCCGTCACTACCGCATGATGACACGCATGATGGTACATAACAAAAGTCGTTCAACAACCGCCTTTTTTTTTCATTTTCGGGCTTGTGCACGGTGGCATCACGACGATTTGAAATCTGCGAGGCATTCAGCGCATGCCGTGATTGGAGACCCTCTTTCGCTTCAAGCTTGAACCTCTGGATCGGCTGTTTCTCGGCGCGGCCGCTAGGTGGCGAGCGTTTAGTTGTAGTGGCGAATAGATAAAGTTAAGTGACTCTGTTGTATATAGCTGGAAGTTTCTCCTCTATATACTCTATCCTCTCTGCTATCCTCTCTCCCTGTCCTTATGGAACCTCCGTCATTCCCCGCCCTCCTGTCGCTAGACGCAATTTCTTGCACATAGTGTGGACCATAGCGGGAATTCATGGGGCGCCAAACGTTCCGATTTTGGGCCCTTCTCAGCTGCAGTAGATAATTATTAAAAAAAAAAGATGACGGTCTTTCAATCATCACTAGCCCAGTTAGCGTGATCGCATGGCGACGTTTATGCGGGCCGTCTTGTTCGCATCTCAAAGATTCCAGCAGTTTCACCAACCTATGTGCTGTATTTGCATGCAAATAACGCGACTCCCGAATGTAACGCGACGAGGGACTTTGTCTTTCAGAAAAAATTTTTATTACAACGCGAATAGATGACGCAATGAAACAGGAAGTTACACTTAAGGACCGATGCCCACAGTATACTTTATTATTTTAGTTACTGCGAACTGCCGCCGCAAAATAATGTCAACCGACGAGCTGCACGCACAATTTACTCGCTGTCACTGCTGACATCGTCATTGTCGTTGGGAACGACGTCGTCCTCCATGCCACTAAAGTTATTCGGCAGACAACCCCCCACAAGTGCCCGTGACACAGTCAAAACGTCAAAACCTTTCACGCATTGTGCGGTGATCCACCTCGCGATTTCGAAGAGCGTGCGCAACAGCGCCGATCGTTTTGATGCAGCTTGTAATACACCGTAACTACACTAACAGCGTTATAAATCAGGAGAAAGACAGCATGATATGCACAGTGGAAACTCCAAGCTCACGCGCTGTTGCGCTTAGCAGCAGCTAGCGCTAGAGAGAGAGAGAGAGAGAGAGAGAGAGAGAGAGAGAGAGAGAACGCGCTATATTCGTGTCACGAACCCGAATATAACGCGAGGCACGCTCTGAGGCCAGAAATTCAAGAAAAAGAAACTCGCATAATATTCGTCGACATACGGTACTTCGCACTCCTGAAGTGTTTTTACCCAGCGGCGCGCCTAGAGTCTCTTCTCAGCTGCGGCATAGTTGATCAAGGGTGCAAGTCGTGAAGAGCATCGGGGGTATTGCTTTCGCCTTTGTATGCTGGAACAACGCGGTTCGGTCTTTGTGGAGCTCCAGGTCAATGGGACTATCTAGCGTCGCGTGTACTGCATGCTGCAACTATATACAGCTCCACAATCCCGAGGCACTTAGATATAGACATTCTCGTGTGTGAGAATTTTACCAGCGACTGCTTACGGCGGTGAATTCTTAGGCCGTAACTGACACGACCGCTGTGGTTCTATCACTGCAAGGCACTTCAACAGGGGAAACTTCTAAAAAAAGAAAGCTAACATTTTCGCCCGAAAGGCGAAGCATTGATTGCTATAGCAAATTATTAGACAGCAATACGAAGTAAGGTTAGCAGTTCTAGCAGCTGCATAATAATAATAATAATAATAATAATAATAATAATAATAATAATAATAATAATAATAATAATAATAATAATAATAATAATAATAATAATAATAATAATAATAATAATAATAATAATAATAATAATAATAATAATAATAATAATAATAATAATAATAATAATAATAATAATAATTTTATGTCCTTTGCAGGACGAAGGCCTCTCCCAGCGATGTCCAATAATCCCTGTCTAGCGCTAGCCGATTCCAACCTGCGCCTGCAAATTTCCTAATTTTATCACCCCACCTAAATTTCTGCCGTCCTCGACTGCGATTCCCTTCCCTTGGCATCCATTTTGTAACTCTAATGATCCACCGGTGATCTGCGCTACGCATTAATAATAAATCATAGGGTTTCACGTGCCAAAACCACTTTCTGATTATAAGCCACGCCGTAGTGAGAGACTCCGGAAATTACGGCTTCCTGGGGTTCTTTAACGTGCACCTAAGTCTAAGTACAACGGGTGTTTCCGCATTTCATCCCCATCGAAAGCCTACGAATTACTTGGCCTGCCCAGTCCAATTTTTTTCTCGTAGTGCCCACTAGAATATCGGCTATCCCCGTTTGCTCTCTGATACACACCGCTATTTTCCTTTCTCTTAACGCTGCGCCTAACATTTTATTACGATTAGCATTCTTTGCCTATACTTCAGGCGTTTTGAGACTGCCTGCCTGCCTGCCTGCCTGCCTGCCTGCCTGCCTGCCTGCCTGCCTGCCTGCCTGCCTGCCTGCCTGCCTATCTATCTATCTATCTATCTATCTATCTATCTATCTATCTATCTATCTATCTATCTATCTATCTATCTATCTATCTATCTATCTATCTATCTATCTATCTATCTATCTATCTATCTATCTATCTATCTATCTATCTATCTATCTATCTATCTATCTATCTATCTATCTATCTATCTATCTATCTATCTATCTATCTATCTATCTATCTATCTATCTATCTATCTATCTATCTATCTATCTATCTATCTATCTATCTATCTATCTATCTATCTATCTATCTATCTATCTATCTATCTATCTATCTATCTATCTATCTATCTATCTATCTATCTATCTATCTATCTATCTATCTATCTATCTATCTATCTATCTATCTATCTATCTATCTATCTATCTATCTATCTATCTATCTATCTATCTATCTATCTATCTATCTATCTATCTATCTATCTATCTATCAGTGGCGTAGCCAGAAATTTTGTTCGGGGGGGGCTACGCCACTGGCCCAAGATATATATATATATATATATAGCTGCACGTTGCAGCTCAGCCTCCTCCTTAAAGGAAGCTTTTGCTCGGGTGCTCCTATTTAAGTACATGTAGAAGGGGAATTCGTTTTTCCCTGCAATCACTTAACCAAATTTGAGGAGGTTTGTTGACTTTAAAAGAAAAAGTTTATTTGTAGTGACTATTGAATTCGAATTTTTCATTTAGGTGATCAATTATTTATTAAAAATTGGCCAAAATTGAAAATTCTGAGAAAACGAAACTATTAGGTTTAAAACTCCGTGACTCAACAACGAAAAATGATATCACAATTCTGTGAATTGCATCTAATAGTACTTCTACAGCGGACAAAACAGATATGTTACACATGAATCTCAAAAAAATCTAGTATTGTGGAAATACGGCTTTTGCAGAACCCTTGTACACAACGTAACCAATTCACGTAAGATACAAATTGACAGACAACTTGTCCGCTTTGACTGTTATAATAAATGCCGTTTACAGAACCACAATATCTGTTCTTCATGCATAGCTATTAGTTTGTAAACGTCGTGCTTCTATTTTTCAAACTTTTGAATTTTCCAAAATATTTTAAACAAAATTCAGGCCCTAAATCGAAGTTCTGTTTCCAACAGACACTAGGATTTAACTTTCTCTCTCAAATGCAACCAATTTCAATAAAAGCGATTAGCAGGATTATCTCAGAAAAGCGTTTCTGCGTTTTACAAGTATTTGAACAGGCCGCGTCGGATTGGGCCCGAGCTAAAGCTTCCTCTTGAACAATTTATCGAGGGATCAAATACATGAATAATAACTACATTGTCATTGCCAAAGACGCTGCAAATGAATTTTTGAAAGGTACGCACTGTAAATACAAGTAAAATATGTATTTTTTCATAAAATATTATACTCGTATGTGCCAAAAATTGTGCCCAACATGACTGACGTCAATGCTTCCATGTTTTTTGTCTATTTATTAAGTAAAGAAAATATCACACGAACTTTAGAACTATATCAGTTCGAAACCAGGAAAGCAGTGCATGCCGCTGATATGAAAAATTAAAAGGCAGTGAACTGAACAAGTTGAGGACAAATATGTTAATGAAACTGTCATTCAAGAACCGTGCTCACATTCTTGTATATATGCAATGGCCAGTGAAAAATCTCAATGACGCTGTCATTTGTTCCAATGTATTACGCAGGAGTAGCTGTCCCTTGTCGTGTATCGTGAGTAATTGCACCGAAGTTATAGTCGCGACAGAGAGCACGTATAAAAAGCAGGAGTTCTGCAAGATATATGAGGGCAAGTCAAATGAATGAGCCAACAACGGGGTACTTTATTTAAAAGTAGTCTTCATGAGAATTTAGACATTTGTCCTATTGACTAACGAGCTGCGTGATTCCCGTCTTATAAAACTGCTTGGGTTGCTGCTTCAAAAAGTCTGTATCTGGTTCCCTTGAGCTGTTTTTTTGGTTGCCCCAAAATGTAGAAGTCGCAAGGTGACAGGTCTGAGCTGTATGGCGGATGTTGCAGTGTTTCCCACTTGAACTTTGCCAGTTTTTTATTAACCACATAAGCGACGTGGGGACAGGCATTGTCGTGGAACAAGATGACCCCATTCGTCAATTTTCCACGTTGTTCGTTCTTGATAGCGACACGCTGCCGTTCTGGCGTTTCACAATATCGGAAACAATTGATAGCCTCTCAAGATTTAGCAAATTCTCTCAGTAATGGACCCTGTCGATCGAAAAAAAAAGTCAACAACACCTTTCCAGCGGAAATGATGGCCTTTACGTTCTTTTGGCGTGGTAAATTCGAATGTTTCCACTGTAAGCTTTGCCGTCGTGTTTCAGGCTCGTAGTAGTGGCACCAAGGTTCGTCCCCGATCACAGTTGCAAACAAGAAGTCGTCATGCTCATTGTGATACCCGATCAGATGAGTAAAGGCAGCGCGAAACTTGTCCGTCTTCTCGCGATGGATAAAAATCTTGGGGATCCATTGCGCACCAAAGCGCCGATAACCGAGAAGCTCATGAATTATGGCGTGAACCGAACCGTGACTGATGTTCAGACGGTCTGCCAGTTCATCGATGCTTATCCTCCGTTCTTGTTTCAGCAGCTCATGAACCTTTGAAATTGTGTGGGGGGTGATTGCACGATGGTTTTGGCCCGGTCTTGGAATGTCTTTGCAACGTCCTTTGAACCGTTTGCTCCAACGCTTTACAGTGGTCAATGAAATGCAGTGTTCAACGTACGCGGCAGTCATATGGTGATAAGTTTCTGTTTTGGAAACACCTTCAGCTGTCAAAAACTTCGCGACACCGAGCTGTTCAACTTTTGAAGTGTCCATTATGTGACGCAACCATATTCAACCCAGTGTATGAGAGCATTAAAGAACATTTATCTTCACACCTGCGTGTCACTTTTGTAAATGAGACATGCCGTTCTCCTGCGCGCATGCCTCGCAGATAATGAACCGAACCATTATTGCGCGGTTAGAGTAGGCTCACTTTCATTTGACTCGCCCTCGTACATTAGAAATGCAAAGATACAATGGGATATGCAAATGCGAAAATACGGCTTGATAAAGGACAAAAAAGTGTCACTGGACACAAAGTTCACTGCATGTATACACAAAACCTCGCAACAAGATAGTTAAGTATACGTATAAGTATCCAATGAGTCTATGTATGTAAGAAGAAGTAACTGTATATAATGCGTCAAACAAGGCAAATAAACATGTTGCACAATCATAGATTCACAGAATCCTAGATTCCGCCCGCATTCCATCCACTCCCCCCGATGTATTGCGCGCGACGGAAGGCGGCGCGCTTGCTCCCCGCTTTTCTCCTTTGCGCACACAAGACTGAGCCACCATTGTCGGCTCGCCCATTCCACCTCCGCTCCTACGCTTTCACTCGCACATACAGCATGCAGCGCGTGGTCACGATGTTATCACCCTTGGACATTATACGAAACATACGAAACGCATAGGAAAGTATGTTGGCCAGAACCTAATGCCTACTTCCGGCACCTAATGGGGCTACGGAAGGAATACCGAAGAAAACATGAGACCCTTGGTCCACTGAGAACCATACGCATACTGCTCAGTATCCTACAGCGGCGAAACAAGACTTTCCGGAAAGGTTCCGCTCAAGGAATGTGGTGCAATCCTTCGAGTCCCCACAGTGATGGCGGCGAGCGACCATTGTTTTTTTTTCTCGTCTGCTAGCCAGAAAGCGTCCAAAACCCTGTCCGGTGAAAATCCACTCGGCCAGAGCAAACCGAACGCGCACCGAAGTGCACCGCACGGTGGTCGGGGCCATACGAGAAAAACGTATGCGCTCTGGCTGGCTCTGGCAGCCCGCGGGTAGGGTAGCGACAACAAACAAACAAACAAAAAAAATTGAAGAGGCTCAATGTGTCCTCGCGAATAAAAGTCAAAGTAGAAAAAATAAATAAGAACGTAGTTACTTTGGCTGGCTTTAGTGTCATGTTCTGGCGTAGGTTAAAAAAGAAATGTTGATATTTTTATACGTGACATGACGGCACAAATGAACCACCCCAGCGCTTCGTCTTATTGGACCTCGCTGCCTGCTTTGTCAACTCGTCTGCTAGTGTGTTGATTTGGCTTGTCTCGTTGTATGTTCCGATGTAAGACTTTAGAAAAATCAATAGACCTTTGGCGTCAAATGTTTATAAGAACATTAAACCCACAAAGTTCCGCAATTGAAAATCTAAAGCACAACTTTGGAAATGTCAATGCACCTTTCACATCAAGAGCTTATGAGATTTATACCCATAAAGATTCGCAGTTGATATCCAGGCGCTCCATAGATTCCGTGGCCTCAGTGAGATGCCGCGGCGCACAATCAAAGCGCCCTTGAAACTTTGTGCTCGGATGGTACTGCTTGGCGTTATGTGACTCCCGGTGTATGGGCGTTGCCACGAAATCCAGCCCGAGTTTGCAATCTCCGCGGTTAAATGTCTTTTCGAGCGTCAAAAAGACATTCTAGACAAAATCCAGAGTGATTTCCGGCGCCGGGGGTCGCTCTGGTCGTCGGTGCATGGTCAGCACGAAAAAATTTCGGGGGGGGGCTGAAGCCCCATAAGCCCCCCCCCTGGCTACGCCCCTGCTATCTATCTATCTATCTATCTATCTATCTATCTATCTATCTATCTATCTATCTATCTATCTATCTATCTATCTATCTATCTATCTATCTATCTATCTATCTATCTATCTATCTATCTATCTATCTATCTATCTATCTATCTATCTATCTATCTATCTATCTATCTATCTATCTATCTATCTATCTATCTATCTATCTATCTATCTATCTATCTATCTATCCATGCATGCATGCATGCATGCATGCATGCATACATGCATACATGCATACATGCATACATACATACATACATACATACATACATACATACATACTTACGCCGACCCAGTGACCCAAGTTGTCTGCCAGCTTCGGCTATTAGGTAAATACTTGTGGTTATGACGTCATCGTGGTCGTCCCATCGACGTCATTCCGGCTGCGTCATCTGACTTTCATCTGACATTCCTCATGCCATCGTCGTCACGCCTTATACGCCGACCCAGAGGTCCAAGCTGTGTTATAGCATGGGCTAGTATAGGTATGAACTCGAAGTCGTGATGCCGTCGGGGTCATTGCATCGTCGTATGGCGCCGTCGATACCACCTTTGCCATTCCATCGACGACGTTACTTCTTCGTCATCTCATCGTTTTCAGTGCGTCGTCGTCATACCGTCTCGCTCATGGGCGACCTTGACAGGTGAGTGCCACACCAAAGGGGCCCGATACCTGTATGCCGCACATAGCCGAAGCAACGGAAGTCTCAGAATGACCACTACAGATTTTGAGTAGGCGTGACTTCAGCAATACGGTCCGTCACTACGTTGCTTGAATGCTAATCGCATTACCGTAGACAAGCATCGTGAGATGAGGTCTGCCGTATTTTTTTCGTTCCATCGCTCTTTGCGTCGTCCTTAACGCGTTCTCGAGCTTCTTTGTTAACCTCTCAGTTTCTGCTCCGTATATTAGCACCGGTAGAATACAGTGATTGTACACTTTTCTTTTCAATGACAGTGGTAAGCTCCAAGGATTTGGTAATGACTGCCGTATGCACTCCAACCCATTTTTATTCTTCTGTAATTTTTTTTCTCATGATCAGGGTTCCCTGTAACTCACCTAGATAAACGTACTCCTGTGCAGACTATAGGCTTACTGGCGATCATGAATTCTTGTTTCCTAGTCAGGCTATTCAACGTTACCTTTGTCTTCTGCATTTTAACCTTCAACCCTACTCTTCCACATTCTCGGTTAAGGTCCTCAATCAACTGTTGCAATTCATCCCCAGTGTTGTTGAACAGGAAAATGTCATCTGCAAACCGAAGGTGGCTGGGATATTCGTCGTTTATCCCCACTCCTAAGGCTTTCCAGTATAATACCATGAATACTTCTAAGCATGCAGTGAACAGTATTGGAAAGATTGTGCCTGCTTGCCTGAACCCTTTCTTGATTGGCATTCTTCCACTTTTCTTCTGGGGAATTGAGGTAGCTGTGCAGTTTTTGTAGATATTTGCCAATATATTGACGCATGTTTCCTGTGCTCCTTGACTACGCAATGCTTCCATGGCTGCTGGTATCTACACCAAATTAAATATTTTTTCATAATCTATGAAAGTCATATAGAAAGGCTGATTGTACTCCGTGTCTATAGATTTCTCAATTACCTGATTGACGACATGGACGCGATTTATTGAGCAAGATAGCCTTCCTGAAGCTAGCCTGTTCACTTGGTTGATTGAAGTCAAGTGTTGCGGCGATTTTATTGGAAATTTTCTTGGTGAATACTTCAAACAATACTCAAAGCAAGCTAACAAGCTTATAATTCTTCGATTCTTCAACGTGCCCCTTCTTATAGATTAGTATAATGATGGCATTCTTCCAGCTCTCTGGTATACTTGAAATCGTGAGGAATTGCGTATAAAGGGCCGCAAGCTTTTCAAGCATATCTGTTCCATCTTCTATTAAATCGACTGTTATTCCATCTTCTGCTGCCACTTTTCCCCGAGACATGTCTTGCACGTACCGTCTAATTTCATTTATAGTTATACAAGGAGCTTCTGTATCCTAGCTGGTTATCACTACTTCCAAGGAAGGTTGCGTAGCTACTCTGGGTACTGCACAGGTCAATATAGAATTCTTCTGCTGCTTTTACTACGTATGTTATCGAAATTGCTGATGACACAGCAAATGTAAGGCTGTGGAATTGAAGCTGGTGCTCGCAAACAAATATGCAGCTTTAGAACAGGAAGATGAAGATAACATAGAGCTAATGAAAGAAACCGTAAGTAGGAAGTGGGAGGAAGTGGGAGGAATTGAAGTGGGAGGAAAGACACCAGGGCAACCAGCTGGTAAGCTCTACCAAGTAAAAAATGACCTAATAAAGAAACGATCGACAAGGCTTGAAAATGTCGAACTCAAGAGATCATATAGAATTCGCTGAACTGTGAAAGCTGAACAAAAAACGAAAGTAAGTGACATTCGAAATTATGACGTCAGAAAGGTTGAGGAAGCAGTAAAAAATGGCCGCTGCATGAAATAAGCTATAAACATTCACTTACTAGCTAAATTAACAAGCATAGTACCGTCACGCGCGCACAGGCAAACAAGAGCATATCTCACTCGATGGCCGCGGACACTCGCTGTCTATCGATCTTTTTCTATATATCTAGTTCTGACAGCACGTCGCTGCCAGAACGCTGGCATGATTAAGAGCGGCAGCAGCGGCGAGCGAATTCCCCTTCGTGATGCCTCTTGCTTCCACGCGAACTAGGCCATTGACTAGGCGAGCGAGAACACAGCACACACGAAGCCATCAACTATTTTGGGTCGCCCAGCCTTCGAGCATTGCAGGTAGGCCCCAAGAAAGGGCGCGCGCGGCCGCGCTCAGGCCGCGTCCTGTGCAGCTGCTGTCGGAGTACAAGATGCGCTAGCCGGCTAACCTGCCACCTCTCCGGAAAAGAAAAAGGAACAGCAAGCTGGTAGCGGTGTTTTTCTTTTTACAGCGAAGTTGTTTATGCGGACCCTGTGCTTTCGTTGTTGGAGTTCGCTAAAACTATCATAATCAGCAATGGCTCGAGCGTCGTCGTCTCCTTCCACAGCTGGCTCGTTGGCGCCCCTCGGCGCTACCGCGCGAACGCCACTGCTCCCGCGTTCGTCGTCGCCTCCTTCCACAGCTGGCTGTGTTGCCACTCGTCATTCTAGCATAGAATTTCACTCCAGTCATCGTAATGGGGAGGCCGCGTTTACGGGGGTATGAGCCATTGCTTCAGGGGGTACGAGCCATTCATTGTCTTACGTGACGGACATATTTAATTTTGAACCAATTTAATTTTGAAGAATCGCAAGCGGCAGTGCCGGGCGGATGCTGCTAACCATATCACCGAGCAAACTCGAGACATCGAGCGCAAGCGACAACGGTGGACTGCGGGCATACCGTCAATGACGCCGTTCTCTCCGTCGCAGCCGAACGTGTGTGTAACCTTATTAAGAAACACAAAGACGTGAATCGTCAAACCAATCCAACCAATCGTGAAAACGATTGCGGCGCCCGCATCTGCAGTGGTAGGCCTTGCGCCCAATATTTAGGAGCTTTGGATTAGTGGTTCCACACATTCCATCCTAGCTACAACTATGGGAAGACCACGAGTAGTGCGTACTCCTGAGGAAGCTGCCTACCGCGAGCGTCAGCGAGAGTTGGCTCGTGAACGGGCTCGTTGTCGCAGGGCCTGCCTCACGCGAAAAAAAAGAGAAAAAGAAATACTGGAAGAACTGCAAAAACAAAATGCTCTTCTACAGCTTGCTCACCCGCGAAGCACGCAAAAGCAAAATTGAGGTGAAAGAATGGTGAAGCAAAAGATTTATAGACTGCAAAAGACAATATAGACTGCTTGCGAAGTTGGACTTGCATGGTGTAACACTCGGTGTAAACAACACAGCTTCGCTGTTCGACCATCTTTGCCGACTGGAAGGGGCGGGAAATTTTTTTCTTGATCTCTAGAAAAAAAGAAGAAATGACAACAGCAGACATAAAGTGGTGATGGGCAATACGCAGACCATCGAACTCTCCTCCTTTAATTCGAAATCACAGCGCCAATCACCTTACGTGCACATGGGAGCGCGCTTTGCCAAGCGCTCGCGCATTGTAGCTCACATTGAGCACAACGCTCATGTAGAGATAAAAAGAAGCCCCAATTGTTCTCGCTCACTAAAGACATTTGCCAAACACAATTCTTCAACTTCTTGCCGAATTATAGTGCTATGATAATTGTATACATGCTATGCTGTTTTTGAACTACAGTGTACTCACATTTTTTCATTACTCTAGGCACTTTATGCACACCTGTGAGAAAAAGTATACGGACCAGGAATTCTGTGATAAAATTAATTTTCGCCCCTGTCTGTGAATTCAACTTGAAATTAAAGACTGCAATCCAAACTTGGCATTACCAATTACGAAGAAATTCTGTTTTTCGGCACCCCTGTGGTTCGCATACTTTTGCTCACGGGTGTACTTTCCCGGATATGTAAAAAAAAAAAGAAAAAAAAGATGTGATGTGATTTCTCGGTCGTTGGGCACTTATATGATTATGATTATTTCTGTTGAGGTGCAGCGGTGGCGCAGAGGTAGAACACCCGCCTCGCGTGCAAAAGGTCCGTGGTTGGGATCCCGGTGCCGCGCAATTTTCCACCGGATAAAAAAAAATCCGCGTGTTTATAAACTAGAACCGGCAACGCACACCCACACCAGCGCAGGATTGGTCACCCTGGTGCAGTACTTGGCCACAACCTCCTATATGAACACAACAACCAGGCAGGATTCCGTAAAGGCTACTCAACAATAGATCATATTCACACTATCAATCAGGTGATAGAGAAATGTGCGGAATATAACCAACCATTATATATAGCTTTCATTGATTACGATAAAGCGTTTGATTCAGTCGAAACCTCAGCAGTCATGGAGGCATTGCGGAATCAGGGTGTAGACGAGCCGTATGTAAAAATACTGAAAGATATCTATAGCGGCTCCATAGCCACCGTAGTCCTCCATAAAAAAAGCAACAAAATCCCAATAAAGAAAGGCGTCAGGCAGGGAGATACGATCTCTCCAATGCTATTCACAGCGTGTTTACAGGAGGTATTCAAAGATCTGGATTGGGAAGAATTGCGGATAAGAGTAAATGGAGAATACCTTAGTAACTTGCGCTTCGCTGATGATATTGCCTTGCTTAGTGACTCAGGGGACCAACTGCAATGCATGCTCACTGACCTGGAGAGGCAAAGCAGGAGGGTGGGACTAAAAATGAATCTGCAGAAAACTACAGTGATGTTTAACAGTCTCGGAAGGGAACAGCAGTTTACTATAGGTAGCGAGGCACTGGAAGTGGTAAGGGAATACATCTACTTAGGACAGGTAGTGAATGCTGATCCGGATCATGAGAGTGAAATAATCAGAAGAATAAGAATGGGCTGGGGTGCGTTTGGCAGGCATTCTCAGATCATGAACAGCAGGTTGCCATTATCCCTCAAGAGAAAAGTGTATAACAGCTGTGTCTTACGAGTACTCACGTACGGGGCAGAAACCTGGAGGCTTACGAAAAGGGTTGTACTTAAGTTGAGGACGACGCAACGAGCTATGGAAAGAAGAATGATAAGTGTAACGTTAAGGGATAAGAAAAGAGCAGATTGGGTGAGGGAACAAACGCGAGTTAATGACATCTTAGTTGAAGTAAAAAAAAAAAAAGGAATGGGCATGGGCCGGACATGTAATGAGGAGGGAAGATAACCGATGGTCATTAAGTGTTACGGACTGGATTCCAAGGGAAGGGAAGCGTAGCAGGGGGCGACAGAACGCTAGGGGGGCAGATGAGATTAGGAAGTTTGGAGGGACAACATGGCCACAATTAGTACATGACCGGGGTAGTTGGAGAAGTATGGGAGAGGCCTTTGCCCTGCAGTAAGCGTAACCAGGCTGACGCTGCTGATGATGATGATGATTTCTGTTGATTGTTAGTTTCCTGTAATCTATCTTTTATGAATGTAAAAGTTCTCACATCTAATTTATGTTTGTTACTGGCTGCTGTATGGTTACACTTGTTTTGGGCACTTTTCGCATGGGCCCGAACTAGCAAATTATTAAGGGCCCAGATGCTTTTTTACCCGTTTTTGTACGTACCTGTTTCAAAGTAAATAAACTGCAAAAAAAGACGTTCGCTTGTAAATGCTAGACGCGCTCCATCCTAATCATACCGCGACAGCAACCATATGGCACTACAAGCGCATTTCTACCATCGCCGTGATGTTCCGCATTAAGTCCAAGGGTGATAGCATCTTCGCCGCGCGCCGTACGCTGTGCGTGCGAGTGAAAGCGTGCGAAGGTGAGCCGACGATGGCAGATTAATCTCGCTCGCGCAAGAGAGGAAAGCGGGGAGCAAACGCGCCATCTTCCGTCGCACGCAAGGCATCGGGGGAGGGGTCGTTCTACTCCGGCGGCTGCTGCGTATGGCACGGCAGCGTGCGGCCGCGCGAGCCCTGTCTGGAAAGCGACCTGCGACGGGGGACAGAGTTAGTCGAGCACTGATAACTTCGTGTCCGCCGTGTTTTCGCTGTCTTGTTTGCGTTGAAGCTGACAGGCAGGACGAACATTAATTCGCTCGCTGCTGCTACCGCGCTTCCTCATTCCAGCGTTTTGAGAGCGAGTTTCTGCGGTCATCGAGTGAGATGTGTTCGTGTTTGCTTGTGCACGTGTGACACTACGCTTGTTAATTTAGTTACTATGCCTCTGTTTACAAATTTATACGGCCGATAAACTACTATCCTCACTTCGTATAGCTGTCCACTAATTTACTATCGCAATCGATGCTTCGCCTTTTGGGCGAAATTGCGACTTTTTCATTTCCTCCATGCCTCTACCCAGTAAAGTATTTCGTCACCATGTTATATGGTACTGTTATGCTTTTATTCATCTATTGTCCTGGCTCCTTACGTACCCGTTTTTCTGTGCGTAGCCTACAGCCCTATAACTGCTGCACAGCTAGGGCGAACGTTTTATATTATACATAAAAAAAAGAACGCGAGAAACAAAGCATGAAAATGCAGACTGGGCACAGCGCTGATTAACTAAGACATTGGTAGCACGGCCGCATATTACAATTTACGCAAAGGAGTACCGAAAAGAAAAAGAAACCTTAAACTGATATTCTGTGGTTTTACGTGCCAATACCACGATATGATTATGATGCACGTCATAGTGGGAAACTCCGGAATAATTTGGACCACACGAGGTTCCTTACCGTGCACGAAGCAAAAAAGAAAAATCTGAACACACAACAGGCTAAAAAATGGTCATGCTTACGCGAAAGAGAACTTTGGAAACCGATAGCAAGCGTCCTTCTACTCAATCATAAATACCAATCAATCTATGGAGGCCAGCCAAGTTGACACATGTGACCGGGCCTTTTACAATGGCTGGTAAATACTTTTATGCATGATATCCGACTAGCGCACCGGTCTAGATGAATGTTGGATTAAATAATGGATTGCACACTCATTTGGCTTTATGGTTGGCCACATTGCTGCCTGTTTTTGAGCTCATGTTGCCTGAATGCATGTGGTTGGTTAGCGTTCTGTCCTGTCCGCTTTCTCATGTCCCGTTTATATCATATTCGCCACTCCAGCAATCCATGCGGTACCTCGCAGCAACCGCAGGAACCCTCGTAGGGAGGTCCGTAGCCTCCGTAGCAGCAGTACTGCGATCGGGTTCTCTTGTATAACGATGGAACCTTCACCTAAGAATCTGCGCACGTCCAAGAAATTTTGCTGCATTTCGCAGTTAAAGGGACACTAAAGCGAAACAATAAATCAGTTAAGACTAATGAAGCATTGTTTGAGAACCCTGCAGGCAGTCATTTCAAAAAGATAGTTTGATTATTAGATGAGAAAATGAAGGTCCAAGTATCAGTATTTGAATTTCGCTCCGAAACCCCAGCGCCGGTACGTCGTCGTGACGTCAGGGATTCCAAAGTATGTTTTCGCCTTCGGGCCGCGTTGGCTCAATAAAGGTTCCCGAAACTTGCCATGTTCAATATTTGGTTCCTTTAGAACACAATGTAGTCAATCTGTACCGCTATATATAATTAGTAGGCCCTAGAAAATGCCATCAAAATCCAAGACGTCACAGCCCCCAGGTGCGGGAACTTAAGTAGGCGTCGCCACCAGTATTTCGTTCTTGCGCTTTTTCTGGCTTACCAAACGTCTTATCGTCGTAAGAGTGGTGTTTTCGGTGTTGTAGAAAGGTAATTTACTGATGCAGAAGAAATAATTTTTCACTTTAGTGTCCTTTAAACAACAGTCAGACGGAAATACAAGTCTGTTTCCTTTCACACATTTCCCTGCATCGAAACATTGGCGCTGAAGAGCCATATGGATTGCGCATGTCCGCGTCGCAAAGCTGTGACAACGGCAACGGTTTTGTGTTCTCAGCCTTTTGCTAGAGACCGCTTTTTTTTTTCATCCAGACGAGGATCGATTTGTTCTTGAAGTGTGAAGGAAACGCGAAGCTGCTGTTTGTACGATGTTTGCAGTAATACGCGGCGGCGAACTTTAGGGACTTTGCGTTGTGGTCGTTAGCTATCGTGATAGCGTGCAGCGTATGCGTGTTGCGACGCGTGGTCTCATGTGGTTGCCGGCACGGTAATGCAGTTTGTGATGCAAATGTCTTCACGGCAATCAATCTTTCTCGTTTTTTTCTTTTTTGACCGGGGCTGTTATATTGAATACGTGCGGCACCCAACGTGGCGCCACCGCCACCGCGTATGGTACATCAACGAAAATCAGAACATTGGAGTTACTGCATGGTGCAACTGAACAACGTCGGTAAATCGTTCTGTTTATAAGCGCAACACGTACGTGCCAGCATGAGAAAAAAAAAACCCATCTTGGGTGGCATAGCAGTACGCCGTCTTTGAGGCCTGGACACGTTACCCGATTAATTAGCGTAAATTAGTAGGCACTAATTTGAATATATGTAAATATCTAAGCAAAGGTATCTCATATCAGCGGTAAGGAAATAGGCAGTTCAGAGGCGAACACAGTTTTGGTCAGATAAAATGCAAGCTAGTTCAAATATGCAGGAACATGCAGAATTTGTTCAGATGTACGAAAGAGGTGAGTTAACAGTAATTTACACAGAGACAGATTTTTCCCTTTCATTAGCTTGCAGGGCACCCAAAAACGGTGGAACGAAGAGGGCAGGGATTAATCAGTTACAATCAGGCCGTTCACCACAGGTCAAACGTGCACCTGGTGTGTATGCTTTCAATGTAAGCAGATCTCTCGGTTTCTTTTTTCTCGCTTCTACTCTCTACGAGAGAAACAGTGAACAACCTACTGCAATAACCACGGTTAACCTAAGTGGCAGTCACCGTGAGTATATTGTGTCCTCTTACGTGCGTAGTGGGTCGCCTCAACAGTATGCGGGACATCCAAGACTGGTGAAGGAGGAAGACGACGTGCGGCAGGTTAGCTGAATCTTGATAGACGCTCAGCTGATCAAGCTCGTCGCGTCCAACGTTCGTCGCGTCTAACTGTTCGTAACCTGTCAAACGCGCGGAGGGAACACTATAGCTCAGGGAGCTCAAACTTCTGGAGAAACATGCACTACATACACATAGAAGAGGTCCTCAAGCTGTGCAAAATAGTGAATTCACAGATGTCTGAGGAAGACCGAGTCGGACATCTCCTCAAAGGAATTGCAGAAGATGTCTACAATTTCCATATAGTGCGTGGGGTGTAGTGCCATTGGAAGCATACTGCATGCTTTTATTAGGCGCTATACGCTGTTGTTCCCTGTGGCAGGCGGTGCGAAGTGAACATCATGTTTCGCATTGGCAGCATCTTAGGCATCCTATTCGGGCATTGCGCATCGGGGGCGTCTTGTGCCATAATGATTTGGGCTGAGTGGGCACGCCAAAAGTTCCCGCCAAAATGCCCTGCTTGAAAAAGCTGCTTACCCAGGCTGAATTCAAGGAGCACAAATGGAAGCTTGCTGAAGCTGCAGAATCGACATCGCGCATCTCGGGCCGCTCAGGCCACACCAACTCGGCACACATCGGCAACTCGAGCTGTGACAATTCGCATTACGTAGATTTCAACTACAGTTGAGTCTGCCATATTTTTTGGTAACTTCTGATAGTAAGTTCTCCCACTTGGTACATTTTGTACTGACGTTTTTTCCCCCCAGAACTTATAAATGAGGTTCTGATGTATATAGTGCAACTTATGGTATCCTGCTTCGGACCACCATCAATTGCACTTCACTCCTCGAAGAGGCGAGGCATGTGTTGAATGAGCTGCTGAACATTACTTTGTAATGTAGTAAACATGGTTTAAATCATGCATCCAAGCATCAAAGAGGTGCAGTGTAATGTTAATGCATTTCTCTCATATATTTACCGCTATATCGCCACTGAATTTTTTAGTCTCTGTAATCACATTCTCTTGTTATGGTGTGGCCATCAATGAACTCTTCAGTGAATTTAGGGACACTGCTGATGTCATACAAATGGTATTTATTTCCTGCAGTGAATATACTGTGCGAGAGCTGATAGTGGCCCTTCTAAAGTAGTTCAAAGTAGCAGAAAATCCCCGGAAGTTTGCGCTTTATGAAAGTCAAGTCGACGAAAGCACCGGTGAAGGTAAATCATTTTAAGACTTTTAACAAGTCTCTTTTAGTTCTGGTTTTGTTTATGGTGAGAGGCAGTGCTGCTATGTCATAATAGTTGCAAATTTACCATTGAGCTAGTTTTTGCACCTTTAAACATTCTACAGACTAATTCAACTCCTGTTATTAAAATTACTGTGTTCTCATGAGAGTGATTAGTTTGTAACTTGCACAGCTAGTGATTTGCACATCAGGGCAGTAAAGCCTCGAGCCAGTAAATAGTTTCCTTGCTCTTTGTAACAAAAAATTTGTGACGTAAAATGTGACACAAAAGGTAACCTCTCCTTTTTTACTGTTTCAGTCAAACTTAGGAAACTTCAGGATACAGATAAACCTATTTGGCTTACATTGGACTGGAATAGTCGGTCTAGGCAGTTTGTTCTTCAGGAAAATGACAATAGTGATATAGAGGTAAGCATACGTGCTTATTTGTTCTTCAACCTGATAAAACAGTCTGTGGTAATAGTGAAGCCCTTGCAAGGAAGGCAGCAACACCAAAGCTGACTTGGCAGCGACGCATATAGTTTAATGTCATTATAATGAATGAATAAGTTAATCTAGAAATTGAAAAAAAAATTATATGCCAATGTTAGCAAGTGTGCTATAAATAATATTGGATATATAGAGAGTATTTTCATGTTGTATGCGACTGCATTAAACTATGACACTGCTTATAAGTTAGTTTGAATAATTAAAGCGATGTGAGCAATATGAGATGTAAGTTTCTCAGAGAGCTCAAACTTCTGGAGAAACATGCACTACATACCAGGCACGTACCCAGGGGGGGGGCCGAGGAGGGGGGCCCGGCCCCCCCCCCCCCCCCCCGAAATCAAGTGACATACCCCCCCTCCCCACCCACGCCACCACTCCTCACACATTCCTAAAGCGCCACCAGATCAATGTTGAGACTTGACAATTGTTCATCGACAGCTGTTCATGACAGCTGTTCATGCTGCCTTTTTCACTCCTTTTAGACGGCGGTAGTTATCGGCACCTCTTGTAATGTGAAGGACAGGTTTCTCATAGATTCCGCACCCGCGCGATTAACTCGAGATGCGTTCAGTTGTCGCCATCTATTCAACCGTCACGCGCATAGCTGTTGCTTTTGTTAGTTCAACCTTCTTTGTTTAGGCGGATCCTGGGACCAGGAGAGGGATGCGACTGTTACTCAGCTGGTCTGTACTCTCATGGAACGAGTTGCGGCCGTAGAAAACGCCAATTGCGTTTAACTTTTCCCCGTTGCTTCATTATTTTCTTGAGTTACGGCTCGCCGCGACGCTGGCAGATGCCCGGAACCATATACACGTGGTATGGGTCAGATAAGGTGGGAAATAAAATAATGTGAAAGAGCGTCCATCATGAAACCATGCAATAACCCTTAAACCCATAAGCAAGATTACTGTCGCCCGTTACCTCGTCTGTTTTTCCCTAACTGTACAGCACTTTTCGTGCAAAATTGGCAACTGGAAACAAAAATTGCAAGGAGTTGAGAAATTAAGCGATATACTAAGGGAGAGAGCCAAGGCAACAACCAAACTGCAAGCAAAAGTGAATAATAAAAAAGTTAAGCGTTGTTTATGAGACTATTTATGGATGAACATCTTTTTATTGAAAAAGGAAGTAGAGAAAACGCCGCCAGAAGTGGAGAACAATTACTTGTTTTGAATGACGCTTCTACAGTTATCGGTCGAACCGCCTCACGTATACCACTTCTCTGCTGTGCTTATGTGAGTGTTTTTCTAACCTTTCGCGGAGAGCGCAGTACGCCTAGAATCGCAGTCCTGCGCTCTACGCGGTTGTATGGGACTGGCGGCCGCACAGTGTTACGCAATTCGCGGAATTGTCAAAACTGATCAACGAGGCGAAAATAACTGATATTCGAAACTATAACATGAGAAACACTAAAGAAGCCGTAAAAAATGAACGCGGCCTGAAATCAGTAAAAAAGAAACCTGGCATAGGACAAACCATGATGTATGCACTAAAAGATAAAAAGGGGGATATCATCAGCAATCTCGAAGATATAGTAAAAGCAGCGGAAAAATTCTAAGCTGACCTGTATACAGTACCAAGAGGAGTCACGATACCTCACTTAGAAACAGTAATGAAGAGGATACAGAAACTACTATTTGACAGAAACCAGATTTGAAACCCACAGAAACCCAGAAACCCACATTTGACAGCTTCTCCATAGTATAAACACCTGGCATTTCCCTGGCATAGCGAATCTTGTTACACAAAGATGCTTGAGGTCTGCCTCACCAAATTACGCTGCCGCATTCCCTCCCTAAATTTCTATTTATACAGGTCGGGTTTGGTTCCCTCTCCCCTTTGTTCTTTTTGTGAGGAGGAGGAGACGATACAGCACTTTCTTCTATCTTGCCGCCGCATTGCTGCGTTAAGAAAAAGATTGTTGGAGATACCTTTTCGAAGAATTGGCCTGGACTTGACAGAACCTGCAATTCTTTCGTTCGGGGCGTCCATATTGGGATTCAGCCACAGGGATGCATGCTTCGCTGTCCAAACATTCCTTATAGAATCTAAACGAATGCCCTGCTAAATTCTATTTTTTATTACTTTTAAATTAATTATTCCTCATTCAACAGCACCTTCCTGATTTCATTTTAGCCGGTAATTCAACCCTATTCAATGCTATTCGCATATATATTAGGAAACTTATGCTCTATATTATTTTGGAATAATCCACCCATTTCTTGGCCAATCCCCCATCGTGGGTAGGAGCCACACGTGTCACAGGCTACAACAACAACAACAACAACAACAACAACAACAACAACAACAACAACAACAACAACAACAACAACAACAACAACAACAACAACAACAACAACAACAACAACAACAACAAAGGAACAAGAGATCAGGATCGCCAGTCGGCCACCAGAGACTGTGAAGGAGCACGTTTACCTAGGTCAATTATTCACAGGCAACCCTGATCATGAGAAGGACATTCACAGAATAAGAATAGGTTGGATCGTATACGGCAGACATTGCCAGCTCCTGACTGGAAGCTTACCATTATTATTGAAAAGTAAGGTTGCAATCAGTGCATTTTGCCAGTGCTGACATGTGGGGCAGAGACTTGAGAGCAAGTTAAGGACCGTGCAAAGAGCGATCGAATGAAGATTGCTAGGCATAACGTTAAGAGAGAGAAAGAGTGGTTTGGATCAGAGAGCGAACGGGTATAGACGATATTCTAATTGACATCAAGAGGAAAAAATGTAGCTGGGCAGGTCATGTAATGCGCCGGTTAGATAACCGTTGGACCATTAGGGTTACAGAATGGTTACCAAGAGAAGGAAAAGGCAATCGAGGACGACAAAAGACTAGACGGAGTGATGAAATTAGGAAATTCGCGGGCGCTAGTTGGAATCGGTTGGCGCAGGACAGGGGTAATTGGAGATCGCGATGCAGGGAGAGGCCTTCGTCCTGCAGTGGACAAAAAACAGGCTGATGATGATGATGGTGGTGGTGATGATGATGATGAAGGTGGTGAGCCCCCCCCCCCCCCCCCCGAAAAAAAATCCTGGGTACGTGCCTGCTACATACACATAGAAGAGGTCCTCAAGCTGTGCGAAATAGTGAATTCACAGATGTCTGAGGAAGACCGAGTCGGACATCTCCTCAAAGGAATTGCAGAAGATGTCTACAATTTCCTTATAAGCAGGGAACACGTTGATTCTGTATAAGATGTCGTACGTCACTGCCGTACGTCTGAGACGTTGAAGACACATACTACTGCGTCTATCGGATTCAGCTAACCAGCCGCAAGTCGTCTTCCCGCTTCATCTGTCTCGTATGCCCCGCATACTGTTGAGGCGCAAAACCCACTACGTACGTAAGAGTGTCGCAATATCTGGAACGTAAAATGGATAACAGATGTTTTCGAAACGCAAAAAGAGTAGCGGGAAAGCTTCGCCACATTCTTGTCGCGCATGCCGAACTAGGTCGCGTGACAAAGTGCAAAGCTCGCTTTTATATTCGCACGCTCTTTGGACCGCGGAGGGCGTGCAGAGTTTGCACCTTCGCCAAGGCGGTCGCTCGCCGCGCGCTGGTGCGCGTGCGCAGTGGCGACAGCTGATCGAGCTGACCGCCGCACTGCTGCGGGCCACGTTCGACGGGCTGAACTGCACAGGTCGGAAATTTTAGGCAGTCCTGGCGTCGCCGGGGCGACGTATCCGTCGACTTCGCCGGCCGCTGCCTCGCACGCCGGTTAACAGTGAATCAAAAACAGGAGGAACGTACTTGCACTTTTGACGACAATCGAGCAGTGCACACTTCGCCTCCGCGGTCAATGCGTCCCGGAATACGTCGGTGATTTCCGTCAGAATCTCGCGCGGGTCCGCAGTCGTGCCGGAGGTTTGCACACACAGCGCGATCACTTCAGCCTCCTTACCCACTGTCCCTCTCGCATACCGACTAAAACGATGGCCTCGGCGTCAACTATACCCGCTTTCAGTTCGCGAAACAGCGCGAACCCAAATCGGACCGCAAGAAAATCGTCAAGGACAGCGGCAGCGGAGATGCGGCGACCTCGCTGCATCCAACGTGCTGCACAGGGTAGCCAGACTTCGCAGGCCCCCTGATGTTCATTTTAGTCGCGATACTTTCCTTTATACTACAGCTCTCTGTGCCGTTTGTGACGCATATAATGAAATAGGTACCAGCTCGAAGAGACGAGTAATCACATGATTACTTTCGGGAGGCTGAGCGTTAATAAACGCGTGCTGCGTTGTTCAAATTCAATTAAAAAGAAGAAGTACATGAATTGACTACATTCGAAGTACTATGGGTGAACGCGATTGACCGAAAAATAAGATATTACAATCTTATGGGTAAACGGTACGCCTACCATTATACCATCCTGATTACTGGTGAGTTCTTCGATAACAAAGAAATCTGTTACCGAAAGCAATTACGAAGTAGTGCATGCAAGCAGCGCGCGTAATGCAGAAGGCATAAAAAAGCCGAATGGTTTCTTTATAACTTCTTACCGAAGTTGGAATACCTTAAACATGCGAGGAATATATATATATATACATATAAAATGCTCTGGGCCAGTATATTCTGAAGTCAATTTCATTTTACTACATCGTAAAACACGACCACGCTCGACAGACTACGCACTGAGCTGTGAAAGAGGCAGTTAAACAAGCGCGACTTTAAGCAGTCCTTTGGTCTGGCCTTAGATGGTGTGGCATCACTTTACGAGCCAAACAAATAGCGATAAAAGCTTGCAAGGCAGTGCGTTTCAGTGTTCTCGGTGAATAGGCATGCCGTGTCAACGACCTTCACAACGGAAATGTCTCTTGGGGTGCTCTTGACCACCTTTATAGTGCAGACTTGTAATGGGCGAAACCCAAGCACGAGGTAATCAAGACTAGAAAAAAAAAAGAGGAGGAGAGGACTCAGTGAATATACAATGCGGTTTACGTATGCGGCCTCGATCGAAGACTGCCAATGAAGTCCCAGTCTGACTGAAGGAATCGCTGCGATTGCAACAAGTCGGAGGTGACGCTCTAAAGCCGCGGATTGGTCATCATGCGATTCTACAGTGAAATAATAAGAAGATTATTCGCTGTCTATAAGTTTTCATCCATGCCATAACTCCTACATATGCAAATTTTCCATCCGCAAGTTTTTTTTAAGTGGACCTGTCAAGTTTCCGTTCGAAAAATCCGAGCAGTTTGTCATTTCTAAATGGTTGAACAAACTGCTGCCAACCTATCGTTAGTAAATTGTGATTATTAGCCTTATTCGCTCACCCTTTCCCTCCTACTGCTTAGCGGTGGTCTTAAAGCGCATAATATATTGCGGCATTTACCTTCGTTTTGTATGTTACTTGTATATGATTGTTTGTACAACAAACACTTATCGGGTTATACGCGCCAAAACCACGATATGATTATGAGGCACGCCGTAGTGGGGGCGACTCCGGACGACAACCTGGGATTCTCTAATGTGCACCCAATGCGCGGTACTCGGACGTTTTTGCATTTCACCTCCATTGACATATATGTATATATGTATATTTTGTGTATGCTTTATAATTAGTATAGGAGCTACTAATTTCGCACGTTCTCGTCAGGCGTTTATGACAAAAGATGCTCCGGACAATGTAACTTTGAAACTGCGATGTTCGCTAAACTCAATTTCTTGTTATTATCAGTCCTTTTGTGCTGTTAGTGAAATGAATATAACCTGAAATGTTATCGTTGTAAAAAAAAGGAAAGAAAGATAAAAACAACAATAACAACTTTGAACTCTCGAGGATAATAGCTGTAGAACTAATGGAACACGGACACAGAAGGAACGTATAGACGGGGACGCAACTGCACTGTCAACTGATTTCTTTATTGAAATTACTGCGCATTTTATTTCGTGGCCATACCTCGTCTCTTTTATCTACCTGAGGCTTCTCTCAAAAAGGTGACTTCTTTTCTTGTCGAGGCCACTGACGGTGTGCTTACAGATTGCGCTCCTGTTAACTTAACTCAAATGCCTCAAGAATCTCCCGAGTTAGCCTGTCGTCTTTCCTTTTCAGGGCTTGCACATCATGAAATTTGGGGGTACACGTGCGTATATATATACTTGGATATCTTTTCCCTCTTGTTTGTTCCGCAACGTTTGCAGTGCAAAGCTATATTGCTTGCCAGGGGTCCCTAAAAGTGATGATGCGGGCTCTCTCGTTCGTTCATTAAGGCATCTTCCTGTTTGTCCTATGTATTGTTTTCCACAAGACAGCGGAATGGTGTACATTACCCATTTCTAACAGTCGCAGTATCTGCTCTGGGACGCGAATCTGGCATTGTGGTTTTTTCTTTTCCTGGTTCACTCATGCACACATACTTTTTCCCTTGTTTGGTGCTGAGCACACTACTCAGACACCGTGTCTATTACCAATCTTGATGAGATTTTGGGTCAGTCCATGCACATACAGAATTTTCGCGCAATTATTTTTTACATCCGCAACTTCAGGCCCGCTTTTGCTTTTTTGTTTTCTTTTAATCTTCTCTACGAGGCCTTCAGCTATTCAGCATGGCATCGACACGGGGCACCCTGCCTTTTTCAGCCTGCTTAGCTGCTGCGGAAAACACGAGGTACCCTGCTCAAAATGAATCAACTAGCTCAGTTAAACACCCTTTTGAACTTTGGCCCATTCTATCTAGCTCAGCACATCTTTTTTGATGGAAATAAAATTGTATTGTATGCTGTGAGTGTGCCATGAATACGTGCGTGCAAAATTTTACGTAACATTATTCTTTTTCTCGAATACCACGTGTTTCCGCTCAATCATTATCTAGTAACTTGTTAGCAGACACCATCACGCCTTTATAAGGCCCCGATGCTCTCTCTCTCTCTCTCGTAGTAGCACCAGAACTCAGCGTGAGCTGCTCGTACTGGCCTTGAGATTCAATGAATGTTTACAGAGTGGTGGAGGCATTGCATACTTGCTTATCCTTTCGCTACTCAGACCGCAGTTCTCCTAGATGACAGCAAAAGTAGCCTTCAGTGAGAGCGCATCGGAAAGAATTCGCATTTCACATGATCGGGCATTTCGTATACGCTGAAGTTCGTGTTTGACGTACTCAATGGCGGTCTAATGGAGTTTTATATCTCGCGAAAGTGTCTGCGTGCACTGGTGCATTTTTTATTCGCGAACTCCTGCTATGTTTGCCGTATTTTTTGGTTCTGTCATTCTTTGTGTCTTTTTTTGCGGGGATGTCGTTCGCTGTAGAGCGCGCTTTTGCAATACGCTGCAGACTGTACACGTTGTTGACTTATTCAGCAGCTCGACCGACAAGTGCAGTTACGACCGTTTTTTTTGTCGGGGCCATGTCTGGAAAGTTGTATGCTTGTCCCCTTTTTTTAATTTTGCTTCATCCTTAACTTTGGTGACACGTGTTGAGCAACAGAAAGTTGTATCGGGAATTTTTCATGTTGCTCTGCAATTTTTTCATGGACACTTTTCACCTAATTAAAATATTTTAGATGCCTATTCATTAATTAACACCAATTATGCAATTAGGAAGAATGCAAAAGATAATCTGAGTATCTACAAGCGACGGCAAACAACATTACCTTGGTTATGTCCACCTACGTGGCATTTGCATATTTTTTAAATCCTGGCGCATGATAGTTGGGACACTCTGTATAGAGGCAGAAGCATTGTTCAGAAGCACAAGCAGGCAGAAGCATTGTGTCCTCAGAAGCATGAGGACACAAGGCATTGTAACACGGCGATAATAGAACGGCATCACACGCGAAAGCACTTCGCAATGTAAAAAACTAATTTTATACAAAAAGCCCATGTTCAAACGAAAGTACAAATAAAGAGAGAAATACAAAACAAGGTAAAATTGCACATGAAACTAAATACAGCAAGGAAACAAAAAACATCATGAATAAGTACATTCGGTGAGCGACGGTACTGGAGAGCCTAACGTTATTTAGGCGGGGAATGCGTGTGCAGACGATTACGAGATGCTTCGCGATCTGTAAAGGAAACAATATTGTCAGGGAGATTGTTCCGGAGTGAGATGGCATGTGGCAACGCTTAAAGACGTGTGCCTTTCCGAAGATACGCTTAATGCTTAGGTGAGTATGGAGCCGTCGAGACATGCGCAGTGGTATTTCTAAAGGTAAGGGGGAGGGCCTATAGTATAATTCACGTAACTATGGAGCAGACGGAAGA
Organism: Dermacentor albipictus; assembly: GCF_038994185.2. Taxonomy (NCBI): domain Eukaryota; kingdom Metazoa; phylum Arthropoda; class Arachnida; order Ixodida; family Ixodidae; genus Dermacentor; species Dermacentor albipictus. Next base: position 42,667,462 of record NC_091821.1, read on the forward strand.
AGGAAACGTATTAGCAATGTGTCATACGTTTAACAGGGGACTTGAATTTGTAATTTAAATGCTCCCGACCAGACACGATTTGTTTCATTTGTTTCGGCAACTTAATGCGAAGAAAAGGTGTTGCGCGAGCGCGAGCGTACATAAGATAAGCGCGAGCGTACATAAGATGGACTTTGTAGGAGCGATCGCAGTGCGGAAAGGTCTGATGGGCGGGTTTGATATAAAAGACTGTGAATGCTGATTTATAGTGATGAAAGTCTGTGAAAGGTGGAAAGCACAGTTGCAAGTCTTCGTTGTCTGGACCTCGCGGCAGTCTTGTTACAAGGTTCAAGCGCACATTTAAGTTCCTCGATAGAAAATGGCTCATCCATAGTTTCGGGTTTTGTTCATTATAGTGGGAGGTGACTAGTGATTCAACTTCTGCGGCTGAGTTGTGAAACACCGTGAAATCTTGCAAAATTCTTAAGCTGTTGTCTTTTTCTGAAACTGTATTTGCTAAAGCTAATGCCCTGAATGACTGTTGCCGTGTCGCCGGCCCACTAAAGTACCTTGGAATGTTCCACAACTTCGGTCTTGGAGCTAAAGGGGTTAGTGAAGAGCAGAATCCTCTGCCTAGCTTTCTGCCTAGTTCACGGCACATCTGGGAGTATGTGTTTTGAGAGTCTAGGTGCACATCGAGTAAAACATCTTTATTAATAATATTTGAACGGCGAGAGCAGTGTGGGAGGAACCCTCAGTCCAGGGTCCCTAAGATGATTCCGGCGATGTTTCGAGCCCGTTGTATCACAGCTCGACCATCGAGACGACGCGTCCACCGGTACTTTCGCCCCGTTCTCCGTCAAATATCTCTGAGCAGTTCATTTGCTGATTCTACAGCTGCATAACCCCTTTGGAATAGGAATCATTTATGATGTGAGGTCTACGGTATTTTGAATAAATGAAGCAATATTTTCTATGTCGCTTATGGCGTCTTATTGCTGACTCATATCAAACCTGAATGCTTGCCAGTTTGTTATTTCAGTACTTCGTCATGGCGGTGGACTGCGTAAGCGGCAATGTAGGATAAGTATTGGGAAATGGTCACTACTTCTTATCTCCACGTCAGTTGTCTACTCTGTGCCGGTTGTGATATCACGTGAACATAACGTAAGGTCGAGACAGCTGGCGTAGTTGTACCCACGTAAGAACGTTACAGAGTCGTCATTTAATAGACATAGGCCACTCCTCTCGATAGCTTTCCGCGGCATGTTTATGCGGCGGTCACAGTGATTGTCTCCCCGCATAACTTTATGCGCGTTAAAATTACCACATATGATAACAGTGCGCTTACGTATGCGTAAAATCCGCATAAGGACAGAAAAGTAAACGATAGTGGATGGCTGGAAACATACACTGATTACTGATATGCTTGTGCTTCCGATTTTGACTTCGATTGCCACATATTCCGGAATATCAGAAGCAGGCGCTCCTAATTTAACCGACGGCAGGTCTTCCCGCACACAGATCATCACTATATTTAAACCAGCAAATCTAGATGATGTGTAAACAATATAGTTGGTTAAGCGATAGTCATTATACCCACCGCTGATACCGTAAGGCGCAGTCCAGGGACTGAATGCTGTCAGTTTCCGGAAATCCGCACTCTTGGACCTCAGGCTGTCAACATTGCATTCTAGCATAGCTGCGTAAGGAAGGATCTATTATGAGCCTTTGGGGACTCACAGACAGTGTTTTGCATCACGAAATGCTCCATTGACAAGATCGCGTTGATTTCAGGAAGGCTATTATATTGCGGAATTGCGGTAAGTATAGCTAATACGGCGGTGAAACGCATGGGAAGACGAGTTTCTCAATGGAAAAGGCCGAGCTCGCCTGCGTTGTCTCTCTTGCTCGTTGCACTGTTCCCTTTCTGTTCTTCCTTATAGCGCGAAACTTCGGGGTGGAATCAGTTCTCTCTTTTGCTGGTTCAAATGTTCCCTTGGGCTGTTGGCAGGCGGCAGGTAGATGTGTTGCAGAATCACTTGGCTCATATGAGTGGTCTGGGCGGGGATCTGGCCGGGGCTCTGAGGTCTGTCGCCATAACCTTAGCGTAGCTAGAGGTAGGCGCACCTTGCTGGTGGGTTTTCTCCGGACTCTCCTTTTGGCACACTGGGTTCACGGTGTCTAAGTTGGGAGGGGCAGCGTCACCGGCATGTATACGGTCATAAACAAATTCGTGTTGACGTTGATGGCTGCCTTGTTCTTTGGACAACGAGAAAACGATGCGGTGTGGGAACCATTGTAATACGCGCACTTTGGTTGTGGTACTGACTTACACTCCTTGTAAGTCAGTACCACATCCACTCCTTCTGCACATAGTTTGCAACGTCTGTCTCCTCTGCAGTTCTTTGCTAAATGGCCATATCTCCGGCAGTTGTAACAACGGATGGCTGGACCCAGATATTCCTCCACTGGGTGACTCGTAATACCGAGAAATACTCTTCCAAGCATTCGTTGATCGCAATGAAATTGGAGTATCACATTATTCAGGAGGCGTATCTCTACCGAGCCATCATCTTGTCGATAATACCACATTTGTCGCCGGGCAGAGATTATCCTCGAATCTTTCAAGTATTCCACAAGCGCTTCCTCAGACTATTCTAACGGGACGTGCTTTCTCTTTCGCACATTTCCTGTGTTAGATTCTGGTACAGATGCTTTTATAGGCAAGCCAGCTAGTTGAACAAGGGCCAATAGTCTCTTGAAGGAAAGGAGTGACCCTACATTGACCGAAAAGCTTGCATCTTTGTTCATTCTGAAGGATTGCACTTTATTTCTAGCCGCCGCAACTATCTCTAAGACGACAACATTCGGGTCTAATTTCCGAAACTTACATTCTCTTCGAGTGACTGAAAGACTACAGGAATTCCTTCCGCTTGTTTCTTCTCCTACGTCACGCGCGTGTACGTCTTGTTGTCGCCGTCGCATTTAATATATTCATCATAACTCCGTGAGTAAGTACATGTTTTCTCGTTAGCGGCGTCAGGGTTTTCATGAAACCTAACCTACTTCCCGGAGCTTGGTTCATAAGACATTTTTCTTTCTTTCTTTCTTTCTTTCTTTCTTTCTTTCTTTCTTTCTTTCTTTCTTTCTTTCTTTCTTTCTTTCTTTCTTTCTTTCTTTCTTTCTTTCTTTCTTTCTTTCTTTCTTTCTTTCTTTTTGCGAGTATCTTTTTCGGTGTAGTGCTCGCTTTCGCATTAAGCTGCAGATTACAAACGTTTTCGACTTATCAGCCCGATCGACGTGTGCTATTACGACACTTTTCTGTAGGGACCATGCATGGAAAGTTGTACGCATTTCCCCCCTTTCATTTTTGCTTCCTTCTCTACTTTGGGGACTTTTTTTCTCTTCCTTCGCAGCGATACTGATTGGCTGAAGCTTGAGACAGCTGCTTGGAATAATTACACTGGTTTTGTTCATGTACCCTAAGGGCCCTTTCGAGCTTTACGTAAGGTGGGTAGGGGGTGGCGTAAAATGCAAAGAACAGGAACAGTGGTTCCGCCTACAACGAAAGCCTAAGCAGGCAATCTTTACACGAAGTACACAGAACGCGAAGGTTACTGCTAGCATACGCTCAAGAGAATCAATTAAGTTAACGTGAAAAACAACGAAAAAAATTGGAGGACGCTTAAGCTTCGCCTTCAAGAGTGGAACGCGATAGCGTTCCCGTCGACCCGCCAATGGGTGTAAGACAATGGGCTACAGGGCAGCCATCACTTACGAGGCGCCCCGCATCAGACGCGGTGAGCGTCGAGCCATATGGTCGAGCAACGCGGCGTTCGGCGCAGCAACGAAACGTGCGCCTGAGCAAGCGGAGCGAACCAAAGAACTCGGTATCCCGGAGGGGGAAATGATGCACGCCAGCCAAACGCCGTGATCGGCACGGGCAGAAAGATAGAGAGATAGTGATCTAAAGAAAGGAAGGACGCTTGATTCTACAGAGGGCGAGGCGTTGTCAGGGGAGAGAGTCCGAGCCGCGACAGCTCCAATGCGCGCGTGGCGCGCCATCTGTCGGGGCAGCGCCGTACATGGAGAGGAGGGGGTCTTCTGTGTTTGCCGCAAGATGGCACTCCGTGTGCGGAAAGCGCAGAAGAAATGCAGCGAAACGCACTTCGCTACTCGTGTAATTGCGACTTCTGTAAGTTACATGTTCATAATTACCGATATACACCACAGTATAACTTTCCACGGCTCGTTTCGAAGGCAACACCGCATTCACTAGAGGCGCGTTTGTACCTTTTGGAAGCATCGAAATCGTGGCTGAGTGGTAGCGTCTCCGCCTCACACTCCGGAGACCCTGGTTCGATTCCCACCCAGCCCATCTTGGAAGTTGCTTTTTATTTATGGAGTGCCTGCCGTGATTTATCGCTCACGGTCAACGCCGCAAAACGCTGACGCCGACACCGACACCGACGCCGACGACACCGGCTTTTCTGCGACACGAGCTCCTTAACGCTATCGCGTTAAAAAATTCACGATTACGATACTCTCTAATGCGAAATTTTAGCGCAACTCTATACGTGTTTTCATTTCCCGATATACAGAGGCATCCGACCGATCACCGCACCGACTGGTAGGGCCGCGACGCGCGGCGACATATATAGACTGGTCACACAGTTGCCGCTTCCCAGCAACTGCAGCTTATGCAACCGTAATACTTACCGGGAAACGCTTGCTGGGAACGCTGTGCGCGAAGGCGAGCTTTCTTGATAATTTTTCCTTTCGTCAACATGGCCGGTGCCGCCGCTGCCGCGGTTGGATGGATAGATTGAAACAGGGCGGTGGGTTGGGCCACCAGGTCCTTATTATTATTTTGCGTAATGTCCTACCTATATTTAAAAATAAATAAATAAAAAAGAACAAGTAAGGAAAAAGGAAACAGAGTTCCCAGCATTATCCTTTGTTAACCACTATTGGAAACTTTGTACGCCTCCGTTGTTTGTGATCTGCATGCTTTTCTGCCACCAAACTTCCAATCACCTCTTCCTAATTTCTGTTGTGGACGTGTTTAATTTTCCTCTGCTATTGCTGAGCCCAAGGGCTTCAAGGAGGCTAGATGAGCTTAAATCGACCGCTTCCTGACAGCATTCCTGACAGGAAAGTAGCAAGCGCAGATAGATAGATAGATAGATAGATAGATAGATAGATAGATAGATAGATAGATAGATAGATAGATAGATAGATAGATAGATAGATAGATAGGTCGTAAAGGAAATGCTGGGAGGGGTTGACCAGGCTGAGCCCGGTAGGCTACCCTGCACTGGGGAAGGATAAAAGGGATTAAAAGACGAAAAGGGCGCAGCTTTAGGGCACTTAGATGAGAGGCCTTTCACAGAAGAGACAATCTTGACATCTGGGTCTCGTGCATGTGCCTGCGATATAAAACGCCACAAAATCGTTGCTGGTATACTTGAAATGCACCAGCCTCTATGACCGCTTGTGAGTGATTCCATGGTGAATGAGTTGATTGCTTGTGAATAGTGCGAAGTGTGTAGCGAGCTCGAACTTTTTTATAGAGGAAAGAAATGCAAGCCATACAAAAGACGTACATCCCAAAGGGTGTCAACTTTTTTAAATTGAATAAGGTGAACGTCTACATATATAAGTTCACCTCACGGCGCGATAATACCCCTGAGGGCTCACTACCCTGGTTAGTTTGTGATTTTTCTTTCACTGCCTTATCTCTAATTAATTTTTTGACGACATTCACGCGCACGCAGTGATCTTATTTCGTTCATTTTGGGCGCTTGCGTAGTTAGCACTGCTTGCTTTTAAGTGCTTGTTTCGTTTTTTTTTTCTTTAAGTAGTATTTGAGTTGCGGGTTAGTGCTTGTCCATGGTGTCAAATATTTATTCGTCCTGTTTGGTTACGCGTACTCTCTAGTTTCACTTTAGCCAAATGCAAATGACGTTTTTATGAAGCCGAATGTGCTCGAATGTTTCACTGGTTACATCGTCTACTGTGTTTGCTCGTTCTGTGACAGGTTAGAAGATAAATGGATGGCAGGAGCGTACGCACTTCGGCTGGTTGGTTCATGACTTGAGCGCAAGCAGCGCAAAATAACAGGACGAGAGGAAAGTACAGACAACAGCGCTTTGTCTCTCCTTTTCTCACGCACATCGTGCTATTTTGAGCTGTTTGCGTTCAAGTAAGTGGACGCCCAGGTGTTTTTACACTGAAAACAATTTCTACTGCTATGTTAAAAGCCGGCCGACCCCACGGCCTGTGGGAATCGATGTTATGCGAAGCAGCGTGCGGGGAGCCTACCACGTTAACGAAACGGCCAGGACAGCACCAAGGCGTAGGCGGCTGTTTCATGACCCACATGACACGCATGTCATGACATTCATGTCATGACCGATCATTTATGTTCGTCATACACTCTTGCCATACTCTGCCAATTTTGGTAGATACGAAGTTAACGAAGCGACTATGAGAGCACCAAGGCGTAGGCGGCTAGACAGATACTGTTAAAGTGGCAAATGTTCGCCAAGAAATGCCTCGCATTTAATAATTGTGTACGGATGTGAATGAGCGTTAGTGGCTCTCGTGAGTGTCGCACCGTTTAGTTCTTTTGAAATATTCATTTCCGGCTGGCCTCGGTTCACACCAATGAAAAGTTTTGTTAAGATCCGAGTGGTCCGAGCTGAGGACAATTTGTCACTGATGTCGTTTAAATAAATTGAGAATAAAATTGACCTTAACAAAATTTTACGCGCCAAAACCACTTTCTGATTATGAGGCACGCCGTAGTGGAGAACTCCGGAAATTTCGACCACCTGGGGTTCTTTAACGTGCACCTAAGTCTAAGTACCACGGGTGTTTCCGCATTTCGCCCCCATCGAAATGCGACCGCCGTGGCCGGGATGCGATCCCGCGACCTCGTGCTCAGCAGCCCAACACCATAGCCTAAAATTAACCTTGTAACGTTGGCATCACGGACGCCCGAATTGGCCTGTATTTGGAAGAGGAGGAGCGGGGGAGTGGGGTGGGGGTGTAGTTGTCATAAAGAATCGTCATAAAGACTAATCCAAACTGCCAATGTCAGGCGACATTAGACCATATAGTGCCTTCTCTGTTTCTCGAGTCCCTGAGTTGCAGGTGCGCGCGCACGCATGCACGCACACAAATCAAGCAAGGGAAATTCATGAAGCAATGGAAATTGACAAATGGAAAGACAGGCGCATCAGTTGTCCCTCGTTATAATTCGCTGACAAAGCGTGCCGCTATCTTGGACTGATTTTTTCTAAACTGTAAATAAAAAAAGTTCTTGTTCTTCACTCGGAATCTTGTTGACGCCTCAGTGCTGTCAGAGCCCGTGCGCTTCTGAAACGATACTACAAAAGGTGGGTTTTTGAGCAATAAAGCAGTAGCTGCAGTCTAGCGTCTGTGTATGTTCTTTTTCGTGTGTGCGTGAACGTGTCAGTTTTAAGTGCGCTGCGTCAACCTCGTAGCTTGGTGTTTGTTAGGTGGTGCGACGAAACGAGAAAATTCGCAGGCATAAGAGCGGGATCAGCTGGCGCAGGCCTGGTAGTTTGAGATTACTGGGAGATGCTTTCGTCCTGGCAGTGGACGTAAACAGGCTAGTGATGATGATAACGACGACGACAATGATGATGATGATGATATTGCGAAAGTCGGCAACGTAGCGCCACAATGGAAGTAATTCAGCACGATGTAGGATTTCTTTTTAAGCGTTATTTGGCGTTTATACAGCTGGAGAGGTTGCGCCTCTAGGGTTGAATGTAGATGAACGAGATGTCCGCGCTCAGAGGGCCGAACGGGAGAGAGAGAGAGAGAGAGCGACCATGGAATTTAAGCCTGAAGCCGTCAAGAACGCCGCCCTCCGTGCATGTGCAGAAGACGCAGGGCCGAGATCGTTCCGCACTTCTCGACCGAGCGACTCGCCATTCCAGAGGGCCGGAAGAGCATTTTTTACGACCCACCGCGGAAGAAGGGAGCCCAGGACGAATACGAAGTCTCACTCGCTAGCCCAGACACAGGCGCGCCGAATTAACCGAGCGGAACGAAGGACCGTCAGCCGACAGCTGAGAAATGTCCACCACGCCCCGGCGAGCCGCGGCGCGTGCTCAGATTCGGCGCTGGGTTCCAGCGGCGCTGCGCGGATCGCGCGAGCTCCTCCGTCATAGCTGTCACCCGCTTGAGCGCGAAGCCGAGAGGATGGAGAAGGAAGAACGGATGTGTCCACTGGAGGGCCAACGGCTTTCGTGTGAAATCGTCAAGGGAGCGAAACGTGCTGATAACAATGGGGAGCCAGCGGACGGCAGTAACGTTCGCTGTGACGGCAGATTGAAAGCGAAAGGGGTTCAAACTATCGATGAAGTGAAAGAGAGGCAAACGTGCTGTAGTTGGGAGAAATGCGACAGAGATGCGTGCTATGGGCGAGAAATGTGTGCATACGTGTGTGTTTGGCTGTGACAGACTCACACGCACACGCGCGTTTCTTCTTTTTTTTCGGGGGGGGGGGGAATTAGGGAGGGTGCTACCGCTACGGACGCGCATGCTAGTGGGCGCGATGTGGACTGGAAGGAATGCAAAATCTCAGTCTCGCTGGCCTGTGTGGTCCTTCTCGTTTTTGATGTTACTGTTTGTCTACCTTCAGGGGCTGTGTGTGGCAATATACATAACAAGCTTGTCTCCATTTTTCACCTTTCTCGATGATGCTGCACTCTTAATGTCCCATTCAAGAACTACCGCTCAAACGGAGCAATCAATTTGAAATTAGTTTTATTGCAACGGTACTGGGGCGAACGGGCAGCAGTCGGATATGTTCAGCCAAGCACAGCAGCCATGAGCTCATGCTGGTCGCGATGCCGTTTAGGCATCGGCCACTCTCCTTAGCTGCAATCAGGCTCTGCACAAAGAGACGCCATCCTGGCTGCTCAAGGCGAAGACACAAGCGATCATAGTATACCACTTGACGCCCTGGGCGTTGACAAGTTCGCGGCAGCATTGGCCCAGGTCTGTAGACGGCGAGAGTGGCTCCACGAGATAAATAACGGAGGACATTTGTTCCAGAACTTGGTAGTACCCATAATATTTAGCGACAAGTTTAGTGGAGAGGCCTGGTGGGGTAGCGAGTACCCTAAGCCACACCAAAAAGTCAGGAGAGAAAGTGTGTGAAGAACAGGCGTTAGGTATACGGGATTGCTGCTGCCACCAGCCCTCAGTACACCGTGAGAATGTTTGCACCCTTAAGGGTGTTTCCTTGTCGAACTGGTAACACCGTTGCCGTTAGGGCATTACAAATATTTCTGCAGGACGACAACGGAGCTCTCACTAGACGTGCGATGACAAAAAACGTAGTTGAGAACTATGTAGTCATTCTGACAGCCTTGGGCGCATGGAAATATCCGACAGGAGAGTTTCATATCTCTGTGAAATTCTCTTGTCGGATATTTGAGTTTCGTATCTCTCCCTGTGAAATTCTCCTGTCGGATGTTTCTGTGTGCCGAAGGCTGTCAGAATGATTACATAATTTTCAACTACATCTTTTGTCATCGCACATCTAGTTAGAGCTCCGTTGTCGGCCTCTATACATTTTTGTGAGGCCCTAACCGCAAGGGGGTTACCATTGGGACAAGGAAACACCGTTATGGGTGGGAACATTTCTACAGTGTAAAAAAAGGGCAGGCAAGCTGGCGGCATTACTCAGCATGTCGGGCAGCTTCGTACCGCGGGGTTCGATGAATATGTCGTCGCCTACGTGAGCCGCACTCTCACAAAAGCAGAATTTAATTGCACGCCTGCAGAGAAAGAATGTTTGGCCATCATCTGGGATAGGAAACTTTCGCCGTTATTTGTACTGTTGCACTTTCAATGTCATCATTGACCATCACACCCTTTTTGGCTGTCCAACCTCAAAGATCCGTCCGGCCGCGTTGGTTGCCGGGCACTGAAGCTACAGGAGCACGGCATGTGCGCTTTCTACTGGTCCTGCCGCCAGCCCACAGATGCCGACGCCCTTTCACGCTCACCGGTATCAGCTGACTGGGCTTGCCTCCCCGTCATTAAGTCCACACTTTCCTCATCTGCACTACTCAATATGGCTTCGTAGCAGCGCAAACATCCTCGGGTTAGAGCTCTTATCAGCATCCTTTCTGAGTATTCCACCTCTTCACGGAGCTCGCGCTCTCTGCCACCAGGCTGCCCCCTTTTCCATTCGTGATGAGCTTCTTCACCGCCAGAACTACGTCACTGACGGTCGCAAATGGTTGCTTGTTGAACCCCGCTCCTTCACCACTTGAAATGAGGTTTATTGCGACGGAATGCGGCCGAACGGGTCGCCATCGGATATGCTCAGTCAAGCACAGCAACCGCGAGCTCATGAAGGTGTGGAGATGTCACCCAGGCACCGGCGGCTCTTCTTCAATACAGCTTATACGTCTTATAGAAGGTGATGTGCGCCTGAAGCGAGCAATATCTTACTACAACTAACAAGGACGCTAGCAACAGTCCTCAGGTAGGCCAAGTGCAAGCAACGTGGATTAGCATGGATAAAAGCATGGGTGGCACCATTATTTGCGAATTCTCCTAGTAGATCCGGCGTAGGCTAAGGACATTCGCGCAGCGTCGACACCTTCGCGAAAGTACGACAAACGGAAACAGTGCTTTATAAGCCCTGCAGTCGATGTGTCGCTAGTGGCGCCTTCCTTGCTTAAGAGGAGCTAAGGGTACACTTGAAAATGTTGCATAAGTCAGACGGACACTGCGGGCCTTCATCGAGCGGCCAGCGCGGCCATGACTGTCTCCTGTTGGGAGCTTGCAACGTATCGTGTTCACTGGAACTAGCTGCAGGATTTCGACTGTTAGAGCGAAATATTTGTGTCGACTGTGTTGTTTATTTCAATATTGTCGTTGCAGCTAGGTTCAAGATCTTTCTGTTAGGCATCAGTTAGTGCCATCTGAGTTATGTTGTGGAACTTTATAAGAAAGCTGCTTGAGCGTATCAAGCACTGACGGTATTTAGAGAATGGGAATGGGGTTATATTAGAACACAACAGCCTAGAACATATCATAGAAGTTACGGCAGGCTTTTTTTAAAAAAGCGATATTGCTGCTGCCTTCCAGAAGAAAGCAAGCCAGGAAACTGCAATATCGCCCTTCAAGAACTCCTTTCTGCAAAGAAAATTTAAAGCATGAGTTCTCCCTCACAAGTTATCTGTTAAGGTGATGCCTACTTTTCCCAGCAACATTAACGGAATGGTCGATCGATATCTGCCTGCTGCGGCACACGCAGGAAATGCTCGGATGAAGGAGCACTCACCCAAACTTTTCCAATTGTGCTGCTTCCACGGCACGCGTCACAAGAGCCCAGGACAGTGCATTCCTCTCACATTTCGCTCTGGCAGCAAAGCACATACGGCCGGCGAATGCAGCCTCTGTGCCCGTGCAAAAGGTTGAGGTCACCGGTGATTACCTTTCCCGCCTCCATAGCCTAGCGGCATCTCATCACGTTCTGCACGTCCGATACAAAGACTTGCGGTAAGAAGATACCTTGAAGCCTGCTTATATTCCATGCGGCGGGAATGATGGATGTAGGCTAACGGTCCTGCATGATGCCCGCAACCAAACGCGGAAAACACAACCACGCTTTGCCGGCACGCGCGGAATCTAAGAGAGCATATGTCCGGACAGAGAGGATGGCATGTTTGCCGATGGCAAAAATATATAGCGCTCCTATTCCAAGCAGGCGAAAATGCCGATAAGACACTGTTTACCGCTACGCGCAACCCGCCGTGGCTGCTTAGCGGCTATGGTGTTCGGCTGCTAAGCACGAGATCGCGGGATCGAATCCCAGCCATGGCGGCCGCATTTCGATGGGGGCGAAATGCGAAAAAAGCCGTGTACCTATAGATTTAGGGGCACGTAAAAGAAACCCAAGTGGTCCAAATTTTCAGAGGCCCCCACTACGGCGTGCTTCATAATCAGAACGTGGTTTTGGCAGGTGAAACCCCATAATCTAATTTATTCTATCCGTTACGTGCTGCCACAGATGCTGCGAGAATGGGCGCATTTGCTCGACATAGAGCAAATGACGCTCGTGTAAACCACGAATGTACACAAGAAATATTAAAGGTCGCGACTGAATTGTCTTGGCACGTGTGCCTTCCGGCAATGTCTTCAAGCTTAGGCAATGTCGTAAAATGGTTTTCGCGGGACGACACGTGTCAGAATGAGATACCGCCGAATAACGACTTATTTTCTTCTGCCTGTAGGCTAAGGAGCGTAATGCTTTTACCGAAATGTCATGCGTGTTGTGATGGCCTCTTATACCAACCACCATCTAGTTATTGCTTCAGGCAGGTAACGCGGAATACGTTGAGCGCGAAGGTTGGTCGTTCAGGCAAGAATTCGCGCTTCGTCGTCCCTCTTTCTGTCGAACTTGAAGCTCCAACGTTGCGGAAACGTCTCGCTTCTGGCGGTATTAGGACGTCACGGGAGAAAAACAAACAAACAAACAAACAAACAAACAAACAAACAAACAAACAAACAAACAAACAAACAAGTGAAACGGTTATTTCACTATCGAAATTAATTTGATCGAGTACGGCGGGGCGTTGTCGCACATTTCCGGAGCCAGTTTTGCGAACTCTGCGCGTAACGGGAATCCCCACGAATTGTATTCTAGTGCACGGTACCCCTATAGTTCGCGTTGCTGCTGCCTATTTGTGCGCTCAAGGCGGCATGTGCTTGGCGCGCGCGGAGTGGCGTTGCGTGCAGGCGACAGCTGTCGCGTCGTGTCTGCTGGCGGGGAGAGCGTGGCGTCTCCCAGAATGTGGGCTTTGAAATCTCATTTGTGGCGGCGGTGGGGGTGGATTGCAGTTGCAGGTTCGTTTTAGCCTGGCGACCGAGGCCTGATGATTTCTCCGTCTGAGCGCCTATCGAAGTATCGCTGTGATATTTCTTTCAGCAAACCAGAATTAATGCAAGAAGAATACGTGAAGCTTTCTCGCAGGCTATAGTTGACCTTTATGGCAACACGAAATGTTGCAGGCACGCATGCGGAACTTCATTATTCCCTACGTTCTCAAGAAGAGCGTCTTTTTCATGGCGGAATCTTGGGCAAGACCGCAGAAAATATCGGATGCCTATTATATCGTTCGTTGCATAAATTGCGGTTTGAAGAATCGGTACGCCGCGTCTTAAATTTTCATTTACTTTTGTTTGTGGCATACAGGTGAGTACACCGGTTGCAGAATTGGTTGTCACCGCGACATACACACGGCGCGCTTGTCTGTTGTAAAATGCCCAAACATGGTGAGAGCCCTTGAACAGGGCCCACGAACAAACTCTTATTTACAGTGTGTCACCGATGAGCATATAGGAGGTATAGCAGGGGGGCGGCAGAAAGTTAGGTGGGCGGATGAGATTAAGGTTGCAGGGGCGGCATGGCCACAATTAGTATATGACCGGGGTTGTTGGAGAAGTATGGGAGAGGCCTTTGCCCTGCAGTGGGCGTAACCTGGCTGATGATGATGATGATGACTGATGAGCAAAACCCCTTAGAATGTAACGCATGAAAGCAGTGTGGGCAAATTAAAAAAAAGAAAAAAAGTTAGGGGGTTTTACGTGCCAAAACCACTCTCTGATTACGAGGCACGCCGTAGTGGAGGACTCCGGAAATTTCGACCTCCTGGGGTTCTTTAACGTGCACCTAAATCTAAGTACACGGGTGTTTTCGCATTTCGCCCCCATCGAAATGAGGCCATCATGGCCGGGATTCGATCTCGTGATCTCGTGCTCAGCAGCCCAACACCATAGCCACTGAGCAACCACGGCAGGTGTGGGCAAATTTAATCGCACTACCAGCCGCACCACATTGACAATGTGCAAAGCAGAATCTTCTGCACTTAATTTGCAAGATGAACGTAATTTTCTCTAGCAACTGTACGTTTAATGAATTCATTCGCCACGACATTTATGTATGCTTGTCGTAGCAGCTATTTGTGACAGTTAAGCAATTGACGGTAATATTCAGTCTCTCCTATCCCACCGTAGAACGAAAGTAAGTCGACGCTCCAGAGGCACGAGGATGTCCCCTTTGATTCTCTGAAAGTTACCGGGGCTTGTATCGATATTCGGAGAAGCTTAACAACCTACGGTAAAAACGCTGTAAAGGGTTCGCCGTTCTTTCCTTAAAGAAGATCGCTCACATTTTAAAGCGTAGCATGCATGTATATCAGATTGCTTCGCTGCATCAATTATTTATTCATTTGTTCATTCCATATACCCCCAAAGGCCCTCATTAAGAGGGTACTACATAGGGGGGGGGGGGTGACAGGCGTGGGTCACAGATTATACTTATACATCGTACTAATGCAAAAAAGCACAAAATAACAATAGAGAGAAAACATAGGTAATATACGAGATGAATCACAAATAATGCAGAAAAAACAGTAGTACATATTAGGAGAACATAAGGCAACTGCAACGAAATAGAAACAGCAACAGACATCGCAAGAGAGCGAGAAAATAAAAGAAGAAACGCTGCAAGGTCCCAAAATAATAATAATATTAGGTGGTAAGTCGTGAACGAACTAGGTCTTGAAGCTTAGTTAAGTCGGTTTCCGTGGCAATGTACGATGATAAGGCGTTCTATTCAGTTATTGTGCGCCGTAAAAGTGAATATGCATAATGGGATGACTGGCAGTTAATGCGTCTGACTTTATATGGATGGTCACGACGTGGAAAGATAACTGGTGGTGACTGAAAGAAATCATCGTGGAGCGAAGAATGGGGATAAAGCTTACGGAAACATGATAGGCAGGAAATTTTACGGCGAAGTGATAAGTTGTCCTACTCAGAATGCATCACTCAGCACAGTTTTACAAGGCTTCGATGTTACTGATGATATCAGTTTGTTCGGGGTCCCAAATGGCAGGCACGTATTCTTGTTTGGGACGGTTTGATGAGGTGTGCGCTAGTTCTTTAATATGCATTGGGGCGTCTTTTAAATTATGTTCAAGAAGTCCAATAGTACGGTTAGCGAAGGCAAGAGTAAGGTTAATATGATTGTTCCATGATAAGCTTGACTGAAGTTTGATACCATGGTACTTGTAAGTTGTGATGAGTTCTACAGCGTTGTTATCAAGGGAGTAGGTGTATAATATCGCTGTATATATGTCTGTGTTTGTGGATTATGTTATGTTGACTGTTCTGTTGTGACTATATGTGGTAATGCATTTACACGATCTATGTACCACCCGCTGACTAGAGACTATTATCAGTCGACAGTATCATTTGTATTTTGAGACTTCCTTCTACAGAACTGTGGAGTCATTTAACTTGTATATTGTGTGTACCATGTATTTATTACGTCATAGTGTTACTGTGAAAACATTGCCTGACAAGTCGTGGTGCTTGTATGAAAAGGTTATTTGATATGTAATCTTGAACCCTGTATGTTGTAGGCTAGACCTATTCAAGAGCTAAGGAGTAGCCGGCGCCTGATATCTTGTGGAATTCCAGACGTAACATCAGCATAACATCAGTTAGAATTTTTTACCTGAAGCAAACTGAATTTCAGATGGGAGAAAATCGGTGATCCATTGAATTATATTAGGGTGAATGTTAAGTTATAAAGGAGGAGGAGGAGGAAATAAAGAGAGAAGGCAGGGATGTTAACCAGAAATGCGTCTGGTCGGCTACCCTACTCTGGGGGACGGGAAAAAGGGAATAGAAAAATAACAGAGAAGGAGGGGAGGGGGAAGAAAGACGTGGTGAGCTCGCGCACGCACGCGGAAGGCCTGAGCGAGTCAAAGGCGTTCACATAGTCCAGTCTCTCTCAAGAAAGGCAAAAGTGCCCTTACAGCTTTGTGGGCCGACGAGCGATGGGGACGGTCTTCAGGTAGCACTTGCACAGACAACGGCTGATTTAAGTTGTGAAAGCTTAAGTAGCATCCTATGGTGTGGAATGTGATCAAATAATACATGCCTTAGAAAAATCGCAACATATTGCGTCAACATATGAAACCCAGCTTCTATCAGTACGTGTATGCTGTTTATAAATCTGGCAAGTTGGGTGTCGCATGAGTAGCCCTTGCGAAAACCGTGCTGATGCTTGAAAATAATGTTATGGTCTTCAAGGAAGTTGATGACTTAACTGTGCATGATATGTTCGAGTAATTTACAAATAGTGCTGGTTAAGGAGATCGGACGATAATTGAGCTTAGAAGCGCGATCACCTGATTTGAAAAGGGGTATTACTTTAGTTTAGTCAATAGGAATGCAACCAGTTGATAGTGATTGGGGACATAGAGCGGTTAACATGAAATAAATACTATGCGATGTATTTTAAAATTTTTTATTATTGAAGCCTAGATGATCGGCACTAGATGACATTTTAAGATTGGTGTGTAGAGGTAAAACACCAGGCTCACTGATGACTACCTCTTGCATAGCAGTTACCACTAATGCCCTTAATGTAGGCAAAGAGTTGACATTTTCATGAGTGAAAATTGTTATAAATGTATTATTAAGCAGTTGAGCGCAGTCTGAATCGGGGATAGGAATACCACTAGAATATGCAAGACTGATGTCAGCACGAATTCCAGGGTTCACCATGCGCCAAAACCGACGAGTATTATTATTTTTTAGCAAGGATGCTAAGTCGTGAGAAAAAAGTTATGGCGAGTAGATTTTAGCGATGCCTTATGAGCCTTTTTACACGCTTTGTATTCATCATTTGCACTCACCGTACCAATCAACTTTGCCTGTCTGTACAGTCTCCCCTCTTTGTGATTAAGCCAGCGAAGCTTGCTGGTAAACCAAGGATAACTGCTTTCGCAGGAAATGGATAACATAGGAATGAACTTGCCGATGAGATGTCTGAAAGTGACGTTAAAGAGGACCCAATTCTGTTCAATGGATCGGGAATGAAACTCATGCAGAAATTGTTCTAAAAAGCGGTTAATTCAGTGTTAATTGCGTGAAAATTGGCTTTACCATATCATATTATTTTATATTTGGTAGTTGCTCAAAAGGTAAGGCATTTATTGGTAACATCATGGTCAGCGATGCCTTCTTCATCTCGCGAGATATTTAAACTAGTGCTTTTTAACTTATAGTCTCGGCCTGGAACCGGTTCAACGTCCTTCTCATTAGAAAAATTAGCTATGATAGGCCTCATCTTCTCAGACGAAAAGCGGCCGATACAATCTTCTCTAGAGATTGACGTCACGGTAATTCCAAGTTTTTCGGTACAAAAATTATTTACGAGTCGTTCTGACTCTTCCCAAATTTCGGACTTCGCCGATCGTGTTATGCCATAAATTACGTCATAACCCCATATGGAGCGATTTTCCAAGTTATCAATGTTTTCTTGTACACCTAGGATACCGTTGTCACTGTTCACGATGGACTGATCGCGTAGGGCCTCTGCCAATTTCTACTCTAGATCAAGGACACGCTTTGTCAGTTTTTTAAAATCATTTATTTATCTCTACATGAATTTGAAGCACCTTGTTGACAGATTCTTGGAGTATTGAATTACCAGCTTCAACACGTAAGATAAAGCCAGCCACTAGTTGTAGCTTTTCCTCTTGAGCCTTGAACATGGGTCCCGGGTTTGGCTCGACATCGCCTCCAAGAACAAGCAGGCACACCAGATACGATACACAAGCGCTAACACTCTTTTTAAGTGAGACTGGTTTAGACGATCGCCTCTAGACGCTGTGCGAAAGCTGTGTGTGACGTGTAGTCAGTGCGAAATGTGTTTGCGCAAAAACTTTTTGTGGCAAGATTACTTTTTGCAAGGACAAGATTACTCATAGTGTAGTGCGTCTCCAGTGCGCATCCGCATATTGGACAACGTGTATATAGTATCTCATTGTACCATATCATAATCATCCCCCACCTACCTTTCCCTGTATTTCCCACTTCCCCATTCCCCAGTGAGGAGTAGCAGGCTAGAGACACGCTCTCCAGGCCGACCTCTCCTCCTTTCTCTTCATTAAAATCGACTCCTCCTCCTCTCCAAAAGATGAGGTGGCCACGACACCGCTAAAAGACAGTCATCACTGTCACGACAAGAGTAAGCGTCATAGTAGCTAACCTGTAGAAACATCAATGGTGAGCGCTGGATCGCAGTGGCGGTGCCGTGGCCCAGGGCGTCGCCGAAATGCGTGCACTTTTGCACTGCCCGCTCAGCTGACTCAGTCCCACGTTGTCAGAATGAAAAAAAAAAAAAAAACTACGGCGTCCACGCAAGAGTGGCGGAGCATCCAGGAGAGGTGAAGTGGGCAAATACGGCACTGAGTTTCCGCAGTCCGTTGACGAAAATGCGCCGCGCCAGGCGGAGCTTGTACCGTTGTGCCATTCACGCATGGGTGTCGTCGGGACAGCCGATCGAAGAACATGCCTCTCTGAAGGAGACCTGCGTCGGCATCTACTGCATAAAATTTCCACTCATAGGCGCTGTTGTCTGTACCTGTCATAAATTTTTCTGCTCGCGTCATGCGATCCAAGAAGGTGGAACATGTGTGCGTGATAGAAGCGATGCCGGTAGAAATCTTCGTGATACTAGAACTAATGCGAACGCGATCCTTCATCATTGCAGTAGGGCACCTGTCTCTGTCTCTTCGCAATGCTTGGATTGCCAGCCTTAATTTATTTTGCTTTAGTTGTCATATCGCTCCAAACAAACAAACAAACAAACAAACAAACAAACAAACAAACAAACAAACAAACAAACAAACAAACAAACAAACAAACAAACAAACAAACAAACAAACAAACAAACAAACAAACAAACAAACAAACAAACAAACAAAGAAACAAACAAACAAACAAACAAACAAACAAACAAACAAACAAAGAAACAAACAAACAAACAAACAAACAAACAAACAAACAAACAAACAAACAAACAAACAAACAAACAAACAAACAAACAAACAAACAAACAAACAAACAAACAAACAAACAAACAAACAAACAAACAAACAAACAAACAAACAAACAAACAACCCTCCACAAAAGACAAAAAAAGGACGACGTTCCGTTTGGCAATATTCCCTTTTATAGCATCAGCTATCAGCTCTGAATGTCTACCAGCTCTGAACGTAACTCTCCTCCTGAAGAAGAGCAAGTTACGTTTTCCAACCTCTCAGAGACGAGACGCATAAGCGTCAGCCTGAAATGAAAATAAAATTTCTGTAGCGTATTTCTGTAACCATTTGCCTCTACCCCGGTGTCATTCTTTCAGCGCCCATCTGGTTCTACGGAACTGTCTAGGAGCAGCATTTTCGTCTTATTGAAATTGCTGGAACCAACTGAGGCGCTTCGGGGAGTTGTTCTTTTTTTAAAAGTGAAATTGACTATAGTCAGTGACAGGTGAAAAACGCAGCGGCAAATGTCCTTCAGCGGGACGTGTTGCCTACATTTGCCGGCGAGTCCCCTCGTCTGCAGTCCCCATCTCCTTTCTTATCCTGTGTATTGATCCGTTGTCCATATCTTCGCTTTCCTCGGACCGGTCCATCCATCGCTCTACAGAAGAAGCTTTTTAGGCGTTTTCGACGAGGATATTATTTTCGACGGAGGAGCCTCTCCTTCATGCTTGACTTGTCTCTGCGAACAAACAAAGAAAATTGCGATACACGTCAATTTTCACGCACAGATCTTTCAACAGAAGGGTCAGTGTATGTGAGAGGCAGTGTACATACAAAACTCTCGGCTCGTGTTCCATCTGACTGTGTCTATGCCGATCAATTTTTGGATTAGAAAGGGCTTATTGGTCAGCGTGCACTCTCTACGCAGTATATATGAATTCAATACAACAAAGAACCGCTCCTCAACAAAAAGGCTGCAACAGTGAAAAACAGAAAAGAACCGGAGGGGCCATGCATCACATGGAGGAGTTGGGGGAGGCACGACGTTGCCCCTCCCCTCATTTCCATCCTCTGATGCTAGGGGAACATTCGATTTTGTCGTCAGGAGGAAGACCGATGTAAATTTCTTTACAAATCCCGGGTTAATATGCACTATATCTTTGTGCTATATGCGCGCGGAATGCTGACAATGGCAGCTACCTTGAGGCATTTATACAATAGACCACTGTCGGAGAACCTCTTGCTAGGCGCATGGCCACAGAGTTGGCAGACAATAGAGACAATGCGTGCTCTTTCACGTTTCTTAGGCGACACGGGCCTGGACTCACGCTTGTTATAACATTTATGCAATGTGTCCTCCACCTCGTTCCTCCCATTACCATACCCCATTGTGACACTTTTTCTTCCCCTCTTCCCCTTCCCTTACGTAGAGTAGCAGGCCAGATGCTCCATTTCCCGGCCGACCTCTCTACATTTTCGAATCATCAAACTACTTCTTCTTTGTGCTATTGCCTATGCTGCACCACGCTGTATCCACGTTGCTCGGTTCCTTGAAATACATCCAACTTTTCTCACTGTGAATGTTTTACGTCAGGCGCTTCTCTAAATCCTGTTGTTTTTATTGCCGACGTTTACAGACACGATCGGACCATTTGATGCTAACCAAGGCAGACGTGGGCGTGTTTTAAATTAAACCGGCTGTCAAATTTTTGTCACAGTGCTACCGTGCACAGAATAGTTTGTCACGGATGAATAAGGCTGCAACATTGTAAAGACTTTTGTCACTACGAGCTGATACAAAGTCTTTCTTTGAATCCAGTGTACGAGACAGCATTTGATCCTGTAGCAGCTAGTACTTTGGCAAACTTTTCATTCCAGAACTTTGCCGTTGCGAGCAGTACTTACAACGACAAGAATATGAATATTGTCCTACGTTGACAGATTTTCGTTTCTTTTAAATTTAGGATGGGTAAAAATCGGGTGTTATTTTTAAAAAGGAAAAAAAGAATAAATCGAGGTTTTTGTTGTCAAGCAGCCCAAAGTACGGGATTTTCCTGGTAACTTCCACAAACGATTAACACGGGAAATGATCTCCCTTTGGGCACAAAAATTCCGTTTAAGCAAGCGAAATCACTTGCACGAACACGTAATGGTGGACAGCTGTACGCAAGTCATCTGGCGAACTCATCTATACAAATCCTTGTTGGCAAATATTAGTTATACTTTGAAGAGAAACCCCATAAAGACGTTCAAATAGAGATGCTTCGCGGTCCCGTCTTTACACGGTCCTTTGCTATTTTATTTTAAAAAGAAGAAAAAGTACAAATAGTGCACCCAGGCATGCTTTGCAAGAGATGTGGCGGTTTTCTTTATCTTGGAAGCCATTGTTGACGAAAACATTATAATATGCATTTTGAGGACTTCTTTGTTCATCTTAAATCTGCTGGGCCTTTCATCCTTGTTGATTGACGTCCTGCTTTACTACTTCGAAGTATACAGCGTCACTACGAAATTAATTGAATACCAACTCGGCCAATCTGCCAGTCTTCTTCGAACGTATCATAGTTGGGTAAACATCCTTTAAGCGTCGCAGCTACCGTTCGCAATGCGAAGCGACCTAGTGCATTAACTTCGTTTCTTAGCGCATTACGATCGTTTACGTGCACGCGATGCGGGGAAACGCGCCAGTGTCGTATTCATCTTAACTCGGCTACTACAAAAAAGCTACAAGCTTTCGTTCACTGAAGGTCGGCACGCGTTGAGTGTATTGTATGTGCCGGATTCCGCTTGAGTTTCTAGTGAAAAAAAAAGCACATATCATAGCCATATATGAATGATAAGATGTATCTTGACAACCTTGCTCACACAGGGTATGGAGCGTTCATTGTTTCTATAACACCTGCATTTATTCTTACGCCTAACGAAAGGGCATACTTCGGGGTCAAATCGGATTTAAACTATTTTTTTTTTCGTAAAACTTGTTCGGGGTGCAAAACTTCAGAATTATTGTGTTTTACCGGAAAACGAAGAATCCTAGATATAAAGCGAAGGACTACAGGACAGGTAAAGATTGTTTAGATAACCGCGAGTTACTGCTGCAAACTCCAAGAATTTCATTTTGACAGTCATGCTGTCATTCTTTACGCATCATGTGAGCCGCAGTAAACAGCGCATATATATATATATATATATATATATATATATATATATATATATATATATATATATATATATATATATATATATGCGAAACTTTTCTTTTGCCCCTTTCGGGTGTCTCGCAGTTTGCCATTCTGCCAAGCCCTCGTAAAATGCGCTATGCCTCAGCATTTGTATGCTCACGTGAAGGTCCCGCCGCAGGTCTGGTGGAGCCTTTAGACCTAGGAGCCTTCAGGACTAGCTTCGCAATCGGAAGGTTTCTCTGACTAGTCATCCAACTTTCCTATCGAGTAAGTTGACCTCTCCCTCCCAAATACCACGCAGCAGCTGGCACTATATCAAATTCACCTTATATTCATGTGTATACCGGCAGATCATGCCAATATAATTCGTCTGCATAGAAGCTAGAACAAAAGTTTCGATTAGTCCCAGTGACATCTGCTGTTTGCAATCCTTTCTGCCTTGTGCTTCATTGTGTCCACGGAGATTGCAGAGAAATGGCTTATTTTTAGCGATTACCAAGCCGTCCTCACGCCAATGAAGAGCACAGACGCAAATATGTTGAGTACACATTTGATACATGAAATCATCGAGGAATATGCAAAAGCGAGTGCAAGAAATCACAATGATGGCGTATCAGTGAATTCCAGGACACCCAATTATTCCTCGAAACACTGCAAGGGACGCTGTTGCAAAACATGCGCAAAAAAATAAGAAAATACAATTAATTTCCATTGTATAGCCATCGGGAAACCCGCGTGTTGCTGAGCCCGATATCTTTTCGACTTAGCACAATGAACACCTTATTTGATCAAAAATCAAAGTGCCCAGACTTATTCTTTATATATATTAACATGAAATTGCCCATTCTGTCAAAATTTACCGACAATAGAGACTTTGTCACTTTTTTGCACCGTCGGCGTCTTCGGACTGCATTCACGCGTTGCTAGTTCGCCGTGCCATTGTGTCCACGCCTGACGTAGAGGTACTACACCTTCGCGAGTGTCCGCGACCCGATACCGCTAGGCCAAGGCTAGGCCAATTTAATGTTGTCAGACCGCAGACCTCTCACTCTGAAAAAGATATTTTTAGTATGAACAACAAGGAAGGAAGGAAAGAAAACGAGAGGTGAAAGGCAGATAGGTTAACCAGATTACGTGTCCAGTCAGCTAAGCTACTCTACACACGGATACGGGGTAAGGGGCAGAAAAGATAAGAAAACAAGCGAAGATTAAAAATTAAAAAAAAGGAAAGTATCAGTGCGCACATTCAATAGTTTGAGTCCTGTTTCCTTTAAAAAACACCCCAGCGCTTTTAAGGCAATTCGTGTCGACTGTCGGCTGGCACCATGGGTCCAAGAATCCTGCCTTCCGTAAGGGGACGGTTGTCAGTCCTGTCGAGTGTGGCGCCGAGGACTTTTTTTTTGTGTACTGAAAAGGCGACAATCGCACAGAAGGCGCGCTATCGTCTTTCTGCACCCGATAGCTTCCCAGTCTGGACTTGTGGCCATTCCGATGACGTATAAGAGCGACATTGATCTACCACTGGTAAAAGCTACTCTAAGCCATAGGCGACAGATGGGAGTTGCATCCCGTCGTGGTAAGCCATGTGGAATGCGGAACTTCAGATCAGGATCCAGGGAACAAGGGCGCTCGTTTTTAACGGCTTCAGAATTCCTTTAGGCCAACGTAAGCTCGTGAGCAGGCGCACGGAGCCCTCCCGTTGCGTCTATTCGTGACAGCGGGATAGCGACGCACTCGGTACTGGTATGTGAAGATGGAGTGGGTACGCCTGTTTACTCGTTTCCAAGGATATACCAAAGTGACTTGGCAACCATTGAAATACGATGTCACCTCTGTCTCAACGGTCCGATGGTAAATTTCGCGTGTGTCCGCGACAAGTCGCTCGTGGAGTCCACGGCGTAATGCAGAGAGCAAACTCTGGAGGGCGGCCTTGGAATCGCAGAAGATGGACCATTTCTGGAGCGTTTCCTGGTATATGAATTGAATTGCTGCACGTAGAGCTGAAAATTCGACAGCCGTCGTTGATGTCAAGTGTGATGGCCTGGATTTTAACACTCTAGATTTTGCCGGAATGTATACTGCAGCTGCTGTACTGCATGACCGACCCATCGGTGTAAACATGTAAGCGGTCACTGTGGATCTTCATGTAATAGCAATATGGCCAACAAGAGAGCTATTGCAATACCGCAGGTCGTATAGTGCGTTGTATGTATGTAGCTCACGTCTGGCGTTCTCCCATGTTATGTATCTTGCTACACAGATGTGAATTGAACTTTTGTGCGTGTTTTCAGACTCTTTCGTGCTCTTTTGCTTGTTTACGAAACTGCGGGTAGAACTCTTAGTCTCCTGTTACTTTCTTATGTGGATTGAACTTTGAAAATGTTCGTGCTGTTTGACTTTCGCCAGTGCATATAAATTTTGTTG
This sequence comes from Dermacentor albipictus, assembly GCF_038994185.2. NCBI lineage: Eukaryota > Metazoa > Arthropoda > Arachnida > Ixodida > Ixodidae > Dermacentor > Dermacentor albipictus. Next base: position 42,691,958 of record NC_091821.1, read on the forward strand.
TGGCTTTAGTTTTGCTTGCCCTGCGAAAAGGAGTAGGCGGCGCCAATAATGGCGCCAACATCACCTTTAGTTTCATATCATTAATCATAAATAAGTGAACGTCTTGCATATAACGCATTTTACCCTTAGATGGGCTGAGCAATCAGTGACGGTCGTAATAGGCCACGTGTCGCTCGGCCCCCTTCAACAGTATTGACACTCGCCACGCCGCTCACGCACTTATGGCCACTGCGTACGCAGAGCGTTAGTGAGCAAAAAGAAAGATAAATAAGAAAGAAAGAAAAAAGAAAGAGGAATGTCTCATGGCTGTCTAAACTTAACATTTCCGCCATTTGAGAAAAAAAGAACGGCTAATATTTGACAATTTTTGCAAATCAAAAGGCGTTATCAGTATATCACGTGCATGCAAAACATTCGAATATTTCGTACGCCAAAAGCGCGGTATCGAATCAATCAGCAAACGTGAAGGAGTGGCTTAATCAGGTTTTCAAATAAACGCGCATGTTGGAGGCTAGAGTCACCGAATGCGTCAGTGCACATCTACTCAAATGAAACGTGGGTGAACCGACAAAGGCGCAGACAAGTATAGAGTTGCACCGAAATTCGCCGATGTCATAGTTTGACCACCACTGTATTAATGGTTTCTTCTATTTTGCTTTTTTACCCATTGCATCAAAATTGTTATTTTTTTTTTGGATGTCCTTATAATGAGCCTTCAATCTCTAGGCTTAGAGCTTAGATGTTTTACCGATCCCTCTAGCTCGTTATTATTTGTTGCGCGTATCACCCAGAAGCTGCTCTGTTCGGATATATTTCATTGCCTATTAAATCATCCTGTATGTCTTGTTGGTGCATGAAACGACTTCCTGTCTGTTTTTCCCTTTACGTTTGCTCCGGTACAGTGCAGCTAACACGACATTATTGCAGTTAGTCTCCCTGCATTTCATTAATTTTTATTTTCTCCAAAGCACCTGCTTAGTAACACAGGGCGCCAACGTTTACTTACTAATGCGCTGCGTCAGTCATCGGCAACTGGTTTGCTCAGATTGTCTTTTTTAAGCATGAACACCATTGTAGTAGTTTCGCAAACTGTTATTATGTCATCCGCATTCTCATCGCAATGTACCAAGAGCATCTCCGTATAATTTGCAGTATTCTTTTTGATTAGCAGAGTTATCGCTATGCTACTAGAAACGTTAATAACGTACACCTTGTCGGTCTTTCAATAACGATAAGCTATTGAAAGAATGGAAGGATGTGGCACGAAAAGAAAGGAATCTTTGGCAATTAAGAAATTCGCTAGCACAGGTTGTGCAGTGAATCCGGCGTTCTTCTTAATGTAGATGCATAAAAAGTGGATAGCGCTGATCGTTGCAAGGATGATTTCAGTCTTCCGATGTACAGGCGCTCATTATTTCGTTGTAGCGGTAAGCTAGCGCTGGGGCGTTGCGAAGGGGCGCGAGTAGAAGTTTTTTTATATTTTTTTCGTCAAACGCAACTTGCAGCATTCGAGTTTTTCCTCTTTTCCAGGCTCTCTTTCTCTGTGCGACGCTTCCACTTCTGCGTGGGCTTCAAGCTTGGTCAAGAACTGGCCACAACAGCACTGGAGCCCCACTCACTTCAACGAACGACACGACTATGGCGCCTGCGTCATTCGAGGCCTCCCTGCCTAAAGCCCCGCTCAAAGGCCTGCCCGTAGACGAAGGACGTGACGACGTCGAAGCGAACACGAGCACATCGAGAAGGCTCCAGAACTGGGAAGCTCACCGGGGTCGCCGACTCCGACTCTTCCGCTCTAGAAAGAGAGTTGAATTGTCTTACGGCGTGCAGACGCTCGCGGCAATTCCTATTTGGGAGAAGTTTCGGTTCGCTTCCGAAGAGCCCCTCTACAATACCAGCCAGGCTCCGTTCGGGTGGCCACAATGTTGGTCCTGGCACGCGCCTGCCGAGAGCCTGGCAGCCCAAGAGAGCAGCGATGAGAGACATCGGCGCCTGTATCAGGTACGATTCGGGAGTTGTGTCCTGGGTAAGCGACCACATGCTTGCCGCGGCACCAGTATGATGCGCTCAGAAGCAAGCCCGTGAGTGGAACGTATACGAAACGCAGCCGGCTTAGAACGCTAACGCAAACCGACTGCGGAGGTTGTATGCACCTGTGGGTGCCGCGCAAAGGCTCTTGACGCTCGGGTGAATCACCCTGAGCTGTGAGAGGCTATACACTTGGAGAAGTTGGAAGTGCCGCGACGCGGTTCCCGGAAAGCGTCCTACAAGTCCGCCGCCACGACCGAGGGCGTCTCACCGTCGAGATGCGCGCCGTAAGAGGCGATACCCGTGTATCATATTACGCCGCGCTTTATTGCCTGCTCAGCCCGCACGTTTTGTTGACAGACGCTTCTCTACAGTGAACGAACAGCGTTCCACGTGCTGCAACAGGGCCCTGGGATCTTGCTGCCGCCAGGCCCACTTCTTCACTATGTAAATACTTTGTGTAGAAATTGTGTAAATTTAATTCACGTTGGACTACTTCCCGCGTAACGCTTTCTATTCCTGGAAATATATTGTTGACACCCAGTCCTTGATGGCACTCATTCTCTTGCAAAGTGCCCACGTATTTTGAAAGTGTGTTGCTGCAGCAAGATAAGGGCGCTCCTTAAATACCGAAAGGGAGACTGCGATATATAGATGGTCTGTGCAAGTCCCTTACCCGAACCGCTACAGCAGAAAGGCAAAGAGTGGTGAAGTACCTTTGATCTCTCCGCAAGAGACGGACCTTATAAATTATCCATGCGCACGCGTTTTAAAATGTGCATATTTTTGTTTGTTTAGCTGGAAGGGCACCGGTAAGTGTGGTCGATACTTCCTGCTCATGAAACGTGAGAGCATTTACTTTCAGCGGATGCTGTTCTTTCTTTCGAGAACTAAGCACCGAGCACCCTTAAAAGGACCTCGATATGAATCCACCTGTTTCATTCCGCGGCAAAGACAGAGAAGTGCGAATGGCTTTAGGATTTTCAAGTTTTAACCCTCGCGATTGAAAGGCTTGAAAGAAATGCAAATCAGCAAAATGATCCAGTTTTAATATTTTGTGCTGACGACAGGTAGAATAGGAACATTCTGGGCCAAATAAGAGTTTCAGCAACTTTTATCTAGTTTTTACTGCTTGCTTTAGAATTAAAGCAAACGATTAACGATACACGAACATACGTATATATGCGTATGCGCATACACGTATATACGTATATGGTACGCATGCGTACATGCGTTTCTTAGTCAGATATTTAATAATAGTGGAAAACGCAGCTGTTTCTGATGCACACGTGAGACATCTAGCAAACGTAATCCTCTCACATACTTAGCCCGCGCTAAAAGCGATAAGTAGAAAATGCAGCCGCACAATTACGCTGTTTGAATTGGCCTCACAGAACTGTCCAAGAAGTGTCTTCGGCGCATCGTCAGTTCACCCACTGCATTCGTTGTTGAGTGCATGCATGACAACCACGAATTAAGAGCAGCACCATGAAATACATTGTCGGGTTTGCTAAATGCCTACAAAGCACGCGTTTTTATTCGGTTAGGTAAACTATTTAGCGTCTGGAAATGTCTATACGTACGCAAGAGCAACCCTCGGTTCTAATCGCCTCCTAAACGCGGTACCGAGAAATGGACAGAAAGACGTCTTCTTCGACGCGCAATTGCGAAATCAACGGCGCTATAAACTTTTCACGTTTCCTCCGCCGAAATCTGTGATTTTCTTCAGCCTAAAATGGTGAGATCGTAATGGTTAGCACGTAAGACTCGTTGATGGAGGAGCTAACACAAATAGCGCTTTAAAGCACGCAAATAGTGCTTCTTTGCTGAAGCTTTTATTAAAGTGAGGGAAGCGTACGTATTGCCCAATAGGGACTCGCGAATCGACGTCTGTTGCAACGTCTGCCACCGATGCGTCTCTTAGGAGCGTTCTGGGAACGCAACCGTGCGCGATCGATGGAGACGCGCGCATCTTGAGGTCGAGGGGCGTGTTCCTCCCTGTGCATCCTCATTTGATGCTTACAACTTTCTTTCTCCGCTTTCAAGCGACTATAATTATGCCGTGAAATGCACGAAGAATGAGAATAATGTTTCGCATATCTTCAGCGCACAAAATTATGCCATCTTTCGCACGGATATCATGAATGTCGTCTCGCGGTGATCTCATCGTGACAATGAGTTTGACTGAGGTTATAGTAGATGCAGCCGAGGAATCTCAACTTTGGCACTAGAATTCTAGCTGCATGGTACAAACGATATCGGCTACTATATGACGCTACCCGTAGAGGCTTTGTGGTGAACTTGCATTTGGAACCTCGCACCACAGGGTCATCGCGCTTCTCAGCAAAGTTGGAAAAGAGCAAACATTGTACGTCCCCCTCTGTGATCCGCGTCAGCACTTTTGCGCGCAGAGAAGCCGTTCTGAGGACGTAGCTGTCGGTTGCGCAAGGCCTGACAGTTTCCGAAAATAAGAACGCATTGAAAATGGACGAACGCGCGCTGAATTAATTACTGTGTGATAGCGAACTGTACACTCATGTCTGGCTCATTGACTGCACATGTATACCAAGCCTAAAGAAAGAATAAAAGTGCATTCAAGGCCACCGCATTCAAAGCATTGATCTGTGCACCCTTTTAAGCGCCCCCATAGCAACCACGAGCTGGAAACAGGTGCGGTTTCTATGGGAGTGCGTTTTTTTTTTTTTCCAGACAGCTAAGCACAGAGACCATAATTAAATAAGATATCGTAGGTTATAGATCCTACACGCGTAGACGCGTAAAATATTACAGCCCCGCGTCTCACGTGAGCTGTGTTGATTTTCGCGGCTGAAAAACCTGTTCCGAACCACGTGCGAAGTTTCAAGTACGGAAGCTTATGGAAACTCGTCGAAATTTAAAGGCGCCTTTGAGCAGTGAAAAGTAATTTTAGAAGAAACTACGATGTCGATTACAATGTACTACAGGCTTTGCAACCTTCAATGACCTCGCTTTCAGCTCATTGCTACAGTGTGTCTGGGAACGACCAACAAGTTCCAAAATTGCTGCCTTGATAATAGGTTCACAAAATGAAACACAATATGAAACTCAAAATGGTAGACGTAAGACTGGGGAGCCGCCGTGGCCGAGCAGCTTCGACAAACGGGTTGATATATGTACACGAGGCACCAAATAAAACGCGCCCGACCACAGCAGCGACGCCTGCGAGCATAAAGTTACTTGCGCCTCTGTGGGCCCATGGGTCGAAGAGGGTTTTCGGCGATACACAGAGGCGTCGGCCCCAGCGGGCCGCAGTGCAATATCCCAGGGTACTTCGAGGAAGAGGGACGCCGCGTGCTTAGTTTTTATCGTTGCGACATCCCACTGCTCACTGCACGCATGCCTTGTGATACCACGGCGTGAAGGTTTGGTGCCAGGGAGGCGAAGAATGCCGAGACTGGCGCTAAATTGACAAATGACAAATGTGCACCCTTTGGGCAACCAGTTTATATTTAAAAAAAAGGTTGCAGTTTCGCTCAAAAGACGAAGCTCTGATTGCGATAGCAAATTAGTAGATAGCTATACGAAATAAGGATAGTTTTATCGGCCCTATAAACTTGTAAACATTCGCGCTTACTACATAAATTAACAAGCACGGTATCACGCGCGTACAGGTAAACATGAACACATCTCGCTCGATGAGCGCGGAAACTCGCTGTCAAAATGCCGGAGTGACGAATCGCGGCAGCAGCAGCGAGCGAATTGACCTTCGTGCATCTCTCGCTTCAACGCGAACGAAACGTGGAAATCACAGCGCATACGAAGCTACCGGCACTACGCACACTCCGCAAACGTCGCAGATCGCTTTGAAGAAGAAGCCCGCGCGGGCACGTACTTTGGCCATGTCGCAGATAAGTTTCAAGATACGGCGCCCACCTGGCCCTTGCGCCATTAAACATCAAATATTCATTCAAGATACGGCGCCCGCACGGCCGCGCCGTAAGCAGCAGCTGCCGGAGAGACCCCCTCCCTCGCCTCACCCACCTTGCCTCGCGCGCGGCAGAAGAGGGCGCGCTTCCGACTCACCTGCCTCGCTCGCGCGCGAGAGATTGAGCCGCGTTCGCCGGCTCACCCTTGCACGCTTTCACTCGCACGCACAGCATGCGGCACGCGGCGACGATTTTATTGCCCTTACTTTATGCGGAACCTCACGGCGACGCCGACGGCATAAATGCACCTGGAGTGTCCATACAATTGCTATCGCAGTAAAATGAATTGTATGCCTCATTTCGGTCGCTCTCTAGGAGTTAAGTTTCCTATTTCGATTCGTCGTGCGAGTAATGTTCGCGGTTTCGAGTAGTCAATCTCGTGGACTACAATTTCACAATCTGACCCAGACGATTTTTAGAAATTTTGTATGGTCTAAAAAAAAAACCAATTCCGGCTGCTTTGCAGCGCCGACTGTCTTTTTGTTCCGTGTGTATCTGTAGTAGCGTCAGTACTTTAGTTAGTCGTCATTAACCGCGGCGATGCTCTATGGGGTTACATATGGTTTGGTACACTTAAGCGGAATTAAAATATGCACCGTGATGGTTCGCCAGTACACTAAGATATCGCGGTAAATCGTATTCTAAGACTTGTTTTTTTTCTCTCTTTCTCCTTGTGATACGTACCTTTCTCGAACCCGCCGTGGTTGCTCAGTGGCTATGGTGTTAGGCTGCTGAGCACGAGGTCGCGGGATCGAATCCCGGCCACGGCGGCCGCATTTCGATGGGGGCGAAATGCGAAAACACCCGTGTACTTAGATTTAGGTGCACGTTAAAGAACCCCAGGTGGTCGAAATTTCCGGAGTCCCCCACTACGGCGTGCCTCATAATCAGAAAGTGGTTTTGGCACGTAAAACCCCATAATTTTTAATTTACCTTTCTCGACGGAACGTGCGAGACGGTCTGTAGGATACCTCGAATCATAATCTAGACATGGGCTGCATGCTCGATGTTTTACTGCAAAGTACGCAAAATCGATCAACACGCACCTTATGGAAAAAGATCGACATGGTCTCTGTCCTAGTGGTGGGGCTCTTGGTTCAAACCCAGCTATAGACGCGAATTTTTTTATTGGGGTGCTTATGACTCACCACACTTCTCTAATCATCATCATCATCATCATCATAATCATCATCATCATCATCATCATCCATCTCAGTACTTTCACTCCCCTTCCCTCTTCCCTAGTGCAGTGTAGCAGACTAGAGCGCACTAGCTCAGGTCGATCTCTCTGTCTTTCCTGTCAATAAATTCTATTCTATATATATTGAGATTGTAGCGTATCAATGCGGCACTGAATCTTTTTTCTTCTTTTGCCTCCACCTTGCCTCTCTGAGATCGGGGAGGGATTTAGTACTGCTGCATCTTCTTTCAGCCCGACGGCGAATCGCTCGTAGTCGCTGCAGTTCAGCATCAAATTCTTCATATTTAGGGAAAAGCTGAAAACGGCGCGTAGCCTCTTGCATGTTTTTTTGAATTTAGTGTTCCAGGATAGAATGGTTCCCTTCCTGACATACTTCCTCCATGTGTGACCGAAACGCCGACTAGTCAATTCGTTTGAGTGTCGTGGAGGAGCATTTAAATAGTCCCTTGATCTTTAGATACGTGGGAATATGGTCGCTTCCATGTGATTCGACGTCTGGGAACCATTGCACGTTTCTTTCAAGACGCCGAGAGACCAGGGTCACATCTAGGCTGCTGCTGTGTGTAAGCCCTCGTAAACTGTACTGAATCTATTTATTCTGTTTACAACAGTAAGGAAGCAGACGCTAAAGGCCATGTGGCCTGACAAAGGCTTCTGCTCCTACAAGTCAGCATGCAGGCCATACGCAGAATACAAATCATACAGACATACCAAAATCAACCGGAGTGTCGCGATACAGAATATTATTTTCTTACAAAAAAAGAATGTCTACAAGAAGTATAAAAATCGGACAGAATACACTTAAAATACATTTTGTTTCAAACTACAACTATAACCCGAAAACAGAAGAAACACTGACAATTTATACTGTGGTTCTAATCAGACAAGCTCAATATTGTACGCAATGAGAAAAGTTTCGTATTATTTATTCGAACTTTCCACAATTTCATCATCAAAATCACGTAGGCGATTTAGTAGTGTAGGTGCCTGGTAACTGGCTAGTTGTTTTCATAATTGGTTCTTATTTTAGGTGTTCTCATATTATGTTTGCGAAAGTTTTAGAGCAGATCTGTGCGTACATTCAGAATGTACCATAATTTCTTTTGTTTAATTTATTGCATCGACTTGTAGTAAAGCACCTACCTAGCCTTTAGCATAGAATTCCTTGAAAAAAATTGTTTTGGTTCTAGAATTCTGTACAAGGCCATGATATCCCTCGAATGCACGTAAGACTTTTTTTGCAGTACTATCAGTTTATTATATTTTCTTGCGCAGTAGTGCCCCAAATTAATATGCAATATGTCAATCGAGAATAAAAAAGTGCGTAGTACGATAAACTTTTGAACCAAGGAGAAACCAATATACTCAGTCTGTATAAACAACCAACAATTCTGCTTAGTTCCATAACAATTTTGTCGATGTGCGTGTTCCAGGCCAAATATTCTTGGAACCACACTCCGAGAAATTTTTGTATTTTTACTTGCTCTATGATCTGGTCGTACTACGGCCGTTGAGGTAATAAAAGTCGTGCTGTGTGGCAAAGGGTACTGGTCTCCTTACCCTGAAGTCCATCTTCAAACTCCCCCAAAGCGGATGGTGAGCATTGAAATCTCCGGTCAGAGTCGTAGGGCCGGATGTCGCTGATAACACGTCGTCCAGAGAATTCGTTCCAAGTGGATAGGCTGGCGAACTCCCCGGCTACAATTCGTGAATTGAAATTGTGTCGTAAAGTAAGTAAATAAAATGTTATTAGTGTAAGTATGTTAGTTATTCAATTAGGCATTTTGATTTCTCATTGAAGTTACGGCCGCCTCATCGAGCAGTTTAGCTCAAGGGTTAAAATTGTGCTGTCTGCCAGAGGCAATCTTTTTTAGTTTCGTGCTAGTAAACAAACAAACAAAAGGAACACACACGCACACACACTCGGCATGTAGTATTCACAAGGCCACCCAAGTGCTTACCTACTTTTTGAACGCAACTGGGCTACGTGCTTACGAGCGCTTGTGCCTATACGTGATTCAACATTCATCTGTGGGTGTGCGCACACTTTCCCTCTTTATTTTTCTTTCGGCTTCAGCACGTCATGGGCGTACTGTAGCAGAGATAGATAGATAGATAGATAGATAGATAGATAGATAGATAGATAGATAGATAGATAGATAGATAGATAGATAGATAGATAGATAGATAGATAGATAGATAGATAGAGAAAGAGAGGCGAACAGGAACGAAAAGAAGAAAGGGTGCCGCGTGTCGTCCTTTTGACTTACCCGTCCTGTGAGTGTTTCGGCGCTGTATAAAGTGAACTACACCGTGCCAACAAGGTCCATGCATCTTATACACACTCGTGAGCAACGCAACACATGCGCTCCGGCGTCTTCATGCGGCTTGTCGTGGAACGAGGATGTTTCATGCTCTCATTTCATACGCGCAAGCTTGCCCAGAGAAAGGACCGGAATAAAAGAGTAGTAGTTCTCACTAGACTTTTAGATTTCTCTAAGTGCGCATGCTCTCACGGGCAATTAGGCGCCTGGTGCTAAAGGGTGTCCATGTACACAATAGTCTGCGCGTTGCCCTGGGAGTTTGATATCTTTGTTGCGCTGGAAGATTTGGCGTTATTTGCAGCTAGTCGCATTAGACTGCTAATGGTCGATATTTCATGTGATCAGGAAAGAATGAAATTTACATTTCAGAACGTTCGGGGCAAACATTTGCTTTCGATTTATTGCAGCACGCGTTATCCATTTCCGGTCGGTAGCAAAAAGAGACCTTTTCCAACGATAATTGGAACACAACGGAAGCCATAAATAGGTATTCATTGCTTCCGAGAAAACATCGCTTACCACTTTGATGTAAACAGTATTTTTTACCCCCAAAATACAAGCTCTAACACAGCGTTACCGTCCCTATGTGTCTACTGTCAGTGGTATTACTTGTTCGCGGTTGATGCTGTCTTTCTTTTCATCCCTTTCGCTCTTTACCCTTGTGTAGGGTAGCACAACCGGACATGCGTCAACCAAAGGCACGTCTGGTTTCTTTCTCTCTCTACCGTGTTTCTTCTTGGCTACAGTTCGAACTCGATCTCGGGTAGAGTCGGCATTTTGTTACAAGTGTGGGAATTTTTTGCGTCACGTGCTAGTTAATTAACTAGCAATGAAAAGCCCCCATACTAGAGAGAAGTAGAAGACCATCTGGCAGGTATACATGTTAGTTGACTGCCGCGATATATGGGTCTGCAGCTTAAAACCTCGTGTTTCGGCCAATTCTGCCCTCGAATGGCATGCCGTGTTGTAGCCTTGTGAACTGGTCAGCGAGGGTAATTTCTGTGATAAACGTGAAGCGCCACAAATGCGACTGCCACAAATGTGCCCAAAGCCATATGCTAGAAGGAAGAATCCGGCCGATTTTTGTTACTATGTGTTCACGAATGACCACTCACTGTAATTGATTCGTAGTACGTGCTTCTTCAGAAAGACATCGCTGGTGGTGCGACGCAAGCTTAGCACAGACATCAACATAATGCTCGGCTATATACGTCACTTGGTGCCCCATTCGAAGCTTGTCCTGCGTGCACGGCAGCGGTCTACGTGAAAGCTTCTGAAGTGTTTGCTCAAGGAAATGCGTGTACAGTGACCAATGCACGCTAGCAGCGGCCAACGACGGCAGAAGACAACCAAATTACGCTCAATAACACGATGCATCAAGTACAAGGTCGCGAAGGTGGCGTGCTCAAGGTCTGTCGTTGCCCACTTTTCTTGCGGTCTATCGTGATGACAAAGAGGGCCGTACGATCGATACTGTTTGTGTCCAGGTGAGCACCAAATATGCGTTGCTCTCTGCCCAGTGGCGTCGTCACCGAAGTGACGAGGTTCCTGCGCTGGCCCCTGGAGAAACTGTTTCGGGACCGGCGACACTCACGAAGTCCACCGCTGGCGGACGATGGGAGCGGATCCTTGGCCTGCGAGACCGTAACCATAATCGTTCGTCCCGGCTGGGCGAAAAACACGCTCGATCGCTGGCTCGTGGTCATTAACACACTCTACTACGAGCAGTTGGTAACGGAAATATCGTGTAGGTAAGCTTAAAACTTACATGACAAAGTTCCTGTTCTTTTTTTATTCTCTGAAGTTCCAGGCGTCACGCTCGGAACGTCAGAAATAGAAAGGAAAGAAAAAAGCTTCACTTACTTCTCATGCCCATCAAAACGCAGTGTTCCAGATACGTTGAAAGCTTCGACAGGGAACGCAATAATAAAAGGTGCATTCACTGCACCCGAAAGCTTTCAACCTCTGCTGGAACGTACGTACGCATTTATTCGGGAGTGGAGCTTCTCCTTCTGCTAGATGCTGCGAAAACTGCTTGGGTAGAGTGCCCATAACAAGTACTACCCCCGCCCCCTGTCCTCCTGTCTCCCGCCATTTGCACCCCTTGCAAATACAAAGTAAATTGACCTTCGGATAGGGACGTTGGTAGTCGCCCGTTGGGGTCGCATTTAATAATAATAATAATACTTTATTCCACAAAGTTACAAAGAAAGCAGCGTACATATCAGGCCTGCACAGACATTCCAGGCCTGCACAGGCACTGCCGCTCAAGCCATTATTACAGTTATTACAGTTTTTCAATTGACATACTTTTCACATTTAAAGCAGTCTATGAAGGAAAAAATAAATAAAAAATAAATGAACAGTTCCCTGAGGCGACTTGTTGTCAATTTGCCTGAGTGCCTTTTTCAACTTGTATTTGGTTTGAACGCGTAAGACGATTTGAGACAACTTGTTAAAATATACAGGAAAATAGTTATCTCGTATTCTCTTGCCATATCTTGTACAACGCCTGGGTACGAGGTAAAGATTCTTAGGCCGCAAACAACGTGAGGGAACGTACTTGACCTTGAAATTACTTTCCCAGAAATGCTTTAGCACAACAGTTTCCAGCAGTAGTTGATTAAAGTCCTGCATAAATACGGTTTTGAAAACGTCACTTTTGTCACTAAGATTTAAATCATAGCTGATGTTCTTTAGAATAGAACGGAGAATAGAGTTGACCCTAGTTTGCCAACGAATTGCACAATGACCATAAACTGTTATGCTGTACCTTAATACACTATAACACAACGCATGTACAACAACTTTTCGAGCAGAGAGGGGCATATATTATCCCAAACTGTATAGCACACAAGATGCCGCACGAAGTCGTTTGCATACATAATTTAAGTGGGAGTTCCAGGAAAGTTCACTGTCGACATACAAACCGAGGTATTTTACAGAAGTCACATAATCTATAGGTTTACACAGACATGGAGAACACTTTGAATTATGTAGCACAAACGGGTAATAGTTTTTTCAGAGGATTGTGAAAACAAACAAGTTTTCTCTTTGACGTATTGATATTGATTAAGTTAGCACAAAACCAGTCCATAGCCTTAGTGGCCATTGCTTGTAAGGAAGTAATAGCATGCATAAAGTTTGTTGAATGAGCTATAATGACAGTATCATCTGCATACTGATACAATCCAACAGGCACCATATCAGCAAGGTTATTCACATAAATATTATATAACAGTGGGCTGAGTATAGACCCCTGGAGGACACCAGATTTTATTACAAAGAAATAGCTCTTAGCCTGCCCTAGTGAAACCTGCTGGCGCCTGTGATGCAGAAGGTTTTCGAGGAGGATCAAGAATGTGCCACGAAATCCTAATATGGAAAGCTTGGTTAACAGAATACCATGACTCACGCTATCGAAAGCTTTGCTGACGTCAAGGAGGACGGCACATACGATCTGACTACGTTCGAAAGACAAGTTAAACACGTCAGAGGGATCTTCAATAAGCGATTGGGTACCTTTTCCGGAAATGAAACCATACGGGGAAGAGGATAAAATTCCGTGTTTATCCAAGAAACTTGCCATTGTCAGTAATAAATGCTTTTCCAGTACATGAGATAAGCAGGGCAAGCTGCCATCGTATTTAACTGTACGAAAACCATTTGGGATGTGTAAACCAGCGTCTGTATATATGAAAGTCCTCCAAATTCCTCCACTCTAACGTCACAACTGTTGTTCGTGCAAACGCGCTACGGCGCAGGGTTTTTTTTTTCTTTTTCCTCTTCGCACCACCACACAAGTGCCCACACTACACCGACGCGACAGGTGTGTGAGAGGCGGCCGCCGGTGCGTCTGCTCGGGGAGGCACTCAAAGCCCGGAGAAAGAAGCTAGGTCCACATGATACGTCTGAGCCACGGCAATGCGATAGCATTATTAGGATCCTCTCACCAGCGCCTTTGACGGTGCTGCATCTAAGATCGTCCCACATTACTGATCACACAAAAGCCCCTTTGATTACACTTTGATTACCTTTGATTACATAAATTATCCGGGGTCTGTTCAATTTTGATTACACATTTCCTGGATCGACTCAGTTTACTATTACACTCGCTTCATTACCGGCACAGTTTACCCGGCGAGAAACGAATGCCAAACCCGGGATAAGTACCAAAGGAAGCTTTGCTTAAGAAAAAAAAAAAAATAAGAAGAAACGGCAGACTCTGGTGATTCCGCTGACTCTGTATTCATTTACCGCACATCTCTCGCAGCCGACACCGACATATTTTCAAGAACAACTGTCTTCTTTGTGATGCGCACAACGTCGTATTCGTCCACTACGGTATATTCCCTGCCGTGAATTGAGAAATATGAGCACAGACGCCATCTTCAGTGTAAGAGTTCGCGTGCTGCAGGCAATCCCACAAACCTTACCGAGCCCCAAAGCTGCGTGGGAGTACAGCCTTAGGCGAAGTAAAGAATGTGTGACAGGAATGGTAAAACACCGCCAAAAGTGCGATCGTTCTTTCGGATATCTGCCGTTTATACGTTCTAAGTGTATGCAGCTCAAGAATCACCGCCGGAATACATTTGCTTGCCTCTTTTCTTTAGTGTGCGTGTTTACAGATAGCTTCGATGCACCTACACACACACGTGGGCGCGCCCACGCACGCACAAACGTACACACGCACACGCACGCACGCGCATACACACACACACACACACACACACACACACACACACACACACACACACACACACACACACACACACACACACACACACACAAACACACGCGCGCGCGCGGCAGACGTGCCACCCTAACTCGGTATCACATTTCGTTCACTCATGACACCGAAAAAAAGCATATGCGCTATGTCTGCCTTGCACTTCCTTTCGTCCTCGTCTCTTAGGCGCATTTACACGCTTGCATATGTATAACGTCCATGTAACGTCGTAATTAACTGAGATGTACACATTATATTTTGCATAAACATCAGACACAAAGCGCCCCCAATAATTACACTAAACTTAAACGCCGTGACACTTTCGCTTCTGAAAGGAGAGCTGGCACACACTCTTCGTGCTTCGTATAACGTCTGAAAATAGAGAGCAAATCAAGGTTCGGTAATTGTATAAATTTAATTAGCGTTCAACAATTAAGCCATCAGCATCAAACTTCCGCCACACATCATCGCTAGCGCGCTTACAACGGCTGATAGTGGTTTGCAGGAGCGCTTCCACCAGCGATGTAATGCCGGCTGTTGAGAGCTCAAGTGGCGAGCACAATTTGCTGTCACAATGATTCTGCGGGGTCTCTTTTTCCCTAGAACTTGCGATAATGACAACTATTTCAATCCTAAATTGACAATCCATTTCAATCCGCACGTTATGCGGAGGCCATTTCGATCTGTAACATGGATTTTTGTGGCACGCTTCAGATCTGAGTATTGGCGGGATTGTTTGCGCAGTCGTACTCCTGACCAACCAACTCGTGCACGAAAAAGTGAGAAAGAAGCCAGTATTCAAACCTAGTTCGCAATGACATTTACAGTATAATTATGTCAGAAATATAGTGCTTTAGCCTTTAAACAATTAAATGCAACTAAATGCCCTATAAAGAACAAGGGGCGCATGCTGCACATATATATACCACAGTAACCAGCAAAAGGAAGGGCTTTCACTGTTCACATACCTATGACCATTTATGAAGCCCTGCTTTGGTCTAAAGAAACACCAGGCGGCGCCTCTATCAACGGAGCGATCAAATAATCTCATGGGTGGCGGCAATGGAAAAGAAACCTGCCATAAGTGAAACTTAAGAGGAAAAAATGAAATCAGGAAAGAAACAATTTATCATAACTCAAAGGGAACCTCATTGCTTTTCGAAGCGAGATCAGGATGCCCTAGAGCACGCACCTATAAAGCGAGATATAAGAAGGAAGAAGAAGCATGTGCTTGCTGCAGTAAAGCTAGGAAAACGATGGAGCATGTTTTATAAGAATGTGAAGAAGTCTGCCCAGCAGTCGATTTAGACACCACTGGCCTCCTCGAAGTCCTTGGGTTGAGCAAGAGCAGGAGGAAAGTAAACATATGGGCAATAGAGATTCGTAAGAGGCGATTGGAAGATTGGTGGAAGAGAAGTAGGGAAACGACAAAAAACGGAGACGTTAAAAAACAAAGTTCACAATGGGGGGTCAGAAAATTTGGTTCTGGGAATTCATCGTGGATTGCTTTTCTTTTTAAACCTCGGTACGACATTAGGCTGTACAATACCAAGACCTTAGTGGCGCAACCGACCACCCCGTTCTAAAGGGGACACTCATAACATCCATCCATCCATCCATCCATCCATCCATCCATCCGATTGTCTGTTATGCAAGCACTCGCTTATTTATTAAAACTCTCGTTGCTAAAGACTTCCCATGGAACCCTTATGCGACCTATATGCAATTTCGACAGCAATTTCACAGCTGATGAAAGTTCCTCGCAGAAGAACTTGTGGTGGAATTAGTACATGCTATGTTCGAACTGTACACGACACTCTTTCTGGACTTTCTGAGATACACGTTGCCTGTACATGGCCGACACTTGCAGGCATAGACTCCGACTACGGGAGGGGGGGGGGGGGCTGAGCCTGGCGATGCCGAAGCCCCCTCCCCCCCCCTCCCAGACACAGACACCTAAAGTGCCATTACCACAGCTTTGTCACCCACATCATTTAAGGTTTCTATCGACTTTCCTCGACCTTTTCACTTGAAATTTTACTAGGGATAATAGCTCACTGCATCATTGTTGGCGCGAACGTGCACGGCTTTTAATTCATACTTTCGCTTTATTTCTGGAAATCCTGACGATAGGAGGACACGCGCATTAGAAGCACTAGCGGCGGCTGCCTCATCTGTATTTTGCCACTTCAACATTTTCTTTTAAATTTACACTGTAAACACCATGGACATACACAATATATTTAAATATACACACAGGACAAAGCTTAATATAGGTTTGAAAGAGATGGAGGTAGCCAATAAAAATTATTTCTAAAAGTATGAGTAGCGTATGCCTAGAGAATGAATATGTTGCTGCATTTTCACCACGCTTAAAATTGCATTGCGTGCTTTTTTTGACGATGAAAAAAAAACCTATAGACTTCAGTGACCCCTTCGGCAGAGTCTTATCAATAGCGTGTGAAATGCACGTGAATGTTGTGTGTCTCAGTATCGCTTCTCTTTCCAGCAAGCAATGCTAACGACTCATGAAAAAAAAAACATTTCTAATAATTAACAACATTTGTTAGGGATGGATACATCGTCACTTGCATACAAAGGTGATAAAGATATACAGGGTGTCCCAATTAACTATCGTGCTCCAAGATTTAAAAATAGAGCAATGCGTTACCCCAACAAAACCTAGTGCATATTGATTACAGTACAGTGGAGTAGCTGCCAGTAATTTTTCGTTACTGAGATTTCTGAGATTACTGAGGTAATTGTAATTAATTATCTAATTCGAGACATGCTATCCTAATTATCAAAGTGTCAATGAGGCATTTATAGGCACAAGCAAGGGACATCTAACTGCGGTATTTTCAGCGACGTATTAACTACGTACTAATCTTTTCCGACTGATAAATAAACCCCGCGAAACACGGAGGAAGGAAACTAAGGAGAGGCCCTGACGTCACTCTTTGTGAAGCAAAAGTGAAGCCGGAAGTTGGCGTTGCTCATGGCGATGCTCCGCCTTTTGGGCCACCCTCCTCTCTTGTTTACATCTTTCGCGAAACCACGCTGCGCTGCGCGTGGTTTCGCGCGCGGAGCGCGCGCGCTCGCGCAACATCTGGCAGAGCACGGTGCAGGTAACACAGCGCAATAAGACACGGTGACTAACGCAAACCCGCCCACACAGCGCCTTTGCCACGGCACGAAACCTACCAGAGCAACACGTGTGAGCGCTCAAAAAATCAGAACAACGCCGCCATTGTGGCCCAAAAGGCGTGGCCATGCAGCAAAAAAAATAAAAATAAAAAAGCAGCAAAAAAATGAGAACCTATGCGTCATTTCCGCCACACTTTTCTCCTAGCGCGCGGAGGGGGTAGGGCCTCTCCTTAGTTTCCTTCCTCCGTGCCGCGAAATATGAATACCACGTGACTGCGCGTCCATCCGCATCATAAAGCAACGCCCTAGAACAGGCTCCCTCTGAGTTAGTCAGAACGAAATAAAGGAAATAAAGGAAAGCATTGTAATCGAGCCTTATCTGCCGCGCCCCGGCCGAAATAACACGTCGCGTTTGGTGTCAGTTGGAATCAAGCTGCGGTAACTGTTGTCTTAGCGTAAACAAAGTGCAGGAATGGTTTTTTTTTTTTGCCACGAAACCTACCACTTCAAAAGCGAATTGACAACGTTAATGCAAAGGTTTAAAGGTGCGTTTTGTTTCGTCCCAGTCGCCATGTCGTTCTCTAATGAGCAGACTGTAAACATGGTCCTTGCCTTGGGATCTGCAAATGGCAACAAGAGGAAGGCCGCAAATATAAGTCAGTCATGGAAGTGTGCCGGTAGACCAAACGCATCGACTATCATAAGAAATTATGAAAGCCTGAGACAAACCACCTGCTTCAAGAAGCAGCGGCGGAGGACTCCATTTTTGAGCCCTAGCCTACGCAAGGATGTTCTAGCATTTATGGCCTCAAACCCTCATGTTAGCGTGCGGTGACATGGCCGCTCAGGCACATATTTCCAAGTCATCAGTTTTGGAGGATTCTAAATGACGGCCTTTCAACCGTACCACCTTAACCAGCACCAATGCTTCGAAGATAGGAAGCTGTAAAATTGTCGGTATTTCTCGAATTGGGTCCTGCCAAAAGCCGATGAGTCACCGGTCTTTTTGAACAACATCATGTGCGCAGATGAAGCCAACTTTTGGAGAAACGGCCAGGTAAATTAAATAATGCACACTATTGGAGTGACACCAATCTACACTGGGTAAAGCAGACTCGGCACCAATACCGGTGGTCATTCAATGTGGGGTGCGGAATTTACGCCGGTGCTATAATCGGTCCCATCTTCTTCGATCACACTTTGACTGGATAGGGTTACGTGGACGAAGTACTTGAAGAAGTGGGGGAGGAGTTTCTCAGCGAAGTACCGCTGTCACACCTTCTACTTCTGTGGTATCAGCTGGATGGGGTGCCTGCACACAGCAGCAGCCGAGCACGAAACTGGCTGGATGCGACTTTTCATGCGCAATAGATTGGAAGGCAAGGGCCTGTAAATTGGCCGGCAAGATCACTTGACCTCACTCCACTCGATTTCTCTCTTTGAGGTTATGTGAAAGATCGTGCGTACATGATCGAGACGGACGTCAGATTAGTTCAAGGCAAGGATAACGGATGTCTGCCGTAGAATTCCGGCGTCGGTCATCAAGAAAGCCGCTGAAGGTGTGATAAACAGGACACAGTACTGTGTATCCGTAAAAGGAGACCTATTCGAACACGTCCTCTAGGCAGCAGCTGGCGTTAAACGGAGCTTACGAATTCAAAGATAATAAGGGCGCGCTGAAATCTGACGGTTTTCTTGTTCTTTTTTTTGCGTGCAGACATCGTGATTGCCAATTCGGCTCATCTAGAAGTGGTATATTTACTTTCCTGAAGGCGCCAGTTTTGCCTTTTCCCTACACGTTGGTCGCTTCCCGGACTGCTTATTTCGCTTTTATTTTTTGCCACGAAACTGTTTTTTTTTTCAACATGTGTACCCCCCCCCCCCTCTCACGAAATACAAAGTCGTCACTTAAACTTGGCTTTGGTTCGAAGCAAGTTTCTGACGCAAAATATACCTTCGCGCGCACTCTTTCGATGCGGGATGGGGGCGAAATGCGAAAACACCCGTGTGCTTAGATTTAGGTGCACGTTAAAGAACCCCAGGTGGTCAAAATTTCCGGAGTCCTCCACTACGGTGTGCCTCATAATCAGAAAGTGGTTTTGGCACGTAAAACCCCAAATATTATTATTATTACCTTTCGATGCGGTGCGAGCAATGCCGGGATTTTGAAACATCTCGTGTCTATTTCATTGCTTTTCGCATTCCGTGTGTAGTTAGAGCGGCGCTTCGGCCGCGTTATCAAGGGGGCCTTGAGACACGGATAATAAGTGTAACGTACAGATGAGAGGAAGGAATAGATGGGCGAAACGTGAAACCTGCTGTTGGTGCTCCTTCCGTACCACTATGAATGTGATGCGCTACCTCATCGGCTTTGCGACAGGCAGCGCAGTTGCTTTCAAACAGCTTATTTTAGGGTGCTGATTTATGGATGCGGGTGGGAGTGCAGTCATGTGGTACTCTTCACATTTCAGGAGGTTTGTTTGCCAGTCGGAAAAAAATTGTGCGCAATTATTTTGGGTGCCTACAAATGCCTCATTGACACTTTGAAGATTAGGACAGTAGATCTCAAAGAAGGTGCGAGAATACAGGGGCCGTGTTCTGAAACATTCGCCTTCCGCAATAGTTTCACCGCCGCTCAAGAAACCACGTGACTGCTTACCCGTGACGTCAGCGTGCGCTACCAACACGCGCTGACTAACGCTTCACATCGCATGAGAGAGCGCACCGTGCGAGTGCAGAGCGGTTCGGGTGTGTTGTTTCCGAGTGTAGTGGCCGCAGTACCGGTTCTGCCCACTGACTACAGTTGGCTACGGCCACTTTAGGTAAAATAAATTGGAAAAGGGAGTGTGAAATGTTTTATTTTAAATGAATCAACACATATCACCGTGAAACAACTCGTGTAAGACGCCACCAAAAAGACTACTATAAAATACCACCTCTCTTATCGCTACTACACTCCACCACCAACCGAAGGCCAGAAGACTTGTTCGTTTATTCAATATATGTCGAGAGCACACATGGACACCGCGAGGTTAAAATGACGTACGCCGGAACTACTGGATGCGGCTGTTTATTTTCTGGTTTTGCTAAAACAGCCAATCAAAGCACGCCGTTGTCGGAGGCGTGGTCAAGGCGATAGTTTCGCTGTAGGCGAACGTTTAAGAATACGGGCCCAACTGTAATACCAGCCAAATTATTTTTTTTCCCACAAACTGTGATAGACTGGAATTTGTTACAGGAGCAATGTGTTTCAATATCTGATAATCACAATTTTTATTCCCGTCTGTGTTTGTGACAATGCATTACTGTCTTCATTTTGTTTTAATTTTCTGTTCCACTTGAATATGTTCACTTATTGCGTGCTCCCACCTTGATGTTACCTTAATTTATACATTCCTTACTTATTTCTGTGAACGATTTATTACATCTTTTCCTAACTGTTCCCCCTGCGATGATGCCTTCGAGGCGACGTATGTTTTCTGTAAATAAATAAATAAAAAATAAATAAATCTCAGTAACAAAAGAATTACTGGCGGCTACTCCACTGTACTGGAAACAATATGCACTAGGTCTCCTTCGGGTAACGCAACTGCTCTTTGGCTTAAACTCCCCGAAAGAGTGAGAACTCTCCGCCTATGCTTGCAGGACAAATAAACCTTCGTGCATTGGTTATCCAAAACCGGGCTTTCATAGTTTGTCTTGGTTTTCCAAGACACGTGTCAACAGCGGCCACCATTTCAGCAGCTCGGGATCAGCGAATGCAAACATGCATTGCTGCGGATGTGCCGAGAGTGCACATTGGCCTCCTTGTCCGAGCCCGCTTCCAGCATCTTGCCTCGCCGACGCCATAAAAGCTGCATGGATGGATGGATGCAAAACTTTAATGAATGTCCTGAGGTACGCGACTCAGCGCGCTGCTGGCCGCTCTCACGTTGGGACAGTCAGGCCATGCCCGACCGCCGCATCGTGGGCCCTCTGGACAGACACATTTTTATTCTGCCATCTCTGCTCATTGCGCCAGCCTGCCATCGGGCTTCACCCCCGCAACTAAACCATCTCATTCCCTTTGATGTCTGGTTTGACCCCAAGAGCAGCTCATCCTACAAGTAATCAGAAAAACAAGATCTGAAATGTCATCTTATGTTCTTAAATGGTTATCTATATTCTGAATTTGTACGCGAGAGATATGCCTACCATGTTTATGTCTATACTTATGCTTCAACCACCCTCAAAGAACTGGTTGGAGCCATCGTCTTCCCCACAGGAGCCACCGCCGTTACTTTCAAGATATTTAACTCGGAAGACATCGACGGCTGCGGAACTTGCGGTTCCTTCGCGCTACACTCCGTCTCGTCAGGCAAGAACAACCCCGTAACTGGCCCTTACTCCGCGACTTGAAAGTAGCCTAGTCTTCATATTATCAGCCCCGCGACGCGGACCCCACCGCCAACTGGCGTTCAAAATTGGAGAACTCAATCGTAATTTGGCAGAGAAAGAACCTCATGTCACTTTTCAGTGGCTTCCAGGCCACTGCGGTACCTGAGGCAACGAGCACGCCGACGACGCTGCTCGGTCAGCTCGTGAATGCAGTACACAGGAATCGATCCTCAGAACACCGAGCGAGTATGGAAGACAACCATCGCGAAGCGCTTTTACTAATTGGTGTTCCCACCATGTCAGTCTTGCGTCACCAAGGGACTTAGCCAAGCCTCCTTACTTGACCGTGTTCGCACACGGTGAGTGAGGACAGAGGGCGGGGCGGCACAATGACAAGACTGTAGTCTTCCCCAACATGTTGTTTCTGCCCCGCACACGGTGATATAAAACATTACTCGCTAGAACGCGCATATCTTGTGGAACAGTGAAAGACCCTCCGTGACGGACTGAATCGTAAGGTGTCTCCGTGCGCTACGGTGGAGGAACTGATCTTCCAAGAAGGACACTGGATTTTCAGGAGAGAGGCATTTGGCCTCCTCCTGAAATTTCTTTTTTTTTTGACGATGCCGACCTATTCAACGATTGGTGAAGTTTAGCAAGTAATGCTAAGCGTCACCAATTGGTTAATGCAGCTTAGAGCCGCATCGGATACGGCGTGAACTTATAGTGCAGGACTAGCAATCTACCCCTGTATATATGCTGCGATGAACTCAGTTTATCGGGCATGCATGTTTATCCCCACTCGTTAAAAGGAGACGCTCAAGCTGCTCAATTGACGGCATGCACCTGCAAGGCTAGATTAGCCCTTAGCCAGCACCATCATCCACCTTCTACTCGTGATAGCATAAGATTGCAATGCCCATGATGTTACACTTTCCGCACGAAGCACTGTTACAATTAAGGGCAACGGAGTTGTACAAATAGCTCTGGCGTTCCCTGCTGTTAATAGTGAGTCTTAGCTGCGATCGGGTGCCTGCGCTCGGTGTCAGTCTGTTTTTCTTTTTATATTTTTGCCTCGCTATTCCGTAGCGTAAAGTATCAAACACGATTTCCTACTCCGGTTGACCTCCGCGCCTTCCCAATTTGTTTCCTCTCTGTCCCTGTTCTAAACTGAAAAAAAAAGTACTGTAAAATTATAGTCGTAAAACATCATGCCGACTCACCTTTACGTCCTCTAACCTTCAGTACCCTTTCCCCCCCCCCCCCAATTTTTTTTGTTAAGTATGGTTCATGAACTAAAGTGCGCCTTCTACTTTCCTCGCTTTCTGCGCGACGCTATAGCGCTGAGCCGAAATTTTTATTTTCTTATAGCTAGATAGTAACTTATATACGTGCGTCGTTCTAAGAAAAAGATATACACGTAAGCTACTCTTTGAAATCTTCGAGGCTGATCGCATATTAATAACAATAAAAAAAAACGCCATCTGCACACAGATGCTGCCTAAGTGCACTTTGAAGAAAGGAAGCCCCCGACGGAAAGCACAATCCAACCATGGTGAAAGAGTATAGGAACTTGGCAGCGCACTCGCGTGACAGGGCTAAAGAAGAACGTGTCTCGCCTTCGCGAAGTTCACGAAGTTGGCAGAAGCGGCTCTCCCTTTACACCTAAGTCTGCTGACTTTCGAGGGGGTATATTAGATCTCCCCCTCACAGCAGGCTCAGCTGCGGAGGCATCACTGAAAGCTGTCTGCAGCGGACAGCTGTGCTATGGCGTTCGTTTTTCGCTGTCGTCGAACAGGGTAGCAGTTTTGAAAGGATCATTTCGGGCTCTCGATACGTACCAGGGCATAGTGCTGTATTTTCTATTTATGCCCGCACTTGCCGGAGATTTGCACGAAGAAAAGGACTTGCAGGGGCAGCAACAATGACGTGGCAACTTCCCGTTCACGTTGGCATTGTTTTCTTTACGTCGGCGAAATGCAGTGCTGAAAACGTCATTCACTTTTTTACGTCGGATGACCGGAGTTGTGTTTTACGGATCTCTCCCGAAATGGCTAGACCACGTGGAGTAGCCATATTTCTCCTTCTTTGCGAGCACTAAAATTTTGGACGGGAAAGTAATATAAAAAGAGCCGCGCCCTGCAACGATTCTTGTGGCTTGTTCTAAAGCGTTGTTGGTCGACGTGGGCTAAAATTTTGGGCGGATCGAGGGCCTCATAGAGGCCGCTATGCTCAGTCGTGGTCACAACAGGACCACCTTCTACATGATGTGCCTACCAATGTACGGTAATTTTTTTTGTAGTATTATGTAGAGGGTACAACATCTTTGCAGTATTGTGCGTGGACCGAAAGCGCCACTGAAATTACATCTTTTTGTCGCGTTTTTTATGCAACTATAGCAAAATATAATCAAATAACTTTATGAAGTTTTTACATCCTTGGCCAGGTCTTTGCCATAAAGTTAGACGTAGTTTATTGTTGTTATTTCTTATTTTCACGGTACGGAAAGGATACGAAAGTGAAAATGTATCCGCCAGAGCGCGTCCTGCGACGGCAGCACTCTGAAATGCACCGGCAACGAGCGAACACAACGCGCTGATTTTGCCAGGCGGTCTCGCTCGAGCGACAGGTGCCCCGATCGTTGTTTGTGGTCGGCGCGAGTTTGTGACAGCGTGGCACCCCCACGGGTCGCCTGCATCGGCTTCACGGAGCAGCTCGCAGCATGCGCTGCCGCAATAAGCGGCACCCACGACTGACAAAAGAAAAAATAAAAAATAAATGCAGCGGGCGTCCGGCATCCCGAATGGCCACCCATTCCGACGTTTAGTCCGGGATACGATGAGCCACGGGGTTGTTCATTTGCGATGCGCGTGCGTGAGAAATCCGATGGCCGCCGGAGCACGACCTGACCACTGAGCGATATGCACGCTTTGCGCGCGCGTTCTAATTACACCAGAAGCGAAAGAAAGAGAACAAAAGAAACCCTTCGAAACGGTAACTTCGTTTATATATTAATTTTTTCAATAGCGATATGCAACTTTGTCAGAATAAAAGTTAGGACGAATTTATGTATTTAACAAATTATTGGTAATTATTATTGCTTAAACACCCAATTAAATGGCATGACAAAACACAGGCAGTGCCACAAGTTAGTGCTAACATTACCGCAATGGCTTTGAGTCCCCTCAACATAGTCTCACTTTCCCTCTTTTTTGTTTTGTTTCGCTTTCTTTAAAGCCTACCCCGAGCTGGTATGCAGCGCTCCGTGTATTCGCAAGAGAAAGGCCCGTGCGCCCTCGCAAGCATGCTCGTGCAACGGATGCACCCGACAATGTAGATCATACGAAAAAAAAAAAGAAGTGAGAGAAAAGAACGGAAAAAAGAGGTGAGTTGTGAAGAAGGATATGTCGCACGTACGTCTGTTTCCATCACTCCGTCGATAGACATAACGCGAGTAAGCCAACTAAGCGTGCTTTAAAGAGAAAAATTGGCTCCCTGGTCCTGTGAAAGCGGTTGTCCAGCGAAGCTGTTGAAAACCACCACTACAAATTCTGAAGGGGTCATGCAATGTTTTATTGCTCATTTCGTCCTCGGTTGCATTATTCGGCCACAGGAAAATGTGGACGTGTGGACTTCCCCTGTGCTGGAATTCCACGGCAATGCGACCAGCGGCAGTCACTCGCCGCCGGTCTTATTGCCGTTTCTTTTTACAGCGAAAGCTGTGTATGATTAACCTTCCGTAGTCCTTTGCGGCGTCCGGCAACAGAAAGGGACTTGCGATTTCTAACAAACCCATACACAATGGGTTTCATTGTTTACTTTGTGCGTGATCACGTACGGGTGGCAGTGCGGCGGCGCAGGTGTCAAAATGCGGAACAGATTAGAACGCTCGCGGTCAAAAATAGCGTGACGTCAAGGTTATCGCAGTGTATTAGCAGCACAAGTATCGGCGCTAAAAACAGCTACTTTATCGATGGGGTGGATACCTATAGTTCGTACTCCCGAAGAACAACATGCGCACGAGGAGCGCCGGAGGAAACAGCAGCGAGAATGTAAACGGCGCCGGCGCGAAACGACCACCGATGAAAAACGTTCCCGCAATGCTGAAGGAAAACGACACTCGCGAGCACGGGCACCCATAGCACTCTGTGAAGATGGAATGGTAGCGAAAGCACTTTGCTTTTCGTTTGAGAGCTTTGACTGTCGTCAGATTTCGCTGTCATTCCATCTTCTCAGAGTAGAATGGTTGTCGTTTTTCCTTTGCCGCTCCCCGTATTCACGCTGCTCCTCGGGAGTAACTATGCGTTGCCTACTCATAGCTTGTGCGGCAACAACAATGAAATCAGTTGCAAGGCTGGTTCTTTGGTATACTAAAGGCTACTGACGTCACTCTCCACGTCGCAAGCTGCCATCGCAGCGGCATTTTGCGCAACAGTAATCTTTACCGGGAAACATATGCGGGAAGCGCTACGTGCTACGCATTGTAATCAGGAGTGCCTTATCATCAATTATATGGGTTGGATGCATGTTTTGTGTTTGTTCCTTATTGAAACGAATGCTGCGCTATATGTTGTATGCGTGATACCAAAGAATGTATGCGTACTTCACTTCCATCGCTGAGGCTTTTTTATTTGGGGGGGGGGGGGGGGGGGGGGAGGATGACGTCGTGAAGAATACCGACCGACTGGAGGCCGACAGATCCGCTGTAATATAAAGCCCATCGCAGCAGTGCTAGGACAGCGAGGAACGCTATAATTTGCCTGAATGCTTCATCCTTGAGCCCAATAAGCACAACTGAGCCGACATCTATACAACTGCGCAACAAACATGCTACCCATCTGCACAAGAATACCACTCTCTGTAATACCATGCATCCACACCGCTGAACGTGTTCATGGAGGACACACTATTGTTACACTCGAGAAGTCTGCCTGAAATGGCGTCGCAACAAATCCTATATGCATCTGTTCGGGATAAAATGAGCTTGTTTAAAACAAACGAAAAATTATCGGTGGTATACATAAGGAATTTATTATAGGCCCGACTCCGGACTTTACAGACGCTTATATACAGTAACCCCCCCCCCCCCCTAAAAAGGAAAGAAGGAAAAGAAAGCCATTCCGCCCAGAGCTATAGCACACGGCTCCTATCAGGAGCAAAATGAAGATTCGTCATTAGGTACATGCAGTCGCTATGCTTTAAAAAATCATCAACTAATAGTACACACGTGACGATTCAATTTTTATTTCCAGAATTACAAAGTGTTCTGGTGGATACCATAGGCTAAAAGCTGTTGGAAAACAGCTTGACTAGGCCGATGGTCCATTACAAGGCATACATGGTGGTTGCATCAAAATTGTAACATTGTTAGACACTCAGAATAAATTAATTACATAAATGCACAATAGCAAGACCGAGAATTATATAAAGACTAAGAGAAAAAAAAACAGTTAATACATAATTGATACATCAGAAAAAATGGAAGTACGTGTGTAAGGGTTAATAATAAGGCTAATACAAGTCGCTCTGTTATAGAGAGTAGATAGTACTAACTAAAAAGAAAAAAACACACATTCGATACACCAGAAGATAGAATTACATGTGTATGGGTTACAATATCAGTAACGCGTACAGTTGCCTCTGAAAGAACGATAAACAATCACTGATCACATGTTTACAAAATGCATTCGCAGTTCCTTCGATGAAGAGGTATATGTACCTTTATAGTTATTTAATATATGTGGTAGATTATGTTTTAATGACTGTAGGCTATATTTATTTCGAAACCACGGGACATACCATGTATCACTATTTCTCGTATTGGAAGAATTGAATTTTGGTGTCAAAGATGCAGTAGACACTAGGAAATTTTTAAAGGCAGTATTTGAGAAATAAAATGAATTTAGAAGGCGAAACGGGTAGAAATATTCTATTTTTATAATTTTATGCTTTAAGAACGCTGGCCGCGTTGTCTCCAGATAACCCATGTTGTCAATGTGCCGAATCATTTTCTTTTGCAAAGAAAGGATTTTCATGATGTTTGTCTTTCCTGTAGTCGCCCACACTAAGCTACAGTAATTTAAATGGGAAAAAAATAAGGCATAATAAATGTTCAGTTTTGCTTTGGTTGGAAGAAGACGCCGACATCGAGACACAACGCCTATGATAGCAGACATTTTTGTGCAGATATTTTCAACATGTTTATCCCAAGTAAGGTGCGAGGAAAAAGTGACGCCTAATATTTTATGTTCATCGACAATTTGCAGTTCTTTACCCGCACACACTAAGGTTTGATTACTAGTAATAACTTTATTTTTTGCGCGAAATAACATTACTTTTGTTTTCGTAGGGTTTATTTTTAGGCAATTAGCGACTGACCATTCAGATAGTTTATTGAGTAGAAAGTTACAATAGAAAGAACGATGCTTACCGGACTCGTCACGCGGCAGCAACGACAGCGCAGCTAGAGCGGCGAACTGGCTGCGCGACACGCGATGGCGACGGGACTTTCCAGTGCCATTCTTCCTGCTTACGATCCCCCCGGCCCCCTCCCCCTCCCCCCTCCCCCTCCCCTCCCCCCCCCACGGGCTGAATTAAGGAGCCATCCTGGTGACCGACGGCGACGACGACACGATGGGCACGTAATGAGGCTTGAGCCTGTCGACATGGACAATTTCACGTCCCCGGCGATGGTGGTCACTTGGAGGCGTCAATGGCTCGACGATGTAGTTGACGGGTTAGGTTTAGGCAATGACGCGATAAGGACCATCAAATTTTGGCAGTAGTTTGGAAGCGAGGCCAGGACTCGTAGGTGGGACCGAGAGCCATACGACGGATTCAGTCGGAAAGATAAGAGCAGGTCGGCCGTCGTCACGTCGAAGCTTTCGGCGGGATCGGCCTGCGGTAGCGAGCGGGCGGGTGAGCTGCCAACAGTCCTCGGTATGCTTAGCGGGGGTGGGAACAGGAGTGCACTCTGAAGCATTCGATATTAAAAAATTGTGTCGGTGGTACAAGAAGGTCCACGGCCGTAAAAAACGGAGAGAATCCGGTTGTGGCTTGTTTGGCGGTGCTGTATGGGGGTATGTTACGAACCGCAGAACAACGTCCCAGTTGGAATGATTCGAGGCGACATACATGGACAGCACGTCGCCGAGAGTAAGATTGAACCATTCCATCAGAACATCGGTCTGGGGGTGATAGGTGGTGGTGCTGCGATGTATAATGTTGCATTGATGAAGAAGAGACTTCGCTACTTCGAGAAGAAACAGGCGCCCTCGGTCACTCAAGTGTTGACGAGGAGCGCCGCGTCGTAGAACGAGGTGATGGAGGATGAAAGAAGCGCCGTCGCGCGCTGTGGCCGCTGGGAGGGCAGCTGTTTCCACATGTTGCGTCAGGTGATCGACCACGACTACCACCCAACGATTGCCAGCAGCCGTACCTGGGAGGCGACCATACGAATATATCTCGATACGGTCAAAGGGGCGGACAAGGCAGTGGTTGCAACGGAGCAGCTGGACGAGGAGCCAATTTACGACGTCGGCAATCAGGGCATGAGCGGATGTATTTGCTGGCGTAATTATACATGTCCCGTAAGTAACTCCGAAGTCGAAGTCACGTGTAGGTCTTGGACACACCGTCGTGGCCACTCTGCGGGTCGGCGTGAAATGACGCGCAGATATCGGTATGGAGTTGGCGCGGGACCACTAGAAGTCACTTGCGGCCATCGCAATGGCAATTTCAGCTGCATAGAAGTCCATGTCGAAGTGCGAAATGTGATGCTTGATGACGGAGCGCCCGAGACACTGGTAGTCCGACAGGATTCTTTAGAAGGCTCAGAAGAGCGGCTACCCATGGTTCATTTTGCGGCTCTAAAGCCAAGTCGGTGATGTGCAAAGCTAACATAACGGGCGTCAGGGGCGAAACGCTGCCGACGTCGGGTAGAATTGGCGAACGCGATAAAGCGTCGGGGTGAGAATTTTTGCGCTCGCAGCACTAGACAAGTCTGATGTCGTATTCCTGTGGGCGTAGGGCCCATGAGTCGCGCGAGGCGGCCAGACAGGTACTTGATGGACGACAACCAACATAGCGCATGGTGGTCTGTGACGATGTCGAGAGGTCGACCGTAAAGGGAAAGCTGAAATTTAGCAAGAGCCCACGCCATGGCCTAAGCATTCCTTTTCAGTCACATAGTAGTTCGCTTCAGCTTTGGTGAGAGTTCTGTTGGCGTAGGAAACGACGTACTCGCCAAAGCCAGGTTACCGTTGCGTTCCTTGGCTGTGCCTAGGCCGACGCCGCTGACGTCGGTGTGAATTTCCGTAGGAGCATTCGAATCAAAGTGACGTAAAATTGGTGGCCAGGTAAGTAGACGACGTAAGGCGGTAAATGCGGCGTCACACTATTCTGACCAGTTGGAAAGGTCATTGGTGCCGGCAAGCAGCTGTGTCAAGGGTGCAATGATGCCAGCGATATTTCGCACACAATGGTAAAAGTATGAGCACAGCCCTATGAAGCTGCGCGGTGCCTTAAGTGCCGTTGGCTTAGAAGATGCGGGCACGGTGTGGAGCTTAGCGGGATCAGAAAGTGCGCTATGCTTGGAAACAACATGGCCCAAAACACTTTAAGTTAAGCTGCAGGCCAGCTTGCGTAAGGCAGGTCAAAACTTGTTCCAAGCGTTGAAGATGCGTTTGGAAGTCGGGCGCAAACACCCCAATGCTGTCTAAGTAACAGAGGCATGTTTGCCACTTCAGGTCCCGCAAAACAGTGTCCATCGTCAGTTCAAATCTGGCCGGCCCATTACAAAGGCCGGACGGCATAATATTGAATTCATACAAGACATTGGCTGTGACAAATTCGGTCTTAGAGAGATCAGTCTTGGCCATCGGCACCTGCCAGTATCCAGGGCGAAGGTCTAATGAAAAATATATTCGGCTCCTTGTAAGCAGTCAAGTGCGTCATCTATGCGCGGTAAAGGATCCACATCCTTTCGCGTGATGTTATTCAAACGACGATAATCGACGCGAAATAGGGTGGAACCGACTTTATTTTTAGCGCGTTCTAGCGTGCCGGTCTTCTTCTGGTTTTGAGACACGCGAAGGCGACGGGACTTTCCAGCGCCATTCATCTTCCTTGCGCGCACATCAATTTCTACGGTGCTTAGCCACGCAGCTACTGGTAACACGCATGGAAATATTAAGTACTGGTTATCGATAAATCAACTCGTTATAAAATCCTTGCATAAATGTGAGCCTACTCTTTAACCAGCGTGTCGGTTGTCACGCGAAACGTGCCGGACGCCGCTTCACGAGGCCTGAAGATAAACACGCCATATTATACGAAAAAAAAAAAAGGAGAAAGTAGTTTTTGCGGCCTAGGAAGCCCATTACCACATGACCAACTATATTCTGCCCGCGATATATGAAAAAGAAGAGAGAAAAAACAGGGCCGGACCAAAACCGAGCTCATTCAAATGTTCGCTGCCATAAGTTCAGCGTAAAATTTATAGCGCAGCAAGCAGTCGGGAGGAGTTAACGAGCAGTCTAATCATAGGCACACG
The DNA here is from genome assembly GCF_038994185.2 of Dermacentor albipictus. Taxonomy (NCBI): domain Eukaryota; kingdom Metazoa; phylum Arthropoda; class Arachnida; order Ixodida; family Ixodidae; genus Dermacentor; species Dermacentor albipictus. The sequence continues at coordinate 42,723,282 of NC_091821.1, forward strand.
CGACAGACAGCAAACGCGAAGTGCATGCTCTGCCATCAGGATAACGAGCCGCGCCGGGTGCGCAGGCATTACGCACTCATGTTTCACCGCCTTTCGCTTTTCTCGTTTCTCCAATTCTTGTGTGCGTAGAAGGAGCAGTATGCGAGAGTGACATTTATTTTGCGCTGTATTGTCGATCAAGAGAAAAGTGTATAACAGCTGTGTCTTGCCAGTACTCACAAACGGGGCCGGAACCTGGAGGCTTACGAAAAGGATTCTACTTAAATCGAGGACGACGCAATGAGCTATGGAAAGAAGAATGATAGCTTTATAACCTTAAGGGATAAGAAAAGAGCAGATTGGGTGAGGGAACAAACGCGAGTTAATGACATCTCAGTTGAAATCAAGAAAAAGAAATGGGCATGGGCAGGACTTGTAATGAGGAGGGAAGATAACCGATGGTCTTTAAGGGTTACGGTCTGGATTCTGAGAGAAGAGAAGCGTAGCAGGGGACGGAAAAAGTTAGGTGGGCGGATGAGATTAAGAAGTTTGCAGAGACAACATGGCCACAATTAGTACATGACCGGGGTAGTTGGAGAAGTATGGGAGAAGCCTTTGCCCTGCAGTGGGCGTAACCAGGCTGACGACAACGATGATGATAATGATGTTGAGAAGGAGACGTTTAAGGAAAAAAAGAAAGGAAAAATACCCTCACCACTGTTGCCCGCCGACGGGCAGGTCTTTCAATCTTTATGTACCTTGATGACATGCCGGTTTGACGTTGGCTTTATTTCATACTTTCCCGCCTTTTTTACATATGTATTTCCTATATCAACGAAATCACCACTTGGTAGTCAGCGCTTGCGTTCAGATTCTGTCTTCCTGTAGTCCTGAAGCGGGCACTGTTCTTTTTTTCTTTGAGAATGCTGCTCAACCTACTAGCCCAGCACCGCACTCTTGTAGAGAAGGAGAAATCAGCGCGTGATGCACCATGATCTATTCACCTCATGAGCAGTGCGCAATGTGAATGCTATAATTCGGCAGCTGCTATTGTCGCCGATATTATGCCGGTGCACAAGCTTGTGCGAGTTTTCTTTCTTTTTATTGCTGTTGCGAAAAATTGTGTGACTAGTTCAGAATGCGTTGTACGAAGCGTGTCAGGATGGTTAAGACAAGTCGAAAAAAATATGATAAGCGACCCTAACGTTTGACTTCGGTGTCTCTTAGTGGCACTCGCACCTCGGCGTTGGTGTTCTTATGGTTAAGCGAGTGAACATTCTTCCCCTGGCACGGTATGCAGGCGAGGAGCGAGAGAGGGCGAGGAGGAAGCGCAGCGCGTGCTACCTGGCGGGGCGTAGCCCCCTAGCGAGCGGCGCACGAAGCGCACCTTACGCGCCCACTCGGATGATGACGTCAGAGCATGTAACGAGAGCGCGCGCGCAGCTGTTGCGAGCAAGCGAGCGAGCAGGTGAGCGCCGGGACAGGAGAAGCGGGAAAAGAGGAAGTGACGTCATATTCGCTCTGCTAGGCAGATGTTCAGTCTATGACAGGCAACTGTTTTCTATTAATTAGCCTGTTATATATCATGCCACCTTATGTGTCACGTCATTAGTGACGTCATTATTTCCACTTTCTACTTCCAGGTTTCCAGGAACTTTGCCAAAGTCGTGCTCGCGTGGCGGGTCTCTAAAGTCTACGATTATGTGCTTTGGTGCGCGGTAATAAGTGATTTCTCATTGATTCTAATTATTCCAAACACTTCGGTAAGTCGACTTGTAAATAAACTTATGCTCTGATACCATATCTAGAATGAAGCCCATGAAATTTGTACTATACTATGTTTTTTCATTTTTTTCTGATTTATATTGAATTTCGTCCCCGGTTGTCTCAGGAGGTGAACCGCAAGTGCTGCGCAGGAAAAAAAGAGTGTCACTCGATGCTCGTGCCTCTAAACAGCGTGAAAACTGGGGTTTCAGTGTACGGTCGGGAACCAATTGTTGGCTACACCACCACAAAAGCTAGCACGACAGTGAAAGAACAGTGATACGGTGGTGAACAGCTATACGGTGGTGCATGCCAAACACATTAGCAAGATGCGATGCCGCGAAAAATGCCGAAAGCTCAAATGAAACTCCGCACACTGCTCTAATTCTCGAAAGAACCACTACGCCCGCTGGCAGAAACGACGTCACAGCTCTCAGCGCCAAATCACACTCGGAGCGCAAAATAACCAAAGAGAGCGCAAGAAGTGGGAAACACAGACTGTGCAAAACCACATTTGGAAATGGGCCGCTCATCAAGATGCGAAAGTAAAAAATAAAGGATGCAGGTTTCGTGACGTAAACGTTATGTGGGCCCTCGTATCCGGTATGGGAGAAAATATTTTGGGTTTTCACGAGCCAAAACCATGATCTGGTTATGAGGCACGCTGTAGTGGGGGACTCCAGCTTAGTCTTGGCCCCCTGGGTTTCTTTAACGTGCACTTAAGTACATGACGGTTTTTGCGTTTCGCCCCCATAGAAATGCGGCCGCCGCAGCAGGGATCGAACTGGGGACCTCAAGCTCAGCAACGCAACGCCATAGCCACTGGGATAGGGTGGCGGATGATATAGGAGAAGGTAGGGGAGGAATGCCACTTGCGAACACCTGTCGAGCAACGGGGGATACCATATACAGTGGGTACTGCTTTATCTCACCTCCTCCTATACATCGCCGCGCAAATTGCATTTGCTTCTGTCTCAGTTACCACTAAACATCGATGACAAAATGTGTAGGGGAGTAGAACGCTCTCTGGATGGCTCTTTGAAGCCTTCAGTGTATAACAATTACTTCTAGCGAGGCCTGGTGCGGTGTCCTTTAAAAGCCGAGTGATGCTTAAGCCACACTTATTAAGAGTTCCACTTCTAATACCGTGAAAAATTTAGTTAATATGGTTTGCTACTTTCGTATGAAAAATTTGTCAAAGTGTGACTCACGTGAACGCCGCATAAATCTCGAGGGTTTGCTTTAGTTCAATCTCACATCGAGTTACTACTACCAGAGGCCGCTTGATAACGAATGCATGTGCTTTTTTAATCCAGTGGCCCTGTCACTACTAGTGATAGCGAATACCTTACCAGCTACCTCTCATCCTACCAGAACAGACGACGTACAACATCTTGGAGTACATATATTGAAGCGGCCCCGGATAGTTTTTGGGGTACCACAGACAACAGCGAATGACTAGGTTCTGTATGAGTCCCGAGCGCTTCCTTTTGCGTCTACTTATCTTTCAGAAACTGCTGACACAATTTTGCCGATCAAGCGAGTATCCGGCTACTGGCATATCCCTGCTCCAGCGTTTCCGAAGAACAGCTAGCTGAGCCTCGGCATTTGTTGGTCTCAGTACTCGCAGAGCCCTTATCCTTTGTTTCCCCAGAAGAATATATAAACCTGAGGCGCAGCGCTCCTTTGAGTCTTTAGAGTGACTTATAAATATGTCTGTCATTACTACTAAGCGGTCTACACTTGCGACAGAAGCCAAGTCCTTGGCACTCGATCGGACAGTGATGTCATCACCTTCAAGTCTTCACTTACCAGATCTGCGGGACTAAGGGGTTCGGCCAATCGGAAGCATCCCTACTCCACTGTATTCGTACGCTGTCAGCGCGAACACCGGAGTGGCGACACAAGCTAGGACCATCAGCACCATCACATTGCTCGTTTTGTCAGGACGATGGGGACGAGAAACTATACTTGTCAGACTGCCCTGAGTTCGTCTAAGAGCGAAATACTCGCCTCGACGGGTTGAAACGAAGAGCTGCTCGGTATGCGACCACGTAGGACCCTTCCCGCAGAGACAGTGGAGTTTTTCAGGAGGGAGCTGTTCCGCCCCCTGTTGAAGTTTCTGAACGTCGCGGATTTGTATAGCCAGTGGTGACGTTTAGCAGTACTTGATAATGGCCCCCAATTGCTTGACGTAATATTAGAGTGCACTTGGTGCAGTGGAGGCATACTGTTTGGGTCCGTATGAAGTCTGTTCGTCTCTTTTAACAGCGTTAGAGACTAAGTTACATGCTCATGTTGCCATGTAACGCTGTGGCACATTTAACCCTAACAAGTTAAAATGAGACTCTCTGGAGGAAAAATTGCCAGTATGCCTTTATAAGGCTAGATCCGCGTGTAGCTAGCACGATCCTCATCCTCCGCCTTCTACTCGGTATTGTGTAAGAAAGCAATTCCCAGGAAGTCATATTTTGCGCGCAACCTAGTGAAAGCACTACGTCCAGGAGTTCACTCTAGTCACCATGCCAATATTTCTCTTTGGTAAAGGCTGCAATGAACTTGAAAATAAGGGAAGAATGCTCCTCTCTTAGCTGCATAAATGGTTTGACGTAAATTATTTAGAAATAAACGTAAAAAAAAACGAAAGGCATAGTATACAGACCAAAAATTGAATAAGTACATGACGTCACTAACCTCCTATATGGAGAGACAGTAATAGAGATGGTTTGTGGTTTTTGAAATTGGCGGGGTAACTTTTTCGTAATGTATCACTTGGAATGACAATCACCGGTAATTTTTTTCGAAAAGTTGGCCCAAGTCATTAGGATGACACGTCGGTGTAATCCACGACTCAGATTATGAGTACGAACTCGCATTTATAATTGTCTCTTCTACTCGCACCTGCCTCTTAGTGTGAGGTACCACGACATTCACCAAACATATGCAAATCACATCTCTTCTTCAAAAAAGTTTATAAGAACACTGTTTAATGTTTCGAACGACTACGATACATCTGACATATTCCCATAGGCAGATGCACTACACCTATATTTGGTACAATCTAAATATAGCCTTCAGCAGAGAATTAAGAGAAAATCGCCGATTCTTGAGCACCCTTCTGCGTTTGGACACAATGGGACGTTGTGCGCCGCCCGACATAAAGAAATTCGGAAGGTGGTTACTGCGTAAACGAATTACTCAAAAAAAAGAATGTCAAATCCACTGCCTACACCAGCCTACAATTTTGAATCAACACAATAGAACTAATATCTTAAGAACTACGCGACCAAACCTTAGAATTTATTATTTCTCGATGTAAATAAATCATTTACATTTGTGTCGTAACAAATCGACACGTTACTTGTTTCCATGTACGTGTGTTTTCGTGTCGATCTGCGCATTTTTGTTAAGCTTTTTCCTTTTATTGTTATCGGGCTGATACGTGTTTCGACATTTGGTATATAGTGTTTCGCGCATGCTGCTATCACCGAATTCATTGCACTGAGGGGGCTTCCTCTTAGGGGGTGCTTTTACCCACAGCGTCCTTCATCTTTTTGGTGGAAAAATTATGGGGTTTTACGTGCCAAAACCACTTTCTGATTATGAGGCACGCCGTAGTGGAGGACTCCGGGAATTTCGACCGCCTGGGGTTCTTAAACGTGCACCTAAATCTAAGCACACGGGTGTTTTCGCATTTCGCCCCCATCGAAATGCGGCCGCCGTGGCCGGGATTCGATCCCGCGACCTCACGCTCAGCAGCCCAACACCATAGCCACTGAGCAACCATGGTGGGTATCTTTTTGGTGGAAACAAAATATATTGTATTTATGGAAATGGGCGACGGACGCTTCGGTTGAAACCCAAAAGGGCGAGCTCAGTTGGAAGCTAAACGTTAATCTTCTTGCGGCGAGTCATCTCCGAAAACTCCAGTTGGGTTAGCGTTATCCATGAGCCAACGTAATGACTGCACTAGTCGTGAAGCCTTCTAATCCTGTAATGTTCTTATGGAAATCCTCCTCTTCCCAGAACGGACGCATCATTCTAGTATAGACTGATGACGTAGGCGACGGCATTGCTTTCTATGTGGCATCAAATCGTTCCAACTGCTGTCGTCTTCTCTTACACTTCTCACGTCCTCGTCTTTATTATTAGAGGCTAATCCTCCATTTGCAGAACCGCTTTCATGCGAAGTTAACACAGAAAAGAAGAAAAAAAAAAACTTGCGCCTACGATCCTCACGTAAGTGCCAATTATTTACAATAAAAATATTCTAATACTGTTTGAGCCAGATAAGTCCGAAAACACGTACGGAAGTCTTGCGACGCACTTCTGAAATGGTTAAAAAAAAAGTTTGACAGCCTATCTTGCCAGGAATAGCACAAGAAATTGTTCAGTTCATATAGATGTCAGCCGAGGTAACTGTGTTTCAAACAAGAAAATACAGGAAGGAAAGGTGTATCAGATGTCAGAACGGTTTCTAAAAGGGGACCCAGCTTTTTCATCGCTTAGACGTATGACAGGTAGAAAAGCAAGATGAAATCCTACAGAAGCAGACACAACTGACTGACTTCGAAGCAGAAAATATTGCATTAATGGCCTTCGGTGGCGGCAGAGCGGAAAATGAACATCCGTGCTATCATATGACACCGGTCGGTTCAAGCACCGGATCGACAATACATGGCGCATTAGGGGGGAAAAATTACTAGAGTTGTGCGCTTCAGGCAGAGAAGCAGACGATCGCACAATGCTGTTGGTAAGAAATAAAATGTCGAGAGCCGCATATATATAGCACTGAGGATGGCCGTTGGAAGCTTTGAAAGAAGAAAAAAAAGGCCAGCCATTTCAGTGGGAGGAGGGGCGAATGAGCACTGCCAGATCTGCGTCAATGGTGCGCGAGTAAATGTGTGCGGCTCACGTTTTCTTTCCTTCTTTCTTTCTTCTTATATATATATATATATATATATATATATATATATATATATATATATATATATATATATATATATACACACAGATATTTTAGTTACAGACTACGTCCCACCTCAAAATGATGGCATATGTGTATCTCTCCATAGGCCATAACCACAATCAGCAGCAGTCTGTAAAGAAGAGAAAAAAGGCACGTAGGCTGCGAGTGAAATCAATTCCGTACAATCTTCTGTGAAGAAGTCACCAAACGCGTGGGTCTAGCGCTGAAAACACGTCGTCCCGACAGCTCATCCGAGGTCCTCGGATGCGCGACTCGATGCGGACAACCCTGCGCGTGTCGCACCGTGTTGCAATGCGCACTCGCTGGAACTCTAGCGCTACGCGTTTCACTCAGTTCCCGTTAGATCTCCCCCTCCAGAGGCGCACCTATGCATATCGGCACGTGTTTCGTGCAGGTTTTCCGTAGCTACGGTTGTCGCGGCATCATTGGAATGTGGCGAACTGATGATTTTTTAAACGGGAATAGGCGCTTTTTGACATTCTTTCGCCCACTTCTGTGGTCGGACTTTCACCGCGTATACGAAGGCGCCGATGATAAGGGCACGCGCTCTTGCGCAACCCAACGCCAATTACTATAGGTCTTTGAGACGTGCTTGCTGTCGCGAGAAAGCTTCGGGGGCGTCTGTAGGTTTACAAGCTGCGCTGGGGCGCTCGAGGAGATCAGCGCTCCTGTTCTCCCGCTCCTTTCGTGCCGGCTGCGGCAGAAGGCTCCGGCGGAGGAGGACGGCAGTCTCCGCCTTCCATGCTGGCGCTGGGCGCCGCAGAACACGACACGCATATGACGAATCGACTTGTATGTACAGCCGCCTACATTATATATACTACACATGTGCTAGTTAAACGACTTTGTTCCCCCGGAATCACGCAATGAAACAACAAACGCTATCTAAGTAGCCTCAGTGCAACAAATCTACGCCCTCGAGCGCACCATTCCTGCAATACAACGGATACGATAGTAAAGGCGTTCGGCTATTCGCTTACATTGGGGATAGTCGTCCATGTAATCTGCAAAAATAATATAAAAAAAAATCCGAGGACACCTAAGCACTTCTAATGAGTTGCGAATGTCAAAGCATTAATGTCGATTTGAACGCTGCTGAGCGGTCCTTCGAGTTAAGAACTCCTCGCAGGCAAGCGAGCACGTTGAGACGCTTAGCCAACGCCTCCTAGAAAGCACAAGGCCGGTGTACTTCGATCGGTCACGTCATGCTACTTTGCCCGACTGCCATAGAATCTAACGGGGACGCTCTCGAATAAGCCGTCACCTATTTCGTCATGCCGGGCTTGGCAATGGAAGTTTCGGTCCAAGTAGCATGATGGTATAAAGCAGAGTGCGCAAGCCTCCTATCTAGGAGGTGCTGGTTTAGCCCAGTGCGCAAGATACTCGGCTTCTGAGCGTCACGTCAAAGCCAATGGGAACGTAGGTGCCGTTTCGCTGCTACAGACGCCGGCTTTTTCGCTGAAGGGGCCATTTAATGCTTTCGCATATATATATATATATATATATATATATATATATATATATATATATATATTGTTGAATGGGAAGTCCTATCAATGTCTTCGTGGAAAGATACGTGCCTAAACATTTTCGTTTCCGGAAATGTCGTACAAGGCCGTCGCAGGCGGACAAGGAGACAGATCCCTAATAAGCACCCAGAGAAAAGTAAACCAGGGCGGCTTCTGCTTGGCTGCGTTCTTTTCCCGATGCTTATAATATTTGCAAAACAAAAGAAAGCAAACACTGTTAGTATGTGTAGAATATGTGCATGTGAATACGCAAAACGGAAAACGACACGACGGACGGAGGGCAAATTAGGAAGCCTAAACCAAGCCGACAACCTGGCACATTTAGTCAGATCTCCATCACTCTTACTTCAATGAAATATCGTTGTGAGGACGCTATTACTTCCCAGGCATCTCACTCACATGGTGGTTCTCGACTTCAGTCCACAGCCCTTAGCCAAAATTTTACATACATATTAGCCAAGCCGTGCCTGACCGGCTCTGTATGCGCAGAGCGCTTGTGACACTCTTGACCACAGCTGCTTAAGAGGCCAAAACACTGCCCAAAACACTATGCACTGTGACTGGTTAGGGCTCTGAGTACACGAACGTGGGCCTCGTACAGGCGCTCTGGTCAGGTCGGCAGCTGTCGTGCGGCTTGCGTATTATTCTCAAGGAGAAAGTGAGTCGATCTTTAAGAAAAAGCTTTACTTCTGGGCCATCGCCGATTTTCCTGTTCAAACACACGTAAAACACAGAAATGCTCTCACGAGAGAACAGCTTGAGCGATTTGACTGAAATTTTGTGCATCTGAGAGAAAAAAGTCAAGTTCTAGCAACTGCAAGCAGCAGCATTTTGATTTAGGACTTCAAAAATATTTTACAGAAATTGTCGATATATATGTCAGAGCACATCAATTTTGTGCGCTTTAGCTGTCTTAATAGGCGCAGTTAACACAACTGTGATATCGCTATTTGTTACTGAGTTACAGAGTTGAAAACTAAGTACTTTAGATATTTTTTACACAATTGCAGTTTTAAAAATTTTGCTGTAAAAACTTTATGGTCTAACAAAAGAAAAAGAAAGAAAGAAAAAAAGTTTTTTTTTTTCCTTTAAATGCTACCAAGTTGAACAAGTTCGGCGCAATAGATACCAAGCAAAAGGATTTCTCCATTCCCATGTATTTAGATAAGAGCTCCCGAGCTATGAAGCTTCCTCTCAAGCCCTTCACCCCGCAGGGGTGCCTGCGTCAGTAGGCGTTTGCTGTGTTGCGACACCATTTACCCGAGCACACGAGGGTTGGACCCTCCCGCGTCTAACCGTGCGCGGCTTAGCCGTGTCCCGGGAAAAGGAGGTGGAAAAGGAGCCGAAGCCGGGTGTTTGGACCCTTACGGCCCCTCAGCGGAGGCCACACGCCCCATTGGCCTCGGCTTCTCGTAGACGGCACGCCTGGACTGACCCACCCGGGGGAAATTGGTAGTTGCCTTTTCCTGTCTCTCTCTCTCCCTCCAACCTTCTTCTTTCTCTCTCACGTTCCATCTATCCCGTGTTCTCCTGACTTCCCCTTACTTCCACTTCTTCCAGGCAGCAAAGGTGAACCTTGTGTGGGATAGCCAACCTTGGTCATAATAGATCTGGTTATAGTGGCTGTGTACAGCTGGCATTGGGAGGCCTTCTTTAAACACAAACCTGTTACGTCCCCTTGTTGCGCTTCATGGTGGGCGGTTGGCACCGCTGCCAAAAACTTCATATTACTAATGCAAAGCTCTTGCCCCCCATCCCTGATCGCCCTCAGAAACGAGGGCGCACCGAAGATGTCCTTAAAGTTTTTGGCAAAAGATGACAAAACTTCCCCCGATTCGATGTGATCCATTCTGACAAACCATAAGGGACCACGAAAATGATTTCACCTTTCCTCGTGTAGGAATTTCTCACCGAAGCTCTTGGCGCAGGCTACAAGGCATCGAAGATGGCTAGTGGAGCTCTCCTTTTGGAACTTCGCAATTCAAAACAACACGAAAGCTTCCTAACCTAGTGTCATTCGGGGATATACCAGTGGAAATATCCCAGCTCCGAACTATGAACACCAGCCACGGAGTTGTCTCCGATGATGGCCTTATGGCGCTGACAGAAGATGAATGCTGGAAGGCTGGAGCAAGCAAAATGTGATAAATGTTAGGTGAATTAGGCTGACGGCAAGGAGATAAAATTATGGGGTTTTACGTGCCAAAACAACGATTCGATCATGAGGCACGCCGTAGTGGGGGATTCCGGAAATTTGGGCCGCCTAGGGTTCTTTAACGTGCACCTAAATCTAAGTGCGCGGGTGTTTTCGCATTTCACCCCCATCGAAATGCGGCTGCCGTGGCCTAAAAAAATTTACTAATATGGAAATAGAGCATTTGCAGAACCCCTGTACACAACGTGAAAAATTCACTTAATATATAATTTGACATACTGAAGTTATCCGCTTTGAATGATTGTTAATGGACGCCATTTACAAAATCGCGATACCTGTACTTTATGGAGAGCTATTAATTTGTAAACCTCGTGCTTCTATTTTTTCGAACTTCCGAATTTTGAAAATTGTTTCAAGAAAATTCAGGCCCTAAATCGAAAATCCGCTTCCAACAGTAGTTAGAATTTACCTTCTCTCTCAACTGCAACAAATTTCATTAAAATCGGTCCAGGCGTTATCTCAGAAAAGCGGTTTCGCGTTTTACATGTATTTGAATAGGCCGCGTCGGAGTTGGACCCTAGCTACAGCATCCTCTTAAGGCGACAACCGTAAGCGGTTCATGGGTCGAAAAATCCGATGTCCGGCGTTATCGAAAAATTCACTGTCCGGCATTATGGCACCAACATTCAATGACACCAATATTGATGGGAGTGGAACTCACGACCTTTGGTGTTAATTAGGGCGACGTTAATTCAGGCACATGTAATTAAGATAGAGTTAATTAAGGTACCGAACTAACGACCTTTGGTGGGAGTGCAACACTCGACCTTTGGTGGGACCAAAATTGAATGGCACCAAATTTATGGTGCCACCATTGATGGTCGAACCTAGACCATTGGTGGGAGTCCAACCCAGCACCTTTGGTGGGAGAAAACAAGTAATAGGAAGTAACAACGCATTCGAATGAAAATGTCAAGTAATGTAATGAATGTCGTGTGAGCGCACAGGCTTTCGCCTTCATGGTCTTTAGCGTATGCTTAAGTAACTGTCAACTTTTTTCTTTTTGTAACAATGCATTTAATCTTCCATATGAACCTACAGGCTTGTACGTCGCCGTTATCGCCGGGAACAGCCACTCGGCACGACGGCTGATAAAGGAAGAATGGGAAAAATGAAATAGATGGGTACAAAATAATGTCTCCAGGTCGCCAGGACGCATCGGACCTAACTACGACACCGAAGCGCAAGAGCCATCACTATTGCGCCTGTGGCGTCCGAGGAGCAGCGTCCCAGTCAATTGCACCTGCGCGTCCGGTTTAGGGTTACGAGAGTATTGTGGTCATAAAGAAAACAGATCCGGCGAACATTCTTTCATTGTGGAATCACCTTTGCTTGGACGTCAGTTCTTTCTTCAGAGTGGTACCTGAATTGTGGTACCTGGATGTGTATCTAGACAGTGTACAGCACTCAAGCTAAGGCTCGTTGGCGCGCATTCATATCGGAACAAAGATGCGCGATACGACGGGGATGAAACACCCCGTCTCCTCTTTGGCGCTTGCTCTTCTTTTGTAGCCATCGTGTCGAGCTACTTTGCTCCTCTGTCTCCGCGCCTCGTGGCGATGTGAGGAGTCCGCCTTTATACGGCACCCACGTCAATCCGTAACGAGAGAAAGTGAGTGCGCACCAGGTTGAGAGCCAAGGCCTGAGCAGGCCACACCTCCCACGGGAACACAAAGGGAAGCAGCCTCTCGCATGCGAAGCCAGATCCGGTGTGCTGCGAACCCAACCGCTTCCTATGGCGCGGCCGAGACGAGCCCTGTCTTGAAAGCGATCTTTGATGCTGACACTCTAGGCGTCGACGCGCACCGAGGACCAATGGCTTTGTGTGCGGTATAGTACCGCACGCTTGCACATCACTCGCGTTCACCAAGTGAAATGTTGCCAACTTATTTTTTCTGTTGATCGCCCGCTAAAAAGGGCAATGCACCAAGCATCACCACCGTCACCGGCATGCCAGTGCAGACCTCATAAGCGCACTCATTTGCGTCCTTCATCCGATACGGTCGCTTACCGGCGTACACCAGCGCATATGACTCCTTGTGATCGACTGAACAATGAATCTTTGTGCGCGTGTATGTTTTTTTTGCCTACTGTGAACTTCTCCCCCTCTACTATAGTCTCATTTCCTTATTTTCCAGTGGAGAGTACCGAGCTCAACATAGTTAACAGCCCTGCCTTTCCCCTCTCACGTTCTCGCTCGCTATACCGATGAACTATGCCAGTTTCGCTCTTGGACCTCCGGGCGAATGTAGAAACGCTAACGCTTCGCTATTACTAACGCAATCATTGCGCAAATGTTTAGTTATTGAGGCTTATTTCGTAAAAAAAGAAGTGTCATAGTGAACCTTTGAACAAACACATTACTCGCAGCATTTAATCATTTTCTTTTGTTTTCTTATTTAGCAGGCGAATTCGCATGCCAATTCTTTGAAGGAGCAATATTTGTGGGGCTAAATACGGCAAAAAAACTAAGTCAGTGGTTTAAACAACGCTAACCAGTTATGGTTAGCGTTGTTTTTTTTTACCAGACAACCAATTATGGCGTTAGTGCTCTTCCAAAAAAAAAAAAGGATCAAAACGTAGCGTCAGCTTTTGTAAGAATCGTAGCAACTCCAAGTCGTTTTTATGAAGTAACAGCAAAGAAAGAGACGAAGGAGCCGATCGATGTTCGATCAATCAGTTCTTCCCGTCAAGTTCCGAGGCCTTATTAACCTGCGCATAAGTAACCGTTTGTCTGTACAGGACCCCCATTTCGACCTTCGATGGAAAAGGGAAGGCTCCACTGCCACTTATTTATCGGAAGTGCATCTGTCTATAACAAGAGGGACCGTCACCTCAAAATTGTCTGTTGAGTAGACTAAAGCGGAGCGGGATAGGTATATTGATTTATACTGGAAGGTCGTATGAAAAACCGAAGGCTGTGTTCTTATTGCAGTGCTGAAAAGGAAATAATTCAATGGGTGCGCTAGAATCAATAAAGGAACAATTTTGCATTCTCTTATGAAATACTTTGAGCGGTTGCAAAAGCGGGTAAGCCCAGATAAGTCTAGGGAACCGCGAGCTGCGTGAGCAAACGCACGTAGCTACTTTTGCTCGTTAGAAATGAACGAAAGCTTCGAAAGCTCAAGGCAGAGTGCTCTCAACACGCTAGTGTGGGGCGCGTAATTGAATCTATTCCCATTAAGTCTTGTCAGCAATGTGTTGCGGAAACAGTTACAAAAGAAAAAAAAATTGTCAACAGAATCAAATCAATACAAGGTGGCACTATTGACACCGCGCGAGGCGAGGTACCTTAACATGCACTAAACATTGCAAGCTAACATCGGTAGAGCGTCGGGTCAACGCACTACCGCAGATTTGCCTAACCAATATGCATGCGTGGTTTTGGTAAAGAACGCTGTACTACAAAGCTGTGTGTGCAGCAAACGTAACTTGTTCCACGTATAATGAGCCGACTTCTAAACGTACTACTTATAAATATTCATGCAATCCTGTGGAAGACTTTGGGCCTGCGGAAGACCCGCTACTAGTCGAGGTGGAGTGCAATTAACTCGCTGATCCGCTGGGATGCACACGAGAGCATTCGCTCGAAAGGTCGACGATAGCGGTAGCACTAATCACTTCCCGCATTTGCATTCGATACTGGGACCATGTGCTCTGACACAGCAGCGTGCTCTGTGGAGAGCTAGCTGCCTTCGACTTGGAAACTTCCTTCAGCGCATGGTGTGTCTGCTGAGTACGTTCGTTATGCTTTCCAAACATATGGGTCCTTATTGTGTCCCAGTTAACTTGGACCAAGATTAAAAAAAAAAGAACCAAGAGTTTTAGAGAAATCGTACCGACTGCATAGTAGCCGTAGTCGTGCGTACTTACAGCCAGTATCTTTTTTCATCACGAAGTATTAATTAATTGTTTTTAATGAGTGAACTTTTAAATTAATGTTTGAATCGCAAACATATCAATTGCAAAGTTGTAGGACATCTCAAATGACCTCCAAATCAGGAATTTGTTTCGTGCTCGCTTTGCCTCGTTGATTCTTCCGCGAAAAAACAAAAGCGCGCGAAACATCTAAAATACGAAATAGGTACGCGCTCGCGCGCCGCTACTCAAGGGCTCCCAAACGAATATCCACGGATTTACTAACGGCGGCAGCACGATACAGGGCTTCACGCTATGGGATGATCGCAGCATCATGAGAACACGCGGCTCACGTATTGGTAAGCGGAGCGGAGCCGTATACGGGAGGGAGGGGTTTCGAAGCCGGGAAAGCGTGACGGCGCACTTGGGACTGTAATTTTGCGCACTTATATTGTTCTGTGGATAGGCGCGCCCGGAACGTATGTTCCATTTGTTCCCTTAGGAAAAGAAAAAAAAAATTATGCCTGGCTCTGCTATCGCAAACACCAGAGACCAGCGGAGCTGGGGGAAGTTAAGAGTTCAGGAAAATTCATGCTGTCTTGCTCTGCGGAAGGTTTCCCTTGGGACGGCGCGCCATTTGAGGCGCCCGCCGCAACAGAAGAGATTTGTTGAGACGCCATATGTGTCGGTGTCGTGTGCCAGACGCTGCACCGACGCGACGCGGCGGCAATCACCGCGCTTTATCTCTGATGCATGCTAACTTCGACGCCGTGTACCTGGTAGCTTCTTGAAATCCACCGAAGTGAGCGCGTGGGTTTTTATCAAAAAGCAATGACGTCACACCACCTGTGTCCCCGCCGCGCCGCTTCTTCTCCCCCACTAGGTTCTACCCACCCTCACCGCGTCGCTATGCTCTCTCTCCCCCAGCTCGGTGGAGCTGCGAACGTCAAGAGAAACCCAGCGAAGTTCTAACAGCTCCACTGTAAGAAACCTTGCGCAGGCTATGTCCATTTAATGCGTTTTGGCGAATCTGTGCGGCCATCATATGCTGTTGTCGATTACGTAAATAATTTTTGCGTCAGTCCGTAGATAATAACGGGAGATCTCAACGGTACCACGCCGGTGACCTGCTCCTCAAGAATACAGCCATGCCCTTCACGAATGATCAGAAGGCTAAAATTATCCTGGCTCTGGGGACGGCGCACGTCAACAAAAGGAAGGCAGTCAAGCTATTCCGTATGTGGCATTGTGGAGGACGCACTAGTCCTTCAACAATGCTTAGAACGTATGAAACCCTTTGCGAGACGGGTAGCTTCACAAGAAAGCGACACAGGACTGCGATGGCAGTTCAAGAAGTGGAAACGGATATTTTGGCATTTTGGCAGGTGGAGGCCGGAACCTCAAGGTCATCAGTGTGGATGATCTTAAAAAAAAGGTCATATGCACCCGTACCATGCACATCTTCATTGACGGAAATGACTGAAATCAGACTGAAATTTTGAAAACAGAATTGACTTTGCCCGTTGGATTTTCACGAAATGTAAAGAAGAACCGGACCTTCTCACTCGCGTGCTTTGGACGGATGAGGCAAATTTCACCAAAAACGCACAAGTTAATCTTCACAACGCGCACTACTTCGCAACGCACCACCAGTACCAGTGGTCGCTTAATGTGTGGCGTGGTATTTTTGATGGCAACATCATCGGACCCATCTTTTTTGACAATACACTAACGACGCAACGCAACTGTCTTCAATGACATTCTCGCGGGCCCCGTGAACGACGTCTGTTGCAACATTCCACTTCCGCACCTTCGGAACATCTAGTTTCAACACGATGCTGCTCCTGAGCATTATAGTAGACAGTCTAGAGCGTGGCTTGACAAGCTTGTTCCTGGACAGTGTACTGGTCGGCACGGACCTGTAGCCTGGACTGCAAGGTCGCCGGACATGACACCACTGGACTACTTCTTGTGGGGCTACGTGAAAGATCGCGTGTTTAACAGCAAAACTACCGCACCGGACGCCTTAAAGGCAAAAATAAGCAGAGTCTGCCGCGAGATTCTAACGTCGTTGGTCAAAGCTGCAGCAGCACAAGTGTTGGAAAGAAGCACGTACTGGGTTGCTTCACATGGTGACCTGTTTGAGCCCATGCTATAAGTGGCAGTGGAAAATAGCCGCTCAAAACTGGAATAGAACGTGGCTGTTTACCGCACCTTCACGATGTCACCCTATCTTTATATATATAAAAAAAGCTTGCGCCAAAGAAAGAAACAGGTAAAAAACTGCTTTGTTTTGCCTCTTTTCCAGAGTTCGAGAGACAGGGTAAATGGCTAAACCAGTTGCACCTTTGTGGGCGGCTGAGACGCCTTACGTGCTTTTGGTTTATTGCTGAAATAAACTCATGAGTAGCTCTTTTCTGTTCTTCAGAGAGCTGTCTTTTCTGTTTTCTTTTTCTTGTTCTATTGCGCACTGTTTTTTTAAACTTTGGTTGAATTTCTTTTGTGGCTTTGTTTCATGATACGCGAAGGTCCCGAGTGCCTCATGATCGCGCACAACGTTCTTACATCCGCAGATGCTGACGCTTATCGCACCGCACTAGTTAGGTCGCGAAAGCTCTCGAGGCATTTTACATGACGAAGCCTTATACGATGCGGCGATAAACGAATGCAGCCGTGTGTCTTTCAAAGGTTGCTTGGCGGCGCTTGAGTAGCGGCGCGCGAGCGCGCATCTTTTCCACATTTCGCGTATTTCGCGGGCTTTTGTTTTTTCTTGGAAAAACAACCAGGCACACTTCAGCACGAAATAAATGCTTGATTCGGAGGTTATTTAAGGCGCCCTACAACTTTGTAATTTACCTGTTTGCGATTCAAGCAATAATTAAAGGTGCACTAAATTAATTAATTAATACTTCGCGATGAAAAAATATCAGCAGTGGGTACACACGACTGCCGCTACTATGCAGCCGGTACAATTTCTCTAGAGCTCTTGGCTTTTTTAAAAATCTTGGTCCAAGTTAACTGGGACACCTGGTATAGCCTTAGACGGAGTGAAAAACAAATGGAGCAATCATATACAGGGTGTCTCGCGTAACTTGAACCAAGAATTTAAAGAAAAGTGGTTAACCACAGTTGAATGAAACCAATAGCATATGGTTTGCCGTCATGCGGCGCTCCTTGGCGTATCATTATATTCCGCTTAATTACAGTGGCGTAGCCAGAAATTTCGTTCGGGGGGGGCTCACTTTGCAGCTCGGCCTGACATATATATATATATATATATATATATATATATATATATATATATATATATATATATATATAATCTGTCATTCAACAACCTTGTTTACATTTTTGTACATATGCAACGACCAGGGGAAAATCTCAATGACGTTTTCCTTTGTTAGAATGTATTGCGCAGGAGCAGCTGTCACCGGTAGTACATTGCGAGTACTTGCTCCGAAATTACAGTCGCAACAGAGAGCACATATAAAAAGCAGGAGTTCTGCAACATATACGAGGGCGAGTCAAACGAAAGTGAGCCAATGCCAATATATGACAAACGGGGTACTTTAAATAAAAGTAGTCAGCATGAGTATTTAGACACTTGTCCTACTAACGAGTCGCGTAATTCCCGTCTCATAAAACTCCTTGGGTTGCTGCCTCAAAAATCTGTAAATGACTACACGTCATTTTCCGACACGAATCTGGTTTCCTTGAGCAGTTTCTTCAAATTTCACCAAATGTGGAAGACGCAAGGCAACAGGTCTGGGCTGCATGAGGGATGTTGCAGCGTTTCCCACTTGAACTTTGCCAGTTTTGTATTAACCACATCAGCGACGCGGGAACGGGCAATGTCGTGAAGCAAGATGTCCCCAATGCTCAATTTTCCACGTCGTTTGTTCTTAATTGCGACACGCAGCCGATCCGATCTTTCACAATATCTGAAACGATTTAGAGTCTCTCCAGGTTTAGAAAATTCAATCAATAGTGGCCCCTAACGATCTAAAAAGAAGTCAACGCTTTTCCGGCATAACTGACGGCCTTTGTTTTCCTTGGGAGTGGTAGATTCAAATGTTTCCACTGTAAGATTTGCCGTAGTGTTTCAGGCTAGTAGTAGGGGCACCATGAGTCATCCCCTTCACAATTGCAGACAAAAAGTCGTCACCCTCATCTGGGGTTCTTTGACGTGCACATAAATCTAAGTACACGGGTGTTTGTCGAATTTCGCCTCCATCGAAATGCAGCCGCCGTGACCGGGATTCAATCGCGCGACCTCGTGCTCAGCAGCCATAGCCAACACCATAGCCACTGAGCAACCACGGCCTTTTTAATTGTATTGGGGGTGATTTCACGGTGACTTTGGCCCGGCCATGGATCGTCTTTGTAACTTTCATGTGCTTCTTTGAACAGTTTGCTACAACGCTTGTTAGGCACCAATGAAACGCAATGTTCAACGCATACGGCAGCCATACGGCGAATAATTTCTTTTGGGGAAACATCTTCATTTGTCAAAAACCTCACGACACCAAGCTGTTCAACTTTTGAAGTGTCCATTATGTCACGCAACCATGTTCAACCCCATGATGAGAGCTATAAATGACATTTAACATCACCTCTGCATGTCACTTGCAAATGAGATGCGTATGTGCTACGCGCATGCCTCGAAAATAATGAACCGAACCATTATTGCGCGGGTCGGGTTTTCTCACTTTCATTTGACTCGCCTTCGTACATTAGAAATGCGAAGATACAATGGAATATACAAATGTGAAGATACAGCTTGATACAGGGCAAAAAATTGTCACTGGAAACAATCTTCACTGCGCATATGCACAAAACCTCGCAACAAGATATTTAAATATACGAATGTCACCAATAAATCTACGTACCTAAGAAAAAGTCACTATATATAATGCGTCAAACAAG
This sequence comes from Dermacentor albipictus, assembly GCF_038994185.2. Lineage (NCBI taxonomy): Eukaryota > Metazoa > Arthropoda > Arachnida > Ixodida > Ixodidae > Dermacentor > Dermacentor albipictus. The sequence goes on from NC_091821.1 coordinate 42,742,543, forward strand.
GCAAATAAATAGGTTGCGCAACCACAGATTCACAGATCACAGCACCTCCCCCCCCCCTTCGCTCCACTCAAAAATGTATCGCGTGCGACGGAAGGCAGCGCGCTTCCTCCCCGCTTTTCTCTCTTGAGCACCCCAGACGCAGCCACCATCGTCGGCTCACCCCCTCCCCTTCCCCCCCGCACGTTTTCACTCGCACATAGAGCATGCGGCGCGCGGTCACGATGTTATCACCCTTGGCCTTTATTTATACGGAACATGAGGGCAACGGCAGGAATGCGCCTCGAGTCTTCATAGAGCTGCCATCGCAATAATAAAATAGTATCCGGCAACTGAAGCGTCCCGTCGCCCATTACTTTCCGCAAAAGAAGTAACAAAATCGAACTTTCTTCATGCGAAAATTCGCTGCGCCGCAACAATGTCTTCTTTTTTTGTGTGTGTGGGCGGGGGGCGGCGAAATAGAATAACGCAAAGGAAAGCATGTTGGCTACAATGGAATGCCTACTTTGGGCACCTAGTGTGGCTACCGAAGGAATATCGAAGAAAACGTGTGACGCTTGGTCCACAGAAAACCATACGCGTACTGCTCGGTATCCTACAACGGCGAGACAAAATTTTCCGGAGAGGTTGCGCTCAAGCGAACGCGTTGCAATCCATCGAGTCTCCGCAGTGCTGGCGGCGAGCGACTATGCATTGTTTCTTTTTCTCGTCTGCTAGCCAGAAAGCGTCCAAAACTCTGCCAGGCGAAAATGCAGTCGGCCAGAGAAAAACAAATGCGCAGCCATGTGCGCCGCGCGGTTATCGATGCAGCACAAGAAAAACGCATGCGCTCTGGCTGAATCCGCAGCCCGGGGGTTGCAAGAACAAAAAAAAAATTAGAAAGAAATGACAAAGCGGCTCAATATATCCTCGCGAATAAAAGTCTAGGTAGAAAAATAAATAAGAACTTAGTTACAATGGTGGCTTTAGTGTCTTGACATGGATGCTTTGGCGCAGGTGAAAAAAATGTATATATTCTTTTCTGTGACTTGACGGCACAAATGAACCACCACAACGCTTTGTCTCATCGGACATCGCTGCGTGCTTTGTCAACTTGTCTGATAGTATGTTGATTTGGCTTGTCTCGTTGTATAGCCCGATGTACGACTTTAGAAAAGTCGATGCACCTTTGGCGTCAAATGTTTACAACAGCATTAAACCCAAAAAGTTCCGGAATTGAAAATCTAAAGCACGACTTTGAAAATGTCAATGGACCTTTCGCATCAAAATGTTATGAGAACTTTATACCCACAACGTTTCAGAATCGAAATCCAAGCGCTCCGTAGATTCCGCGGCCTCCGCGAGATGCCGAGACGAGCCCGCTCGCCTTCAAAACGCCCTTGAAATTTTGTGCCCGGTGGGGCTCCTTGCGTAACAATATGTGACTCCTGATGCATGGACGTTGCCCAGAAATCCAGCCCGATTTAGCAATGTTCGCGCTCAAATGTCTTTTAGAGCGTGAATTACGGACATTCTAGGCAAAATTGAGCATGATTTCTGGCGCCGGGAGTTGTTTTGGTCGGCGGCACATGACAGCACGAAAAAATTTCGGGGGGGGGCTGAAGCCCCATAAGCCCCCCCCCTGGCTACGCCCCTGCTTAATTAGTTAATTAACTAAGATGAATAACGCAAAAAATTTGGTATTCACTTAGGGCCAAGTGCGTTTCGTTGTGTGGTGCGGGTGGTTCAGAAACAACCGATCCAATTTTTTACGGCAGTGTACTACATGCTGCATGGCGATTTCTTTTGGCCTCTGAAAAAGCCCGCGAAATATGAAATAAAGCCACATGACTTCCCTCGTGGGCTATTGTAATGCAGCGCGCTCAGCCGTGCTTCGAATCTATCGTTTATCAGGGACGGCGGCGCTTCCTTTCCGTGGGCCACAGTCAAAGGTGCTGACGCACTGTGGAGCCGATGCCCAGAACAGCGGCCGCTCACTTCACCACGATCCGCGCGGACCGTTCTTGCGCACGAAGCACGGTTTGGAGTGCTGCAATAACGCATGAGCGAAGTCACGTGGTTTCATTTCATATTGCGCGGGCGTTCTTTAAACGCTGAAAAAAAAAATCGCCCCGCAGCATGTAAGTACTACGTTGCCACATAAATTGGATCGGTCGTTTCTGAATACCCTCTACAACGTAACGAAACACACTTGGCTCTACAGTGAATATTAAAAGGTTTACATAAACGATCTTAGTTCTTTTACTAATTAAGCAGAATATAAAAAATACTCTAAGGAGCGCCACATGACGGAAAACCATATTTCGTTGGTTTCGATCAGCTGCGGTCAGCCACTTTTGTTTAAAATCCTTCGTTGAAGTTACGTGAATCAACCTGTATATACAGCTACAAATGTCGCCACTACGAAGAAAGGAAAGTACAGTTTTGTGAACACCTGGAATACTGGTTGGGACCGTGCGATATGTATAGGGTCCGATTAAGTAACGGCATTCATGGGCTGTCCCATTATTAGCATACCTGGCAAATACTGGCGAAATACTGGCGGCGAGGACTTATGGAGTCGCCATCTGTCGGAAGCGCCTCGCTTGCGGGGTACGAGGGATAACACGCGGCGCGCTCCTCGTAGGTTTGGCTGTCGGCGCTCAATAGAAACACCACGCGGGAGCGCTTCTGAGCATTTCTGCAAGTGCTATCGAAGCGAAGGAAGTTTTTCACTGTCAAAATAATAATCTTGGGCAAACACAAAGCACAGAATGGTTTACAGACACTATCACTTTAACACGTACAGTGAATGCCAACATGCTAGCGGTCGCCGCGGTCGAGTCACCCGAACCGGCTTCTTGTGTGAAAGGTCGGAGTTACTGGGAACAAACGGTGAGAAATCTGTTCTTCATAACAGAATGAAGCCTCAATGCCGCGATCGCACGGGTGCGCAGCGACCGTCTACATGTATGTCCGCGCGCAATGTTTCGCTTTTGCTGCGAGCGTGTTTGAATTCACACCGTGCCATGAACTTCAGACCGCAGCATATGAGCATTTGGAAGCACACAAGCAACCATTCATACGTGAACACTATCAGAGCTCTTCAAAAATAATTTTGTCATAACTAGGGACTTCGATGCCTATGACGGTCGACTTGCTTTCTGCCGTCGCGACGATTCAATGTTTTTTTTCTTTTGTCTTGGACGTTTCAATATCATCATTTCTCAAGCGGCGTGGCACTGTACATTTATCGGTCTTCTCAGCGAGCAATTACCCGCTGCTTCTTTTTCTAAATCCCGTACATTTCATCGCTTTGGTGCTACACAAGCACCATCATATGCCATGCCTTTTTTTTCACATTCCTTTTACCGTTCCCTTTCCATTTCAGTGAACTTGTATCTAGCATCAAAAAGTTCATAGAAGAAAGCTTTATGGTATTAGCCGGGCATCGCACGCGGGCGAAAGTCTCAGTGCGCGCTTTCTGCGAACATCGCAGCCCCGTCGTCGTAGCAGAACTCTAGCTCACGGAAGTGTTAGCTGCACATCCGAGTTGTAGCCGATGGCTGCTTGCCGGTTCTAAGTTTCGCGATGGAAGCTTCGTGCAGCTTCCTGTCGAGCGGGTACGTGTGAAGGCTGGCACCGGGCTCTGTTGTGTATGTCTGGCACTGCGGCATCGAGCAACAGCCTACCATGTTGGACGCCTTCAAATCCAGCCAGTATACCTATTATAAAGCTTTCAAGTGTTGTCAAGCGTACACCCGAAGCGGGAAAACTTCCCCACCTAATTAGAACCGCAGGGTAGGTGGGACTTTAAACTTTCGCTTTCAGCTCGCTTCGGCGCTTCCGAAGCAGCCGACGCTGCCGCTCTGGCCACGTGATATCCTTCATATCACGTCACACCGACGGCGGCGCCAGCTTTTCCAGTGGTGGAGCTTGCCCCCAATAGAGAGCAGACGAGCCGGCAACGTTGCTCTGTGTTTATCGCATCTCGCACCATTGAATCGGGTGATTGCCCTCTAGGCACAAGTAACATTTTTTTGTACAAGCGTGTAGGAGATTGCCAGATGGCAGCGCTAGGAAAGCAGCGCACACAAAAAGCCACACCTTGAGGTTGGTGTCATGTGCCACCAGTGCATGACACGAACTGCTGCCGCTGTGTTTCTTTGGGGCGTTTGAATAAATCAATCAATCAATCAATCAATCAATCAATCAATCAATCAATCAATCAATCAATCAATCAATCAATCAATCAATCAATCAATCAATCAATCAATCAATCAATCAATCAATCAATCAATCCTGTTGGCTTGTACACTTTGTCTAATTTTGAGTAGCTCATTGCATATTCAGTATTCCGTGTCTCAGTCCTTGTGCTTTGGTGTATTATAGCATATTATAGCATAGGAGAATTAGTCCTGCTGCTAGTGTCCAGCGCAGTCTAAATGACGCTTGTAAACTATAAGCGGCGAGCTCCACCACTGGAAAAGCTGGCGCTGCCGTCGGCGTGACGTCGCATGAGGGGTCACTTGGACACAGCGGCCGCGTCGGCTGCTTCGGAAGCGCCGAAGCGAGCTGAAAACGTTTAAAGTCCCACCTGAACTATGGTTCTGATTCAGTGGGGAAGTTTTCCCGCTTCGTGTATCAGCTTCGCAACACTTGAAAGCACTAGAATAAGTAGTGGCTGCCATTGAAGGCGTCCAACATGGTCGGCTACTGCTCGGTGCCGCAGTGCCGGACGCACACAACGCAGCCTGGTGTCAGCCTTCACATGTACCCGCGGGACAAGAAGGTGCGCGAAGCTTGGATTGCGAAACTCAGAACCGGCAAGCAGCCATCGTGCAGAACTCGGGTGGGCAGCAAGAACTTCCGCGAGGAAGATCTCTGCTATGGCGTCGGGGCTGCGATGTTGGGTGAGTATAGCAGAAAGCGCGCACTGAGACGCTCGGCCGCGCACGCTGCCCGCCTAATGCCATGAAGCTCTGGTCTACGAACTTGTTGATGCTATAGACAGTGGCGTAGCTAGGTCGTCTGGCACCCGGGGCCCTTAGCTCTTCTGTCAACCCCCCCCCCCTTCCCCGGGTGTAGTCGAGGGAGGCGAGGATATCGACAATTTTCGGGTGTCTTCAGACGTATATGACACCCCCCCTCCCCCTACTGGCCCCGTGCACCCGGGGCCCACGGCCCCCCGGCCCCCCCTGTTGCTACGCCACTGGCTATAGATACTGGCAAGTTGACTGGAATGGAAAGGGAATGTTAAGAAGCGCATTAAAAAAATGCATGGCACGTGCTCATGTTTGCAGTAGCACCAAACAATGAATGTGCGTGATTAAGCAAAAAAAAAAAAGCGTGAAATTGCTTGCTGAGAAGACCGATACGCATACACTGCGATTCAACTTCAAAAATAATGATATTGAAATGTGCAAAAATATCCAAGAAAAAAATGATTTCATCGTCCCGACGGCATATCAAAAGTCGCCGTAGGCTTTGAAGTCCCTATAATGAAATTATATTTGAACACCTCTGATAGCGTTCACGCAACAATGGTTGCTTGGGCACTCTCAAATGCTCACATGCTGCGGCCTAAAGCTCACGGCACGGTGCGAAAACGCGCTCGCAGCTAAAGCGAAACATCGTGCTCGGACAAGCATGCATGCAGGCACGCAGTCGGTCGCTGCGAACCCGTGCGATCGCTGCCTTGAGGCTTCATTCTGTTATGCCCCATTTGGTTATACAGAAAGCCCACTATAAGAACATATTTCACATAGTTTACTTTCAGCGTTTGCCTACCTTTCACGTAAGAAGCTGGTTCGGGAGACTCCATCGCGGCGACCGCGCGTAGTGGCATTCACTTTACGTATTCGGTAAAGAGAGAGCGTCTGTAAACGATTCTGTGCTTTCAGTTTGCCCAAGATTATTATATCAACAGTCAAAAACTTCCCTCGTTTTGAGAGTACTTACAGATATGTCCAGGAGGGCTCCCGCGTGGTGTTTTTTATTGAGCGCCGACAGCCAAACCTACGAGGAGCGCACCGCGAGCGCGCCTCGTACCACGCAAGCGAGGCGCTTCCGACAGATGGCGATTCCGTAAGTCCTCGCCGCCCATAGGACTCTAGAAGTACGGACCGCTTCAAGCTCACCGAACCGATTTGGATCAGCGCTCGCTTATGCAATTGAAGCTAATATAAATATTTACAAACTTAATTGCTCGTTAAGTAGAGATCAAGGAAGCCGCCACCGTATCTGACGTCGCAGGGCATCGCAGTCGGCCCCGCGAACGTTCTCGGGACCCACATGGGACGTGCTTCCTCGTAGCTCCACATTCCGTTCACATACAAAAATTTAGGATAAAGAATAACACGAAATAAACATCGGACGTCAGTCAAAACACTGCTATTCGCCGGTACTTTCCCTGATTTAACCTGTTGCGGGGCTCCGGTAAATTAAATTTGTATTATCTGATTGATGTGCCTTCGACCGTACTGCCGAGCGCCCTGACCGTACATTGAACTTCTGCACAGCCGCCTGTAACCTGGTCACGGATTCTATCCTTACTCATTTTTTTTTTCTTCCCCTCTGGTTAAGGTTAGCTATACGCGGGTCTGAAAGTTTTGCCGCCTCCAAACAAGTGCCTGCCCTTTTTCCTTTCCCGAAAATAATCTCGGGAACGCAGGTACGCCGCCGTCTTTTGCCTATACTCGGTAAGCAGGACGTGAGAATGCCTCTCACTGCAGCGATTACCCTGGCTGCCGAGCCGAGCATGGCGGTCGGCCGTATTCTCAAGCTCGCATCACTCCCGTTACCCAGAATGTCGGCCCGTTGCGCGGCTCACGTACAGCATCAAGTATTTGTCTTGCCCGCCCGTGTATCTGCGTGACCTGGTTAAGGGCTAGAGCGAGCTTCAAATTCTTTAAGCGCCCCTGTTTCGTTCGTTCATCGTTCGCAAGTATTGGCAGTGCCCTTTCGCGAACCGAAGCTGATAACGCGCTTTGTTAGCTTTTTGCTTACCGCTAGAAATGTGCTCATTTTCGGTGCTTTTCTAACATTTTATTTCAAGACGCTGTAGTCGCAACGTATACTGCGGTACATAAAGTTATAGCCTGATCACTGGTGTTTTGAACAGATTCATAGCAATAATTGTTCAGACAATTTTTTTGAGAATTGTTATGTGAAACTTCAAAGATTGATCTCAAGAAAAACGAATGAAAGTAATACTTCGCTATCTTTAGTGTAAGTCTGAGAGTAAGAAAAAGAAATGAAATATGCAAAATAGGCACCGAGCTGATCCTTTTTCCGAAATTTTGGGAGTCAGATTACGGGAAATAAAAGAAGAAAAAAAGAAAACGAAGGAAAGAAAACCCGTAATATGAAGATTTGCTGGCATCAATACTAGCTACAGTGAGGTCCATGCTATGCTGGAAACCAGTAGCTTCGCAAATGTGTAAATGGGTACGTTCCCATTGTAGACGGAGCATTTGTGTTTACTCGTTGCGGCAGGCACCTGTTTTTGCGGCATTCTGCTCACGAAGCAATGGTTGTCAGGTTAAGGAGCGTGCAGAATTCTTCTTACTCATGATTATTGCGTTTGATGAGCTTTTCTAAGGAAGCAAGGTGGTCCAGTGTGCGTTCAACTGGCGCGGCAGCCTCTGCACACATGCTTTGTTCAATTTCTGTACAGGGCTGTACAGTAATGTGGTGTCGGACAACGTTGTACAGTCATGAATAAGGGCACTTGGACAGGTGCTGTTCAAAATGTAAAAGCTTAGACATCTAGTCAAGCTTCGGTAGACGGTCGGTCTGAAGCCGACTGCGTATTCTTGTGTGAGTGGAAACCACACACAACAGGAAGGATTGCTCCTAATAATTTGTACATATGCTGTCGAAGTGCTGATAGATAAAAGTGATTCCCGGGGTGGGGGGAGAGGGGGTGAAATAAAGTTGCACTTGATATCAGTCGAACACAATTATCAAAATAACCTGCACTCATGAGCACCTACCGTTGTTTGAGACATCGTTAAATAGCCTGTACATCGGATCGGAAAATTTGCAACCTGAGAAATGCTTCTGTGTTTTCATCGCTGCTGTCATTACAAAAATATGCTGCCGAGTCTACCAAAGCCAAAGTTTGCGTCTCTTTATCGAAGAAGTGCTAGGAGCATTAGAGCTAGTTTTGACGATATCTCCAGTGGAATTTTTACTTTTCCAGACTCCCGAACCTGCCAAAAAATGCCAAATCTGAGAGGCAGTTCAAGTTCAGTCGTCATACGGGACGGCACACGAAGTTGCTGCTAGAAGAATTCCAGCGAAAATGTTTAACAACATGTAGCAGAATTTTCGAACAAATTGATCGATTTCTATAGGCACGGTAGCGAAATAGACCGTAACTGCATGCTGCCTGGTCGAATATATTTGCGGATATGCATGGATGATACATGGTTATATGAAGGTGCCCACGAAGTGGTTCTACGAACCTTGTATGCTGACCACGTATATCCAGGTCTGTACTGTGTAAAAAAAAAAAATACTTTCTTTATTATAACCTGGGCATACAATGTCGACTCACAGGCATTTCTAAAGCACATCGATCTGTTAATGGAATGATGAATTATATTTTATAGAACCTTTGATTTACATTATTTCTTTTTATTTAGCGACTCACTATGCACGATTGGGTTCATGTGCAGGGTGATATGAGCTGGACAAGCTTTGAAGTGAGGGTAGCTGACAGTAAAATTGATTATGAAGGGCGACTGAGGAATATGTAAGAAAGTAAATGGGCTGGGAGAGTGTTGAGGCATCTGTACAGAAAGAAACATTGATTCACAGCGGAGTGAAAGAGCTAGGAAGCTTACCAGCAAGTATGCGGCCTGTAAGTAAAATAAACGTGCCGGAAGCCGACGCGTCGAAAAGCGACTAGTATTTTTCTGTTCGGTGCAGTTAACATTTTAGCCATTGCTGGTTATAGTTATGGTAATGCCCGCTTGCATGGCACCTGCGTGTACTCATAAACGAGTAAATAATCGCATAATTTACCATTTCATGCTTTCCGCACAATTTCTCGCTGCTTTGAGCCTTGAGATTGCGGCACGCAGGAGCAATGGCATGCAAACTTAGGCAGAACATACATATTTTCTTTAATCTGCAACACCCGCCGTGGTTGCTCAGTGGCTATGGTGTTGGGCTGCTGAGCACGAGGTCGCGGGACCGAATCCCGGCCACGGCGGCCGCATTTCGATGGGGGCGAAATGCGAAAACACCCGTGTACTTAGATTTAGGTGCACGTTAAAGAACCCCAGGTGGTCAAAATTTCCGGAGTCCTCCACTACGGCGTGCCTCATAATCAGAAAGTGGTTTTGGCACGTAAAACCCCAAACATTATATTTAATCTGCAAGGAAACCTTTCTTTAAAGATGTCCTGAGCCACTTTTATCGAAGTCTGGAAATGCATCTGACGTCAAAGTACACTATTCCAGAAATACCTCGCAGTAAAAAGTACTTCAATGCGTTCGTCAGAGCCGAAGTTGTCGGAAACCAAAGATCATCTGTGATTGGCCTTCGCGGTTGGTGCTCCCGGTCCTTCTTCAATGCCTTGTACGGCAAAGGCCATGGCGGAGGAGGGTGGTGGCCACAACGCTCCGCCTACTGGACGTCACGGTGGCGCGCATTTCAAATTTCAGTCCGGGTGTTCACATAGACGCCACTACTTCCGATTTCGGCGCCTTTACAAGGCGCCAAACTCACCCAACTTACGGTCGAGTTCACAGCGCCGCCTCACCGGCTTGCTGGGCTTCAGTGTAATAGTTAGTTGGGCTCGTCTATTCTCGCACCGAGTGGCACGAGTCGCATATTTCCTTTTGCACTCACCTCTACGGCAATCGCCACATTTTCGACGCTCTAACAAACTTCACCTTTGCGTTCGCTCGTGTGAATAGGTCGGCAGCACGCGCATCGACTAAGCGACGGATACTGCGCTGAAAGGATTCCTAACGCAACGAGCTTCGAGCGTGATTGCAACCCACATCGAGGGTGCGAATCACAGCTGCGTGCAACTACAGTGGCTAACTATGGACGCGAAAAAAAAAAATTAGTGTGTGCGTCGCGCCCATGTGCACCAGCCTGGCCGTTCTACGCGGCTTGAACGATGGATCGTAGCCACATTCGAATTGCGCATTTCGCTCAATCGCTCGATACAAAGCGAAGTGTGCCGACGCCTCTCGCCGAGATTAGCCGGGAGTGAGCTCGCGCTGGCAAGCGTGCGTGTGGTTTGTACTTAAACTGCGCGTGGTTCGAGGATAGTTGAGTGTTGAAACCCAATCGAGATTAGCGAGACCCGGTGGCTACGACACTGATAAGCGGCGCAAAAGAAATTGAAATCATAGTTTGGGGTTTTACGTGCCAAAACCACGATCTAATTATGAGACGCGCCGTGTTGGGGGACTCCGGGTCAATTTTTACCACCTGGGTTTCTTTTAACGTGCGCCCAATGCACGGTATACTGACGCTTTTGCATTTCACTCCCATCGAAATGCGGCCGCCACAGCCGGAATTCGATCTCGAGATATCGTGCTTAGCTATAGCCCAACGCCATAGCCGCTAAGCCGCCACAGAGGGTCTGGCAGGCATTCTGGGCAAAGTTTTATTCCTATACGCGAACGGGAGCGGCCGAGCGTTAGCGGACCATAGTCAGCAATAGTACGATAGTCGTACTTCCGGAATTGCGTAATTCTTATCGAAATTCAGAAAGCAGATTTTCGCTTACTTCAGCATATTTGTTAAGTTGCGTCAATAAATATACACACTAACAGTAGGAAGAAGTGCACTGATCCAAACATCTTTCTTGAATGATGTGAGCTATTTGCCCATGGAACCCTGCTATATGACGAAATACGGCAGCCCCGGAAAAGGATAAGGTTTCTGTTGAAAACAGACCGTTTTAGAAAAAGATGACTTTGGGCTCCGCTTGCGAGCTTTAAGCGGCGCGTGCGACTGCAAAATTTGGTTCAGATAGATATTCACAGCAGCGTATGCTATCCACGGACTGTATTTTTTCCCCAAGCCCGCGGGGAGTCGTCCAGGAGCCCTTTAAGCTTGCTGCGCCTTAGTTGAAACCTTCTTTGTGCGTTTGCACAGTTCGGTGACCCTTCACCTCAAATATTTGCTTTTGCTTTGGCATACTTATTCCTGCGAGTTAGGTTTGTTCAAAGTTAATTAACACTGGAAACGAAGACAAGCAGTGAATTGTTCTTTCTCGGCTATCGTATAATTATTATGTATAGTATAATAGTATAAGAATAAAATAGTACCATCATCATCAGCCTGGTTACGCCCACTGCAGGGCAAAGGCCTCTCCCATACTTCTCCAACTATCCCGGTCGTGTACTAATTGTGGCCATGTTGTCCCTGCAAACTTCTTAAACTCATCCGCCCACCTAACTTTCTGTCGCCCCCTGCTACGCTTCCCTTCCCTTGGAATCTAGTCCGTAACCCTTAATGACCATCGGTTATCTTCCCTCCTCATTACATATCCTGCCCATGCTCATTTCTTTTTCTTGATTTCAACCAAAATGCCATTAACTCGCGTTTGTTCCCTCACCTAATCTACTCTTTTCTTTACCCTTAACGTTACACCCATCATTCTTCTTTCCATAGCTCGTTGCGTCGTCCTCAATTTAAGCAGAGCCCTTTTCGTAAGCTTCCAGGTTTCTGCCCCGTACGTGAGTACTGGCAAGACACAGCTGTTAACACTTTTCTCTTGAGAGATAAGCAACCTGCTGTTCATGATCTGAGAATGCCTGCCAAACGCACCCCAGCCCATTCTTATTCTGATTATTTCAGTCTCATGATCCGGATCCGCGGTCACTACCTGTCCTAAGTAAATGTATTCCCTTACCACTTCCAGTGCCACGCTACTTATCGTAAACTGCCGTTCTCTTCCGAGACTGTTATACATTACTTTAGTTTTCTGCAAATTAATTTCTGCGATGCCTTATGCCTTATTCTATGCTATTCTTATCACCCACCACACACGGCCGCCTGATCCCGTTGATAATGTGGCCAGAGCGTCGCTCTGACCACTAGCCAAGCGCGATATGCCTGAAAAGGCGTAGAATCGGAAAAGGCATCGCTAGAAAATACCGGCCCTGCTTTGCCTCTCCAGGTCAGTGAGCAAGCATTGTAGTTGGTACCCTGAGTTACTAAGCAAGGCAATATCATCAGCGAATCGCAAGTTACTAAGGTATTCTCCATTAACTCTTATCCCCAATTCTTACAATCCAGGTCTCTGAATACCTCCTGTAAACACGCTGTGAATAGCATTGGAGAGATCGTATCCGCCTGCCTGACGCCATTTTTTATTGGGATTTTGTTGCTTTCTCTATGGAGGACTACGGTGGCTGTGGAGGCGCTATAGATATCTTTCAGTATTTTTACATACGGCTCGTCTACACCCTGATTCCATTGTGCCTCCATTACTGCTGAGGTTTCAACTGAATCAAACGCTTTCTCGCAATCAATGAAAGCTATGTATAAGGGTTGGTTATATTCCGCACATTTCTCTATCACTTGATTGATAGTGTGACTATGGTCAATTGTTGAGTAGTCTCGCAACGCGCCCCTTGGTTCGAGGCTGCCATGTCTACCCCGTTCGTCGGGCACTCCTGCTGCGCGCTACCGGTGCGTTCCCACAGCATGTGCTGCAGCGTCGCTCTGGCTCCGCGCGCTTTACACTCGTCGGGTGAATAAAGGTCGGGGTAGCAGAGGTGAAGGATCGGCGGGTTCGGATACGTGTCTGTCTGCAATGGTCTCCAGGCAACCGCCTGTTTCTTGTTTAGTTTGGCGTGCGGTGGTGGGTATTTGCATCTGTTCAATCTGTAGTGTTGCGTGGTGTCTCTGCAAGTGGTCCTGTTATCCGCCCGCGTCCATTCCCGCATCGCTCTCGCGGTGGGCGAGACGTCGGGATTGCCGGCGTGCGCCGCGGCTCAGCACGTAACTCCTCGAGCCGCAGCGCGGGCCGTCTCGTTGCCCAGAGCGGAGGGTCCTCGTGGGCGAGGTCCACACGAGGAAACTGTCTTGAATTTGGTGAATGCGGGCTGCTTCCCGGGAGATCAGGCCGCTAGCGCAATTGCGTATCGCTGCCTGCGAGTCGCTTATTAGACAGCTTTAGTACTGCGCCATGACGATACGTACGCAGCACGCAAGTGCTTTGCGGGACGTAGGAGCACGTGTCGCGTTAGGGCTTTTAGTACTGCGAAATGCCTACGTGCGCATGCGGGCGAGGTGTTAGACGCTGGGCGCGCGCGCGCGTCGGAGCGCATTGGCCGCGTCCGCCAGTATACGTCGAACCGTCGGTCGAACTAGACGCTGTTGATCTCGCTAACGTGATGTGACGTGTGGGCACGTTCCCGCTTCGCCGAACTATATTTAGGCTTTAAGAGACTCTACTTTTAACACGGATGAAATGCACGAATAATATAGAGAAAAATAAAAACCAAGTACTTGCTTTCTGAGGCTGGCACGGTCATTTGCGACGAACTGCGCCAAGAGAAGGTCCACCGTTTCGCGCAAACAGCACACACTGAACACTTTCTCAAGAACAAAGTTCCTATTTTTGCTATGCATCCCCACCATGCAGGATCCGTGAATGAATGGCTTCTGCGCGTTCACTTCACGCAGCAAAGCCAAATCGTAGGCCATTGAAAAGTACGGCCTTCCGCTGGTCCCCTTTCACGCAGCCATTTTGGGAAGCTCTTGTGCCTCGCGCTCTCCCGAACAAACGAGAACCACGAGAGCAGCGCGCAAGGCTCCCTACGCACGCACGCAAAAATCGGATGCGTGCGTACGCAGCGGCCGCGTACGCATCACGTACCGTTAGTGTTGCGTTCTGCACATGCGCACTTTGCAGAACGTGGCGATGGTACGTACGCAAAGGCATTGCGTACGCTACGTGCGGAGTACTAAAACTGTCTATTATCACCTCGGCGTCCGTGGTGGCTACCACTATAGGGCTGTCCCCGCTTCCTCGGCCGCCTCCGTCTCTTCCGCGCGTATAGTCGCGCTCGCGATGCAAGTTCCGCTGTGGTCCGCGATTGCGACCGCGAAACCGCTTCGCCGCTCGTAACGGGCCGCGTCTACGTAAACGATTTCTTCGCTGCTGCCGTATTTATTTTTCAGGTCTCGCGCGCGCCTGTTGCGACGGCCGACGTGATGCGTCGGGTGCATGTTCTTGGGCAACGGCGAAACGACGACGCGCTCGCGAATCGGTGTCGGTATCGCGACCTTTTTGCCGTGCTGCGTCTGGTAGCTGATGCGCAGCGTCTCGCGAGGATGTGTCGTCCGGTTCTGGTCTTTGCCAAACGCTCGTACTTTGCGACGTTTGTGGAGAAAAAATAATAATAAACGCATTTCAGAATAAATAAGCACCTACACGCCCTTTGCCACTCGCAGACCTTCAGCCATCATCTCCAAATAAGTAAAGGATCATATTGAGCAGCGAAAAATTTTTGTTTCCTCTAGCCTCATTCAAGCCGCAACAACAGTAGCGGAGCTCCGGAAAGACTCCTCGACGCATAGAAAGCCCTCGGCTGCGAGTGCCGCTATGCGGACAAGGAGCCGACCACGCTCACCACAGAACTTACACTCCCTCCGTCTGAAAAGGGATGGACGGAGCAAAAGCTGCCAGCGCGAGCAATCTCGGAGGCCATGGAGGAGCCCGGCGGCCGCGTTGCTCGGCACATGCGCATGCGCATGGGCACCAGGTAGTTTAGAAATATAATACCGGATGCATCACAAGATGCGTTTGAAATTCCATATAGAAAAGATCAGATATTTAAATTATTTCCTCTGGATTGCTTTTACCACGAAGGCATAGTTTTGAAAATGACTGGGTGTAGTTATTAGGCAAGTAGTTATGCAAATTGGACGGATAAACATTCCAATTATTAATGCCTTTAGTAGTAGAATGAGCGGCCTAGTAGGTGCGTATCAGTGCTCTCGCTGCTTGCGCCTCGTGCACCGTCGGGCAAGCGTGAAGCGAGCGAGATCGCGGTTTGATAAGAACGCCCACTTGATGCCCGCCCACTGGTGAGGCGCAAGCATTGACATCAGTGATGGACATCTGCAATGGGTGTGACACTTGCCCTCTTCGGCTGTTCAGCTTCACTTTTCTGTGTGGTTACGATCACCCATGGGCCCCGTACGCGGAGCCACGACCCTCTGCCTAGCCTACATATGTATACGGCAGGAGCTTCCCCCAAGCAGTCTCAACGACCGGGCGCCTGGCGCGGGGTATCGCTTGTACCCGTTTTGCCGGCGGGGATGGAACCACACGCCTGCTGCATGAGCTGTAATACATTCAAAAAAAAAAAAAGAAAACTCATTTTGCGTGAAATTGGTCGGAATCCATTACGCCGTAAAAAATTAACAGCGTCAACTTTTTGCATTGATCGAAACGTTTCTGAGCTCCTCGGATGGTGCGCTGCAACTTTTGAATTGGGATCAATCGCAATTGAGAATTTCCTTCCAGTGCAGCGTATCTCATAGAGTTGGTTTATAGCTTTGAGGCGTTAGACCGCATCGGTTGTTTTTATTATCGGCAATATTGACAAACTTATAGCAGGCGCCGCGGTTCTGTGTGGCAGTCGGGTCCTGCTACTTAGAACGAGCTCGGTACAGTCAGCTGACTGTATCGAGCTCGTTCATAAGGGAGGAGCTGAACTCTGGAGCCACGCGAAACTAGTTCGGTACAAGATATTAGACAAGGAGACAATTCGCTTCCACTTCTAGTCCCTCTGGATTCCGCCTCACGGTCCATGCGCAATCAAAGGGCTCAACCGCAATGAAGGCGCGCTCTTGTATACGGAATCCGGAGATCCGGACAGGATCTGCGTTTACTTCAGCCTTCTCGTTCAACACTGAGCGCACTGATTTTCCTCTCTACACAGACTGTAATCAAGGGAATCGTTGAAGAGAAGCACACGGTGCTTGCATGTAAGCGAAAAAAATGAACTATTTGACAAATCGGAGACGCGCAGATTTCCTAATGCGTGTGTGCAACGTCTGTATGTGTAGTGGTCAACAGATTATAGCACCCTTGGAAATACTCCCGCCGATTGCAGTATTTACTGTTCGGTTACGGACACCAAGCGCTCACACATGGAGCTGAAATTTCCTTTACATGAAGAGGCCAGAAGGCTTTTGGTCGTGATAAAGAAAAAAATTACGGTTCTTATAAGTGTTGGTTCCAGACTGAAATAATTAGTTTGTCAGCAAAATATAAGCTGAGTAATTAAACTGTGCTTCTACATCAAAAACCCGCAACTAACTATAGTACCGAAAACAAGAATGTGTTGTGCTAATCGAAATCCTCTGGTTGTTTAGCGCCTGCAACAGAAGCCGCAGGAAACCACCGCGCCACGCAGTAACCACGCTGCATGCGTTAAACACGCTGTGCATATGCTGTTGACAGTTGATCATAACACTGGCAAACAGGGATGGAGATCAACCTTGTTTACGAACGGCTCTTTGTCCGAGCCGTCAGTCGGCGCTGGGGTCAGGCTGTCGTGCGCTGCTTCGGGGTTGGAAAGGCGAGGGCAACAAACCTCGAAAATGTCAGCTCGTACGCTCATCCAGTTGTCAGCGCCTCTCTGCTGGCCGCGTTGTTGCCACCTTATGATGCGCCCGGTGTGTTGTTCTCGGGGAATGTCGTTAGTGCAGCGCGCCGACAGCAGGCGAGCGGTGCATTGTTGGCGCTGCGCTTAATGGAGAAGTAATCACTGCCACGTGTCGTCCCTTTCGCTCTATCATCACCTCCCTGTACCTAACACTAAAGTTATCGCTGCAAAGTGCGCTGGGCTTTGCTTTGTGCTGATTCTCAGAACAATTGTACCTCAAAAGAGGCGAGTGACCTCTCCTCTCGTAGCTGAGAACCTTCCGCGTGCGAGAGATATATATATACACTATGTGTATACGCGTGGATGGAGAATGAACGAGGGCCTCATTCTGGCTTTCTTTGTTTCCAATGCTGTTAAGCCCGCACGGGCTGTCACCGAGTGGGGGAAGAAACATTTCAAACACATCTGCACACAACGTATTTACAGCCTCTGCTGAAACATTCCGGCTGAGCGGCATCCTGTGAACACATTGGCGTCGAGTCTGTTCCATCCAACAATGGCTTGAATGAGAAATGAAAATATGGAACATGTCAACACTTGGTGTGTAAGGCTCAATGGAATGGGGGTGATTTGTACGGGATGATACTCGTGCTGGACGTCGTAGATATTCGTCTGGATCTATTTTGAAGTTTCTATTATGAAGCTCGCACAGGGAATTTAGCCGCACTATTTTTCTTCTTTGGGACAAGGGTTTTAGAGCGGTCCTGTCAAGGAGTGCAGTCGCGCATTGTTTTCTGTCGTAGCACGAGAAAATGAACCTCGCCGCTAACCTCTGGACTCTTTCGGATTTACTCATTTGGGTTGGACTGTGAGGGTCCCAAACGATACCAGCACCTTTCAGTGCTGGCTATACTGTTATATGCCGCGAATTTGACATTGAGAGTGGCATTCCGTAGACTTCTTTTTAGAAAACCAAACTTACGTTGGACGGATCCGGAAATGTTCTCAATGTGTTTGTCGCACCTCAAATTATCGGTAATAGTGACTCCGAGATATTTTACATGCTTGGAATGCTTGATTTCTCTCTCATTATGGTATATGGATATTGCAGGGGTGATTTCTTATTTGTAAGTGTCGTACAGGTAGCTCTTTCGAAATTAATATTCATGTCCCATTTAGTACATCAGTCGTTGATAACTTTCAAAGACTCACTCAAAATTATTTGGTCACTGACACTTTCCACACACACACACAAAAAAAATTCAGTCATCTGCCAACAACCTTACACCAACCATTGGATGGACACCGACTGCAATATCATTAATATACAATAAAAATAAGACAAGTCCCAAAACTGACCCTTGCGGCATACCAGACGACACGGGCAATGTAGATGAATTGCGTCCCGATATTTCAACAAATTGGTGCCGATTGTGCGAGTAGGCTTGAACCCATTTAATTATCTGAGAATCAACACCAAGGTCACACATTTTTTTTTCAATCAGCTTCACATGACACACGCTGGAAAATCCTTTGAAAAGTCTATTGCACTCATATATATTTGCTGCCGGGAGTTAATTGCTGTTGCAAAGCTATGCAGGGGTTCGAACAGTCGGGTTACTGTCGTCAGACTCTTCTAATCCGTGTTGTTTGCCGTAAAACAGGTTATTGTTTTCGAGATATACTACTAATTGCTTCGCATTCACATGTTTCCCAAATTTTACATGCCGTACAAGTGATTGAAATGGGACGACAATTATACAGAAAAACCTTTTTTTCTTGCTATGAAGACTGGTACCACTATCGCTATAGTGGCCAGTCGCGTGGTACTTTTCCTTTGTGGAGCGACAAGTAAAAAATAATAGCCAAAAAGCTTGATATGCAGTCACGGTAGCGTTTTAAGAATTCATTGGGTATCAGATCAGGACCTGAGGATTTCTTGGTGTCTAATTTGATAAGCAGTGCCATTATGCCTTCTTTCGAAATACCGAGGTTGTTTTTATCCCTCGATTGTCGAGTTAGCTCTGAAGTATTTTTTTTTTAGAATGAAAACAGAAGTGAAGAGTTGCTCAAATGTTTCTGCAACCATTTTAGGTTCGCTACACGTGTTTACATTCAAGAGTACACTTTTTACCGCACTTTTGGAATCACCCACGTACCGTGAAAACTTCTGCGGTGTCGTTGCTATGTATTCTGAGAGTATTAGTCATAAAAAAAACATGCGAGCCTTTTTTAGCTCACTGCGCTCCTGAGAACTAAAGTTTGCAATCCCTGCAGTATCTTTAGCATGTTCTTACGCGCACGGCGCATGCAGTCACCGCTTGAACACCACGAGGGAGCAATGGGAGGCACTGCTGTCCAGCTCGGCCCTCGACGACCAGCTCAAGCTGATAAAGAGAGCTGAGAAGATGGCAAGAGCCAGCGGAGCCCTGGACTAAGGGCCCCGACCATTAGCGGCTTTCTGATTATTCTTTTTATAAAGTTTATCTATCTATCTATCACCGTTTGAGATGGTTGATGTTCCGCGCTACCCACGAATTGATTTTTTTCTGAGCGCTTTGCCCTTTGAGGTACAAAACGCGATAAACAATCTTGTACGGTAGATTTGAAGTAATTACAAAGCTGGCCGATATCATTCGTTGTAGGCGTTACGTGAAGCGATATCTCTAAAACAATGTAAAATCTCATGTCTCCACTGCTGAAATTGTACACTTTTGTTGTCGGGTAGCTTACCAAACACTTGTAATTGAGTTTCAGGGTGGTTGCGATAAGTTTGTGGTCTGAGATGCCTTGTCCGACGCTTGAACTCGGTTTGGTTGGTCAACAATCTGTAATTATTGTCGCACTTCAACATTGTTTAGAACAAGCTTTCAGCATGCAATTAAAGATCCTGGAATTCTACCCTCCCTGTCCATGCAATGTAGGTTTAAATCCCCTACTAATATTATTTTACTTCTGTTGTTTGTCACATTTGATAAGTGGTCATCGAGTCTAGCAAATACCTCCATTGAGCTTCCCGGAGGCCTGTCAAGAGCGCCAACAATTTACGGTATTTCATTCATAAACAACCTGTACGACAAATTTTCACATTCGTGCAAGCTTAGTAGCGGTTCATATTTCAGAGTCTTTCCGTTTAGTAATGCGACACCACCGCCCCTCGTCTGCCTGTCGTTACGAAGTACGTTGTACGAAGCAGCAAACACATCGGTGTACGTAATATCAGGAGACAACCAGGTCTCAGTAAGGGCAATCAGATCTGGTTCATGTAGTAATACCAAGCTCTCTAATTGTTCACTTTTATTAACAACACTTCGTACATTAACATTGATTAGTGTGATCTCACACGGCTTTTGATGTCACTCAAGGTGGGAGCAAGCATCGTTATATTGCTTGCACGCTTCACTCGCGAATTGGACCGGGAGTTCCACGTGTAAGCAACGCGGTTTACATAAAGTTTGACGTAATAGTTCTGCGGATGCCCGCAAGGTGGAGAGAATTAATTAATTAAGGGAAAATGAGACATCCAGCCAACCGTAGCAATTGCTACAAAAGGAAACCCATACGGGTTCCTCGAAAGAAAAGCCTCGCAGTTGAAGAAAAATTCGTCCTGGTCAGGGACTCGAACCCGGGACCACTGCCTTTCCGGGACGGCCGCTTCACCATTTGAGCTAACCAGGCGGCTAACAGATGCCAGGGCGAAGTCGAATTTGTCAACAACTCGAATCAAATGCAAGATTTTGACGTAATGGTTATGCGGAAACCCGCAAGGTGCAAAGAAGTAATTAATTAAGGGAAAATGAGACATCCGCCCAATCGTAGCAAAGTTTGTCACGGACTAGCTTCAGCTCGGCACCACTACTTTTATTTTCCTGCGCAGAGTGCCAAAGCAACGTTTTTTGTTGAGGTGTTTCACGTGAGTAGTCGTCGGATACACTAAAATTTGTTCCTTCTAGTTTGCAGCAGTTTCTTTATACAGCTATGTTTCTTTGTAGTCGTATATCTTTTGACGAGCTTAGGGGCGTGGGCCCTCCACGGGCGCATTATACACACTTGCGCGCGCATTTCTACGACCGCGAACCAACGTCGAAGGCATGATTAAGTTTGCGAGAGCCACGGCCACATATTTCCTCCATTCGGGGCACAGGTGAATCAAGCGCACTATGGTGGTGTCGCAATACTCTGACCTACGCAATAGCGGCGCCCACCCGGGCGTGTCATAGTGAATGCCGACAATTCGTATGCCCCAGCTTTGAGTTGCACTCCGCATTCAGCCAGTTTCCTCGTGTCCGCGTAGAGAGATTAAGAGCGTCCTTAATCGACAAACGAGGAGACAAGAAGACGCGCCTGGAGGAGAATATGGCCGCAGATGTCGTGTTCTATAGCAAGAACTATGCCTTGCATTCCAGTGACGAAAGTCTCTGATTTTTTTTTTTATTGAAGTGAATGTTAGGAGAGGTTGGCGCCTTTATGTGGTGGCACCGGCTACTCCTTGTCTCTTGGCTGACGAAACAAATTTACGCAAAAAGGGAGAATAGCGACACTGAATATAACACTCCGTAGAACACCGGATCAATAAAAAATATACAGTCCAACAGTACATGAGTCGCAAAGTTCTGTGCATGAGTTCAGTCCACGTACGCATATATGAAGTCCGATGTTTTGAACAGCCAAAACACACAACAACACTTGTAATACACTCCAAGTACGGGACAGAATTATACGTATTGTGTAAAAGTTGCGATCATCACATAAACCAACTATGCACCACGAACAACGTTAATGTAACTCATTTAGTGTATTCGGATTATGCAATACTTAATATTTTCCCAAAATGTTGGTGTCCTCTAAAAACGTTTTCAGAGCAAGAAGCGCTCTTTTTTGAAGGCCCGCAGTTGGCCATGGGCCAAGTATCTTTTTTAGAGTGAATGGTCTTCTGTCTAATATAAACAAATTAGCTTGCAGTACGGTTCTTTGTGTATCGTATTTCGAGCACTCGAGAAGAAGATGATGCACATCTTCGTCTGGATGGCCACAAGAACACTGCGGACTAGAGACACGTTTTATTCTGTACAAGAAGTGTCTCGTAAATGCAGTACCAAGACGCAGCCGGTGTACCAAAGTTTCAAATTTTCTGTTGTTTCTTAGAGTTTCCGGCATTGATAAGTTTATACATGGGTCTAATGAGTATAACTCCGAGTTTTTAGTTTGCTGGTCAAACCAGGTAGTTTTGCTGAGACGACAAGAAATCTGTCTCAGGATCAGACGGACTTCACTACGCAATAGGGGAAGATTGGTGGTCTCTGCGTTATTGTGCGCTCGATTCGCAGCTGCGTCCGCTGCAGTATTGCCAGGAATATTGCAGTGCCCAGTTATCCATTGAAATGCAATTACGTGGTCCATTGCGTTTGCTTTGGTAAGTTCTTTGAGCGTCTCATACAATAGCGAAGTGTTCAAAGAATTTTTCTTATTGCTCTGTAGTAATGTGAGAGCGGCTTGCGAATCGCTAAAGATAACCCCTTTTTGCGAATGTCTTTCTGATGTTATGAAACGCAAAGCACACAGGATTGCAAATAGTGCTGCCATGGTGGAAGATGTCTCCCGGGATAATTTGAATGTTTGCTCTAGCGCTAAATGTGGAATGACGAATGCTGAAGTCGAGGAATTTTTATGACACGAACCATCTGTATAAACGTGGATGTACTGGGGATATAATGAGTAAATTTGGAAGAGTGCCAGTTGCTGTGCGGCTACTATGAACGTGTCTCTCTTTGATATAATCCCGTCAACCGATAATTCTAGTTTAGGGCATGTTAACATCCAGGGAGGGTAACTTACATCCACTTTGAATAATTCAAATCTTTAATTCAAATTTTCAAATTTAATTCAAATTATTTAATTCAAATAATTCAAATATTTAAAACAGAATGGTAAATTTTCCTGATCAAGCTTCATATAGCAGTGGCGGACATCATAATGTGTGCAATTATCCGCGATACAATTACTAACAAATTTTACTAGTTATAACTTTTAAATGACTTCAAGAGTTCGGCAGAATACCGTCTGATCAAGTAAAAGCGCTGTTAAACATGAAGCAGGTCCCTGACCAAGGTCATAATAAAAATAAAATGACGTTTCGGAACCCGTGCGCCTGCCTTGTTTGCAATAGAATGCCGGCTAAGCGGAAGGCTCTCAAGTAACGTTGAACACATGACGCAAAGTTCGGGAGCACACGTGGTTTAAAATGCCAGATGATCTATTGAGTGTGTCATTTGTTGTTTGAAGATTGGTGATTGAACCTCTTTGTCGAGTTTTTCTCTGTGGCCACGATAAGCGTGTTGTCCCAGTTTATCTCCTGACCCGTCTTCTCGGCATGCCCTGCGAGGGCATTTGTCACTGCGTGGCCTTTGGCGACATCATTCTTGCGCTGCCTGAGACGCGAGCAGAAATTTCCGCTTTCACTAATATACACCGATTCACGGAATGTTGTATAGAAATGTTGTATTCAAAGGACGCGGGTGTAACAGGACCGACACGTTACAATAATGGCAAGACACGAAGAAATTGGCATGCAAAATCAGCCACACGTAAAATACTTCTTTAGTTCTCGCCACCTATGGTCCCGCGCACGATGCAAGACGGTGTCACTACAAGACAAAAAATTAAAAGAAAGATGGGTTAATGCGCATTTTGGGTAGGCCCAGAAATGAGCGTCTTTATTAAAAGTTTTTAGACACGCATCGCTCAATTCACTATGCCAAGTTGTGACTGCTGTTAAGCTGCATAAATTGCGTATGATCAATTTCGTTTTTGTACCGAAATGAACCTTTTGTTCACGTGATACCCATCGTGGTTGCGCAGTGGTTATGGTGTTGGACTGCTAAGTACGAGGTCGCGGGATTGAATCCCGGACAAGAGGCCGCATTTCTATGGGGGCGAAATGCGAAAACACCCGTGTACTTAGAGTTAAGTGAACGTTAAAGAACTCCACGTGGTTCAAATTTGCGGAGTCTCCCACTACGGCGTGCCTCATAATCAGATCGTGACTTTGGCTCGTAAAACTCCATAATTAAAGAATTTTTTTTTCGTTCGCATGGTGGCGCGCTTTGCACTTGCAGTACAGCTTGCAATTAACATACGCCTAGAATCTTGAGTTTTATCAAGATCCCCGTTTTAGCGGAGCAGGAATGGGAAGTCAGGTGGGAAAAAGAAAAGCTTACGCATGTTCAGCTTTATTCAGCTTCTACACGAGCCAGCTATGTTTTGCGCCTTTCGTCTGGATAAACAACATAAATCTGAATTGGAGTGTGAGCATTTCACTCCGTAAGCAAGAAAATAAAGAGGAGAGAGATAGAGAATGAGCTTATACGAGAATGTCGCAACTAATGTTTTTTCCTGCCCATTACCAATCCAGTGGCTCACCGTGCTTAATCTAGCATGTTTGATGGGACGTAAATGTCCTAGAGTCGCAAATACTCTCGACTCAATCGACAGCTCACTAAACGATTCAAGAAACACGACTCGCCTTTCACAAGGAGGCATGCCGTTGCGAAAATTGGTTTATCAAGGATTTACGCCGGCGGGCTTATATATTAAAAAAGCAGCTTTAGGAAATATTCCTCGTTTCACAACTGGCACAAGTGTTGCTGAAGAGAACTGCATAATGGTAAGATGACGACATCTGCTGCCAAGCAGCAGCACGGGCAGAAATGACCGCAAATAAGAGGCAGAAAAGAGAGAGAGAAGAATACGCGGGTATTTGCCGCAACCTGTAATTGAATTTACGACCCTCGATAGACGTGTGCATACTTCGCCTGTGCTTCGATTAAACGCCTGTTATACTGTAATGTTGCCCTTCTCTAAAAATATTACTAATATTAATACGCGTGTTGAAGATACCGAAATGCAGATACATTTCTGTGTGCATCCCTATATTTGCTAATGCATTCAAATTTTTTTTTCGTGTTTTCTTTTCTTTTTTTTGCGTGTGTTATTAGATTTAACCAGCGCTTTATGAAGTTTCAAGGACTTCAGCGGGTTTATTGAATAAAGAAAAAATAACCCTCAGCTCGTTGTAGCAGCGTGACTCGAACTGACACAGCTTTTCTTCTATAATCGCTTCATAAGTATCGTTATCCAGCAAATAAGTATAAGCACTGTATGAGAGCCAAATGGTCAAAGTGGTCGTGTAGGCCGCGCCTGAGCGGATTAGACGGTCGAGGATCCAGCTATATATGGCAGAGTGGACCTCATTTCGCTAGGTAAACCACTGCGCTCGACATGTCGTTTCGCCCTACCTTTCCTATATTCATGGACTCGCCGCGCAGGGTGACAAGCGTCACAGCTTGCATCATAGCGGGAGCTTTGCGTCCCAAACGTCTGGCTGCATCGCGTGCTGGCTGATCGGGGCTGTAACTCCACTGTAATCACCCTGAATCCCGAGTGTGGGGTCAGCCCGCGGCAAGCGCTGTCGTCTGCATTCGCACGACAAAACTGTGCTTCTTCTTCGGTTCGATACTCGCGTTCTCTCTCCTAAGCCTCTGTTGATGCTCTGCTTGGCATCCATCACGGTATATACGTGTTCAGAGAACGTAGTCTGCGTAAAGCCATAGGCTATTAATATCCAGCGCAGGAAATGTTGCATCGCAATCGTCCGACCACGCGCCAGACTGTCGGACGATTATTCAGATGGTCAGACGGTTATTCGTTCTACCCGGACTTCTCACCGATTTGATATGGCTTCCGTGAGAAAGAAAATCCTGGCTTCCTTTACTGTTCTTTGCGTTTCATGTTAGCCGCGCGCAGAGCACGTCTTTGAATCAGTGAAATGTCCTACAAATCACGAGAAATTACATTTTAAATCAGCAACGGTCTCAACTAAGCTAGTTGTTACAAATTCATTTGTAAATTTGTGTTTAGCTCAGATAATAACTGCAGATAATTATCACATTATCTGAGATAGCTGCAGATAATGTGCGGGGCTTCTTTTTTCTGTGCTGCTACGGCTCTCCGTTATATTTCCTGCACGCTCTACTTCTGCGAGAAACGCCACCAACTTGCCAGGGCCTTTCTAAACAGCTAAGCACCCGCCGTGGTGGTGTAGTGACTATTGCGTTGCATTGCTAAGCCCGAGTGTGCGGGGTCGAATCCCGGCCACGGCGGCCGCACTTCTGTGGGGGCGAAATGCCAAAACACCAGTGTACCGTGCATTGGCGGCACGTTAAAGAAGCCCAGGTGGTCAAAATTAACCCGGAGTCCCCAACTATACGGCGTTGCTCATAATGTTATTGTGGTTTTGACCCGTAAAGCGTCAGAATTTATATATATTTGTAAACAGCTGAATTGTCTATGACGGACAGCCTAAATTTAGGCGTTGTCGCATCTGTACAAAATTCGCCTAATCGCGTGAAATTCATCCTATAACGTTATTTCCAACGCACAAGTCGCGACACGTCGAGGTATGCATGTCCCTAAATCTGGATGACTGTGTGAAAGTAACATTCACCGTGCGTGACTATTTTTATAGTCTAAAAAAGAACATTTTTCTGAAATCTTGTGAAGAAGGAGAAGAAGAAGAAAAAGAAACCTCAAGAACCCGTCGAATATATGGTACAAATTACAGGCCAAATGAATGTTTATTGACGTGCAACTAAATTCCTAGGCATAATTAGCTTCTAGAAGGTTAATTTAGTCTTTAGCACGGAGATTTTAGTTTCGACTACCGGCGCGGCGATCGCATTAGGTGAATGCGAGAACACTCGCCAACCGAGCAAAGAACCGGGCTTTGTAGAGGCACGTTAAACAAACGTCACAAGGTCAAGATGTTTCTGCAGCCTCGCAGCAGCAGGCGTCTCTCGCAGCTTGAGTGTCGTTCTGGGTTGTCAAACCAAATCAATCAATCTTACTGTAGGAATCCGCAAGGTCGTTCGAAGCCAGAGAAACAAAATTTAGACAAATCCATGCACCGCCCATCGCTCCCCACGCTGATTAAACAATCCATATACTGGTAGCGCACGGGGATACAAGCGTCACGTTTTCCTTCAGTATTTTTATTGTGAAAGCTCGAGTAAGGCGGCTAGCGCGTTGTTAATTTTACACGCCTTGTCTTTTTTTCGAATTTTACTCGAGCACTTCCGATTTGGTGCTTTACTCTTGGAAGATTTTGGCATTGTGAAAACTCAGCGACGTGTTACATTTCCAATGATCATCGAGAAGGCAACATTTTAACTGCGTCAAACGTTCATTTTATCTGAAAAAAAAGAACATCAACGTGAAAATCGTTTGCGAGGCGACAACTTCTGGTGGTCGACGAGCCCGTAAGTGCGTTCCAACGAAATCCAATATCAGAGCGACTAATTAGTTGAGTGCCACTCGCACGGTGTCGGCGTTTTTCAATATTTCACGGCTTACTGTCGTCCCAACTGCACGCACGCTTGTCTGAACGCGGAGGTTGTCTGGAGTTTCAGTCAGAGCTTATGCCACGTGAACGACTTGTACAAAGCGATTTATTTCCAACTGCAAGGGGTTCCTCTTACGCGCAGCATGTCGGGAAGGCGCACCTTCACTAATTGTTAGCAAACGTGCACATAACGGGATGAAAGGAAACGCTAGCAAAACGTTGCCGAGTGGAAAACGGCAATTGCGTTGCAAGTGATCGATCAATTGAGATTCGATCGGAAAGCACGCGAGACGGAGGGCGTTAATATGGTTAGGGACTTGTGTCTCAATGGGGTTCTACCTGAAAGTAAAGCCCTCTGTCTGAGCCGCTGTCTGCCTCACCGTTCGCCTTCAAGTGGGCCTAGCAAGTGCACCGGTGCAGGCCGCATGTGAACGACCTCGAGACTCGCCTGATTTGATTTACGATGACGTAATTGGGGGGGGGATTTTTACTCCCCCCCCCCCTGTGTGTGTATACAGCCGCAAATTGTTTTACGTTATCTTAGCATACCGAAAAAAAGAAGAAAAAAACAGCGAAAGTATAGACTTCATCGTATGTGTCGGTGTTAACCGCGGTGAAAGGGGTGGGTGTCAGCCAGTCTTGCTCAAACACACGGTCATCGTAAGTATCTTGGAGAGGGCCGCAGTTTCTGCTACAGACGAATGACTCTCACCTCAAAAACTAGGATTTCGAGAATGTCCTTGAACCCGACAGCATATCACTAGCCGAAGTCGTGGAGTTGTCAATTTTAAATGTGTAGTGCAGTTTCCACCAACTGCGCTGACGAACTTCAGTTTTTTGTTTACGTGGCGCGATGGGCCTTGCAGGCATGATGTTTTGTGCTCTTCAAGCGGAGTTCGCTGACTCTGCAAATTTCATCATTGTACATCGCGCGGTAGTCCACGCCCTGTACAACGCAGCTTCCCATGTCGTCTGGGCTTCTTCAGTTCTACAGCGTGCTACCAAAGTGCACCGAAGTGCCGTGGGAACTGCCTAACATAAGCAACATTGTTTTTTGTATGTGTGTGTGTGTGGTTCAGGAGCACTTCGAAGATACAGAGTGACCATCATTGATTTATCGCTTTCTCTTGCTTGCTTGCTTGCGTGCGACAGTTTGGCCATTAGTGAATGCTTCAGAGTGCATTCGTCTCCCGAGCGCTGAAAATGTCTTTGTCAATTTCTGAGTGTTCGACAATTTTTCACCTCGTGTAGAAAGCGCCCATTGCCACTCGGTGCTCTTGCGTACGATAAGAGCCGCAGTACAAGGAATTCAGATTCACGCGGTTTCCAGTTGGCAGCTGTTTAGGAAGCTCGTCTCACAAGCGCATTCAAGGAAGACTGGACGCCATTTCTTTCATTATCACGAGTGTTTTGCGCATGAAAAGTGCAGAACATGTCGTGGAAGGATTGTAAGCTCGCATTTTTCATAATGTCAAAGAAGTCCTCTACTTGTCGGCACCTAATTTTTTATCAGGTAAGGGCTGTGTGACCACATATGCCTCCACGCGTTCCCTTACCGAGTTACCTGTGATTACAAGCCTTTATTTCAACAAATTTACAGCAACTTTAGCTAAGAGTAAGCTAGAAACCTTCATATACCACTGCACCCGAATATTGAGTCTTATAATGAAAAAAACGCACCCTTTACGTACTTGAATATTTTAAAAGGTGCTTGACAGATGCATTTAAAAACTATGTTCATATAATTTTCTTATAGGTGAAGAGGTGCATTCGCCTGGCGCCTTCAATTACGCAAGAAAGAGAGAGAGAGAGAGAAAGCAAGTACAGGAAAGGCAGGGAGGTCAACCAGAAGAGTATCCGGTTTGCTACCCTACACTGGGGGTGGGGGAAAGGGGAATAGAAAGAAGAAGAAAGGGGGAGAGTAAGCACAGAGTACGTGTGGGAGGGATACTATGCACAGGGACACTATAAACGGTCTCTTAAACCGGTGTACCTCAAGTATTGCAGTAATGCACGATTCGCTTTTCGTGCCAGTGACGGGTGTGGCCACGGCCCGAGTATCTTTGACTCGGTGAAAGGTCGTAAGCCTAGTCGGTGCACAGTTTCCTGCAGAGAGAGGCGTTGTACATCGTAGCGGGTGCAGGTACACAATAGGTGCTCGATGGTCTCCTCGCACCCACAGGAATCGCACATCGGGCTCTCGGCCATTCCCAAACGAAAGGAATATGAGTTTGTGAATGCTACTCCCAGCCACAAGCGGTACAGCAAGGTTGCTTCACCGCGGGAAAGGCTAGATGGCACTTGTAGCCGTAGCGTGGGGTCCAGTGTATATAATCGGCAGTTGAAGGCACCTGAACTCCAGAGATCTTGCGACTTTTTGCGTGCATGTAGGCGAAGTTCCCTGGCAGCGTCAGACCTCGCCAAAGGTATGGAACGCGTCTGGGTATCTGCGTGGGCAGACCAGGCAGCCTTGTCTGCTAGGTTGTTGCCGACAATGCCACAGTGAGCAGGAATCCATTGAAATGTAATGGTGTGCCCTCTTTCCAGAGCATGGTGGTGTACTTCCCTGATGTCAGATATCATCTGGTCGTATATTCTGTGACGTAATGCAGACTTGATGCTGTGAAGGGCTGCCTTAGAGTCACAAAATACGACCCATTTCTCTGTGGGCTCTTCGGTGACGTACATCATAGCGGCATGGAGAGCTGCAAGTTCTGCCGATGTCGATGTAGTCGTGTGCGACAACTTGAATTTAACTGTAACCTTCTTGGCTTGGAACGACGAATGCGGCAGTTGAGCTGGCACGTGAGGTCGAACCATCGGTATATATATGTATGCGGTCATGATACGTCTGGTGTAGTAATAGGAGCGTAAGTTGCTTCGGAGCTGGCGATGGATGATTGGACTTTTTTGTAATTCCAGGAATATCAAAATTCACTTGAGGCTGTCGTAGGCACCACAGGGGAGATGAAGGCTTTGTCGCCGGTGTAAAAGATGACGGTATGCGCTCTTGATGAGCGCTAATCACTCGTGAAAAGGTCGCTTGAGGTCTTTCGGCTGGTAGGGAGGTCAAATGATGGTCGGGGATCCTTGATAGATGGCGAATGTGCGCTCTGAGAGAGTCGACAACTACGTGTGTCTGGATCATATGGTCCCCAGCGATGGCAATTGTTGCTGCCGTTGACGTGCACCGAGGCAGCCCTAAACACGTGCGTAGGGCTTGACCTTGTATGCTCTCGAAGGCGCGAAAGTTCGTCTTGCATGCATTTGAGAACACTGGTAGACTGTAACGTAGGAGTCCGAGAAACAGTACCCTGTAGAGCTGCATCATAGAGCGGACTGGTGTACCCCAGTTTTTGCCGCAGAGAAATTTAAAGACGTGAGCAATGGCAACCAATTTCTTCTTTAGATAGACGCAGTGAGGGCTTCACGAGAGGTTGCGGTCTATGATTACACCCAGAAAGCGATGTGTCTTAGAATAGGATACCGCTTGACCATTGATTGAAACAGGATACGATGACATTTGTTTGCGCGTAAAGCCAACCAATGCGCACTTTTCAGTAGACAGGCTGAGGCCTTGTTCTCGTAGATAAGATGCCGGCATGGTTGCCGCCCGCTGAAGCCTGGCTCGTACCTGAGGTCGAGTCACCGCAGAAGCCCAGATGCAAATGTCGTCGGCGTATATTGAGACGTGAACTGACCGCGGTAGGTACTCCGCTAGTCCTACCAAGACGACGTTGAACAGAATGGGGCTCAACACTCCACCCTGCGGCACACCACGGCGATGAACGAATGCAGTGTGTTCGGTGCAGAGGCAAAACTGGCAATTTCGCCCAAAGAGCGCCAACAATGACTAAGGTGACGTGACGTGGTATTTCAACACAACGCAAACTAAGATGGCATTGCCGATTGAGCTCTCGAACCATGCCGTTTTAGAAACTCCCGTTCGATCTCCGCGTACGCCGGGGTCCACTGTGCTGCAGTTTTACGAGAGAAAGGCAGTCGCTGCGATGACACAGCGCGGAAGTGGTTGCGAATGGTCCACTGCACAACTATCAAAGAAGCTTGCGAAGCAACAACGAATAATGAAAAAAAAAGCGAAAGAAAGAAAATTGTCCTTTGAACGCTTGGCCTGGATTTGAAAGTTGCTGTTCTTTATTCTGGACGCTTGACTCTAAGATTCAGACAAAGGAAAGGTTGCTTCACCGTCTCTCATTTTCTCATCGAGACCAACGGAAAAGCCTGTTGTGTTCTTGTTTTCTATCTTTATTTCTTTTTACTTAGGGTACTTTCCAACTCATGCTATCTGCTTTATTTTATTGTTGTCGCTTTTCTCTGCCCGATAACACGCAGATTTAGTCGTGGTCATGCCGCTTGATATTTAAATGATGCTTTAAATTTCTTATCAATAATTTCTGTCAGAATTCAGGATTATCCTTCCGTTCTTCCGTGCCAGCCACGCTCCATCTCCTATACGTGTGCGTTCTAGGAGAAATCATCGACGAGCACCGGCCTGGACTCTCTAACAAAAAGGATCACGCTTTCGTTTGGCTCTGCCGCTCGTCGGGCGCTTCGGCCGACGCCTCTCGAATTGTGGTCCCCAGGCGTGGTGCGCAGGCTGCTTCTGTATATCCTTATCGTGCGTACCGCGCATTGATGTGCGCACGTGCGACCCATTGCGCATGGGCGCTGTGTATGAGCACGTGCGGGAACAACGGGCAAGGTGCGGATTTATGCAACCTTGACACTTTAAATAAGGAGGAGGAAAAGAAGATGGAGCAAATTTCTAGCTGCAGGCAGTTCTAGCCTTTTAATAGGATTGCAACAATAAATCCGTTTGATTGTCTCACATTTAAGCTTTATGGTTTACACATGCCAATATGTTTAAATGTGGCGCGAGCAAGTCACCAACGCTGCCAAAGGAAATAACAAGGTACTATGCGAAGTATAAGCAGGATGGGGGCTCGAGTCCAGCAAGTCCAGCCCGTACCCACTGAGCGATTCATCACCGATCATCATCATATCTATACACAAGGAATTAATTAAATGTTCACAATTTCTTCGTTCCTTGTTCTGAAGCAAGCGTCGCGTGTATCTCATGTCGTGTTGACAGCCTGTTCTAACGCTTATTCCGCCGAAGAGTCGACCCCTGGCTTATAAAACGAGGAATACGACAGACATTTTGTGATGGCAGAACTCCCTACTCTTTGAGATCGAATTCAAACCTGTTACAGCACTCCGAAATGGCTATAGAATGTGCTGTGCTCGTGCACGGTTTACGAGCGCCGTCAAGTGGAGCCTACAGTAAACTCTAGCGTAAGCAAAAATCCATGGCGTCACAGATGCACGACGTGGCACCTTAAGGAGTCTAGATGTCCGCGTGATCGCGTAACTGAAGCGTACGCAGACAGCGGACCTCCGTGGAAGCCGAAATCCAGGGAATAAAAGTTGGGGTCATCGCCATCCATGCAGCATCTTGCATGGTGGATGCGTAATGCGTCTTTAAACACGCTGTTTCTGACAGTCACTCGAAGCGCGGGAGAATCTCGAGTTTCACCATGGCACCGATAACTTCAACCGCCACTTGGTGGATGAACCTATGCGCTTGCAGAGGCGAAAAGTCACATTTACAGGGTAGTGCGTAGTGACTTTCACGTGATGATCAATATTGAGCATTGGTTCTGTAAAGATTCGTTCAGTCGGATGACATGGCTGGTAGATCATGCGAAGGGTTGCATGGCGCTGGGATGCTCAGCGCATTCACTGACGCGGGCTTGTGAAGTGTCTACAACTTTTTTGGCGATTCCATACGTCGGCATTGCTGCGTAATCCGACGTCTCCAGACACACACTGAAATGCATATGCGATATTATGGCCCTGTGCTGACGCACCCTCAACGGCTTTTGCAATGGCGCGAACAATCTCCCCGTTTTTATAGGCTGCACGTGCATTCTGACAGCCTTACGCGCTGATGGGCTGTCCGTGCAAATGACCCATTCTTTTACTTCACTTTTTTCAAAGATAAAGTTAACTATTTCAAGAATAGCATGAAACTACGGCGTCGTCAAAAAAGGTTGCTGCAATAGTTTATGCGTTCGTTTGCCGCCGAATGCCCAGACGAAAAACACCAAAGCTGAAGGTCCTTGAGCTTGGGAGGCATCATACATATTTTAATTTTCCCTGCTGTGTCTTGGGTATAAGTGACGAATAAAGAGTTGTAAAGCTACAAAAGGCGCCGTGTCAGCTTTCTTGTGCTGACAACAAACATATGCTGACATATGCGTTCCGTCTATATCAAGAATCGCGCTCAGTGACGCTAGTGCTTAAGGCGGCTTTTATGGTGGCCATTGCGAGTACACGAGTACTGTTGCTCTTCATTCTGACAAGCTTTACTGACGGCGAGTGCCAGCCTGTCGCCAGAAAAATGGTGATAATCCTGCTGCGTTACGGTTCCAGGCAGATTCTGAAGAGACCCTGCATGTATAGCAGAGCTAAAGGTGCTTTTCCAAATTCTCAGTGCACCAGGGGGCTCGATGTAGTTGGCGGTACGCTCAAGCAAACTTGTGGACTCCGTGTCATGGTGGAGCCTCTTTTCAATCAAGGACGGAAAGCCACGAAGGAGGGTAGCTCCCAAAAGCAGGCATCCACGCAACGTGTAAGATTAACAAGACTCGGTTGAGCACTTCTGCTCATCAACGCGAGGACAGGAGACAAAGGAGACGAAACGCTTTGTTCACTTTTCGTTCCAGTGACTGCGCTTTATGTGGCGATGCGAGTTCTGGCGCGCCCCCCCCCGCCCCCTCCCACACACGCACACGCACACACACACACACACACACACCCACACCCACACACACACACACACACACACACACACACACACACACACACACACACACACACACACACACACACACACACACGCGCACATGCACACACACGCACACACATACGTACACACACGCACACACACACACACGCGCACACACACGCACACACACGCACACGCACACACACACGCACACGCGCACACGCACACGCACACATTACTATTGCATTAAGGGAAAGAACCAGTAAATGCGTCGGTCAGTAACTTTAAAATTACGAGCCATACACGTAATTATCTATCACACATGGTGAACCATTGTGGATCAAATATTATTTGAATATATTGGCTGCAATTATGTAACATTTCTAGATGGTACAGTAACAAAAGGAAATTAGTGCCTGACAGAAGTCCCTGACGCCGCACAGTAGCAGCAGTACCGCGCTTATAAAAGTAGACATTTGCTAAAATTTTAATCATTCAACAAATAATACTATTGGTGTATAAGTCTACAGTACAAATTTATCGTTAGTTATTCCAATTGTATTGTCGAGGTTATGCATATCAAAGTATTCAACATAAAAGACTTACAATATTCATAAAGAAAGGAAACGACAGCAGATGTTTGCGACCTTGTACTATTACGAACAAATTTCCAGCGAAGCTGCTTCTTTCGAGCCTGTGAACTGACAGTTTTAGTTTCCTGTAATTTCACCCTAAAAGGTTGCTCTCGGTTCTCTTTGAAATCTTGCCCGCATGTAAGGCTTTCGCGCACTTATTAGGACGTTTTGAAAGCCAGTAATTCATCAACACACATTTTACTTTGCCAGAATATTAACCATACCTTATGACATAGCATCCCCCCCCCCAATATGTTGAAAAAAAAAACAAAAAACAAATAATCACGTGGCCCGATGCTGGTGATAGTGCAGAAAGGGTCGAAGCTCAATGGTACATACCCCTGTGGGCTCTATGCGTGTGCAAGCGTCACTGTAATGTATAAAGTAAAAAAAAAGAGTAAAAAGAACATAAAAAGTAAAGAAAGGAAAAAAGTACAAAAAAACGAAAGAAAAACAAAAACGTTCGTTAGGCACATTCACAACGTTAGAGCACTTACATTGGTAATTTATTACCACAGCCTCAATTACCCACCCGCTTTGAACTTTGCCTCCACATCACCCATTAGCTCGACCTTACTGTCACCCAACATAAAGAAGCTGATTCGTTTAGTTCACTGAGCACATCAGGCGAACCCAATATATTTATCCCGCATAAAAAAAAAGAACTAAAAAACGAGACTCAATAATTTTTTGTAGCGGCAGATCAGACCTGCGGAAGCCCGCTAGGTGGAGGAAAGTACATGAGAGGGAGAAAATGGGCATCCGCCTGAATTGAAGCATGAAGCTAGGAAGGAAACCC
This sequence comes from Dermacentor albipictus, assembly GCF_038994185.2. Classification (NCBI taxonomy): domain Eukaryota; kingdom Metazoa; phylum Arthropoda; class Arachnida; order Ixodida; family Ixodidae; genus Dermacentor; species Dermacentor albipictus. The sequence goes on from NC_091821.1 coordinate 42,777,767, forward strand.
ATACGGGTTTCTCAGAAAGAAAGGCGCGCAGTTTAAGAAAAAATCGAGTATCGGACCAGGGCGAATTTTTCTTCAACTGCGAGACTTTCATTCTAGGAAACCCGTATGGGTTTCCTTTCTAACTTCTTGGGGCACATCAGGTGGAGGCCCATTTTCTCCCTTTTTATTTATTTGTGGCGCTCCTATAAGTAAGCGAGAAAAGTTAGGACTTCGCTTAAACTGCGCCCATTCCTTGTAAATATAAAGTTTGTGAAATGCACAGTAGTCACGGGAACTTGGAAAACGTAGCTGATAACGGCAGTTTGACACTTTCGAGCGCTCGCTTCAGGCTTTCTTAATTTTTGCGACTTTTTTTTACGAAAGCTGTATTTGATCCACACGCATTTAGCATCGCACAAAAGCTTGGAGTAGCATTCCCCACACGTTAGCAAAACTTAATCTCGGTTGTAATTGGAGTTATGCCATGGCAACGGTACTAGTTTTAAGCCGCTGGTTAAACACACTAATAACGCTCCTGACCATTTGCATACGTATTCTATTGTAAAAAGGCGCATTTAACCCACATTTTTTGAACTTTGCCTACACATTACACATACATTGCCTCTAATTTTCTCCAAATATGAACAAGGTGCCTCTTTTAACCGGAGAAACAAGCTGCCCGCCTCGCATGATGAACAAATAGCAGAAAAAGTGAGGGTTCAGTTATTATTTAAAACGTTGCATTTAAAGCAAGTACATGAAGGTTTCACAGCGAATTGCGCAAAAAAATTATCTCTGTTTTCACGGAATTTGAAGTTCCCCCTTGTTAGCAGTCTGGGAAACATTTGGGGTAACAACAGTGTAAAACTTTGGAACGCTTGAATAAGTAACTTTCTACAAAGGCTGCAATGAACGCACACAGAATAAAAAGTTCTCGCTCATCACATAGAAGACGATTCCTATTTCAAAGAAATATAAACACCGTGAATCACATAATTTACTGAGAAAACCAGGAAAAGCAACTAAATACCTTGTATAAGACATAGAAGATGCGAGGAAGCAGGCATTTAGTCAATATTTTCAATGCACATAAGTAACCTAACCCCCCCCCCCCCCCCCCAATTCAAACTTTCGGTATACATCACCCAAACGGTTACCCTCTTTCTTGAAAATGCGAAATCTCCGCGTTTTTTTTTTTTCATCTGCCAGGGACTATGTGCTAGTATAACTTTTATGTTGAAGCCGCCTAAAAATAAAATTAGCAGACAACGTCAGAAGTGACAGAAACCGATAGGAAAAATATAAGGCAGTATTGTAATGGTATTGCAATGGCTCTCCACGTTTGGCAGCGTTGCATTCTCAACAGATGAAGAACAACACAATAACACGACAGAAAAATGGAGAAAAACCGCACAGGACAACTGCAGCCGAAATTACTGGTCACCATCTCGCCCAACTGAGTCATGTCAAGTCATGATTACACAATAAAATACGCGGCTAATGCATTCGCGAAGAAAATTTGGCCTTGGCTGTTGTCTTGTTGAATTTTCCAGAGTGCAACCAAAAGTGCCCGCTTTCAAAAGTGGGGGTGCACATAACACACAATGCCTCTCCACTTCGACTGGGGGGGGGGGGGCAAGTGCCCCCCCCCTGCCAGCCCCCCCCCATCCTCACCCATCCTGGTAAATACGCCTATGCACCGTGAGACATCAATGGCAGGGGCATCCTCGTAGGCGCAGGATAATAGACAGTTTTAGTTTAGCGTCCACAACTATAGCGTACGCTATACGCTATATTAGCCCGTACACCGCCATGGAGGCTCGCAAAAAGCCAGCTCATCGGTGCCCGTGAGGCTAATTTTTTTTACATGCCTCGAGGTTTACATACTTCGAGCTTTACATACTTTAGCGCATACACAATAGCAGATGCCCCAGTACAAATGCGAGATCGCAACAACATGCACTTCAACTCATTAAGGGAAAAAAAAGACAGTCGGAGGACACCTAAGCACTTATGAGTTGTGAATGTGAAAGCATTAATGTCCAATTGAACGCCACTGAGCGGTCCTTTGAGTTATGAACTTCTCGCGGGCAAGCCAGCGAAGTTGAGACGCTCGCCCAACGCCTCCTAGATAGCCCAAGGCCAGTGTATTTGCATCCGTGACGTCATGCAACATTGCACGAGTGCTACAGAATCTAATGGGGAAGCTCCCGTGTAAGCCGCGGGGATTTTGACGTCACTGCTGTGGTCACGCCGGACTTAACAGTGCAAATTTCGGTCCAAGTAGCATGATGTCATACAGCAGAGCGCGCAGGCCTGCTTTCTAAGAGGCGCTTGTTCGGCCCAGTGAGTAAGGCACTCTGCTTCTGAGCGTTGGGTCGTAGGATGGAAAACTCACTATCACCAATGTTTTTCCTTTCGACTTTATTCATATTGTAATACATTACTTTCCTTGTAGCGATTAACGAGGTGAAGTTAGAACGCAGGCGAGAGCTTGCGCAGAAAAGGGACGCACCGGTAACAAAGGCTTACGAGGATGACGTGGCGTCAAAGCGACGCACTCTCCCATCACGCAACATCTGGCGCGCCAGCTCGGCAGCAGGTGTTCCCTTTCGCCCGCTCTGCTCCGTCGAGGCGCGCACGTGACGGGGCGTCGCAGCCAATCGGAATTTAGGTGTGATTTCACTGCTACAGACGCCGACTTTTTCGCTCAATGGGCCATTTGATGCTTTCGCATCAAAATGACGTAGATCTCCATCGACTCTGCGAAGGCTGCTGCGAAAGATCATATTTATCAGAGATTGCGGCTATGAGACTGGTGTTGCTAATTGAGGTAACCGATGATGAGAGCACAATGGTGCTTCTTGAGGCTGCTGTCTGAGGCTGATGATGCTGCTGCTATTGTTTGACGCTACTATGAAACTCCATTGCGAAACGCTGTTGCTCGGAATATATCATGTATGTGCTAACGATGATTTCAAGAGAGATAGCCGATGCAGTAGCCTTGTGGCTATGACGTTGCCCTGTTGAGCTCAAGGTAGCGCGTTCGGTCTCGGCCATGGCGGCCGCCTTCCGATCAGGGTGGCATGCAAAAACAATCGTGTACCGGGCATTAAGTACACGTTAAAGAGCCCAAAGTAGTCAAAATTAATCTGAAGCCACCGCTACGACGTGTCCCACAATGAGATTGTGGTTTCCGCACGTAAAGTTTAATGTAGGGCATTCTTTGCAAGCTTCACTATCTATCTATCTATCTATCTATCTATCTATCTATCTATCTATCTATCTATCTATCTATCTATCTATCTATCTATCTATCTATCTATCTATCTATCTATCTATCTATCTATCTATCTATCTATCTATCTATCTATCTATCTATCTATCTATCTATCTATCTATCTATCTATCTATCTATCTATCTATCTATCTATCTATCTATCTATCTATCTATCTATCTAATCTGTCTGTCTGTCTGTCTGTCTGTCTGTCTGTCTGTCTGTCTGTCTGTCTGTCTGTCTGTCATCGTGATGCTGTCATGGTCATTTCAACTGGATATATATCAGAATAGGCATGGGGCGGCATGACATGCATGCATACATAACATACATGGCATGTCAGGACATCAATGTCATGACATATTTGTCATGAAATATTTCATGACACATTTGTCATAAAATAAATGTTATGAATGGCATGATGCCGTCGTGGGCTTTTCTTCAACTCAATATACATATCAAAATATGAATGAAATGCATGCATGACCTGATGTGGATGACATGATATACATGTCAAGACATGTATTTCAAGACATTTCATGTTCGTCATGACATTAATGACAAAGCATGCAAGCGCATGTCATATCATGCTGTCCTGGAATGTATGGCATGACATAAATGTTGTGAATCGTATGACGCGGTCGTGGTCGTTTCTTGAACAGGTTACATACCTGGATATGAATGACTTGAAATGCATGCATAACCTGCAATGAATAACATGACATAAATGTCATCACAGGAAGGAGATCCGTGTCATGACATGACATTAAAAACAAGAAATGCGTGAGGATGTCATTGGTTGTCATGCAAGCATGTCTCGTCACATATCTGCTGATACATATCAAGTTAAGGAAACGGCCACGGCACCATCTTGTCAGGTTATTTAAGTAATTCCTGACAAGCACTTCATGACACGCATGTGATGTCATTTCATTAATGTCATGAATTTCATAATCTATAATTGTTAGAAAATGAAACTGATGGGAATGACAATCATGTCACGACATTAATGTAATGAATGAAATGACCATAACGTATTGAATGACACGACATGCATTTCTTACACTGGATATATTCTGTATGCGTGTCATGACATGCATGTCTTGCAGTAAGGACATGTCATGCCATGTATATGTCATAAAATGGTGGGCATAAATGCCATTATCTGTTTGTCAAGCCATGACATGACTCCCATGAAGGTCATGAGAAGCATGACAAGAACGCGATAAATTCATGATATGATGCATGCATACATGACATTACCGTGACAAGAGCTTATGCCGACCCAGTGGGCTAAGTTGTCTACTAACTTGGGCCGATGACTTGGGCCACAGGCACTCGAGTCAGGTGGCACGCGAGAATCAGAGGTGATAGTCGGATTACGAAGCTGGAATGACGATGCAACGACCAACACGGCATCACGAACGCGAGCAGGCAGTCACTAGCCCAAGTTAGTAGCCAGGTGGCAAGCGTAAGAAGACCCCGGCATCTCGGCAGCAGAACAGCGGGTGGTGGTTGTTCAAACAGCGATTGAAAAGCTACTTTTCCACGAGCGTAGATTCTGAGCTCCGGACAGCAACATCGCGTCATCATTCGCCCCGAAGCTCGTACCGAACGTTCACGTCCCTTCTCGTCGTTACCAGGACGCTTAATCAAACATCAAGGCATATTCTTTCCTGGTGCACATAGCTATTGTCCGATCACGGCAACGCTGCATTGAATTTCACTATGGCAGCCTCGTCACGGCTCGGCCAAGCGAGCAGCTGCGCCACGCCACTCCTCCTAATGGCTGTAACAGGACACGAACTTCGTTTTGTGCTCTTAGTATCGCCGTAAAGTCACCCATTTGTGCTGTCCTCTAAGTGATACCCCCTGCTGCCGTCTGTGAGCATTTAGCGTTTTTTAACCATTTCGCACCTTTCATGCCGCTCTTTTACATCAATTTGATCCTTAGTAGCAATCATGCCATGGTCATAACCGTCGTCGTCACCTTGCTGCTGCCGTTGCACACGATCACTCTCGCGTTAGTTCTCAATCACTGTACTAGCGTCATTCGCACAAATGGTAATTTACGCAAAACATTGTTCAACCTGGCAACGCTTTGCGGAATCCCAAACAATGCTGCATAGACAGCTAGCTGCCTGCAAAATGCATCGCATAACGTCGATTCCCACAGAGCGTGGGATTTGCGCAACTGTTTGTGAAGAGGCGTTCCTATACCGCTGCGCCGGCACTCTTCATAACCGGTCCCATGGAGCACCACCTGACTCCGCGAAGAGTCAGCACCTGTCAGTGGCTATGCGGGCGAGGACGCGTTAGAATGCCTCGGATGCGAGGGCATTGAAGCACGCCTGCTGCAAGAACGCCGCCGATGCGTCCGCTGCTGTTGCTGTTTTTGGTCGTCAACAAATTGTGAGTAACAATAAAAAAAAGTAAACGCCAGTTTACTTACAAAAAATCTAAACGATCCGACAGATCACTGCGCGTCAAGTATTGTTTAGCTTTTGAGTACACGTGTCTATGCGCAAAATGGCCCAACTGTCTGATAATAAACGTGACGCGACCGCAGCGCTCTCAAGAAAGACGCGTATACTTGGAAGCTGGCTTCACATGCACTGCGCAGACCTTGGTTGCAACGCAACTGCCCAGCCGGCGGCTGGCAGATAAAGGTCATAAATCAGTGGGGAGGTGAATTGGGGTAAAAGGTGAGCAGAATGCCCATTGAAGGCTCCTGACCGGTCCCAACGATACTCTGGTGCCTTACGAATGCCACCTCACAAAGATGCGTGGCTGATCGGGAAATTCCGGCGCTTCCCCAGCAAGTCGACCGTGTTTCAAAAGAGTGAGTACACGTGCCTCCTCGGCAAAGTGAAGGAAACCGCCCGACTGCCTTCACTGATCCGTGCTCGCTGTACCCCGTCCAATAAGAACCCTGCAACGTTGTGAAAGTTAGAGCTGTGGTTGTCTAATCGGCGGTGCCATTCGCAAGGTAGTTCGCTGGAATGACAGATATCTATAGCTGGGCGGCTTCCCCCGTGGCGGCGAAACACAATCGCCAGAGGCACTGTAGTCAAGGTGACCGCCAACCAGTACTCGTGCGTAGCCGAATCGCATCAATGCGGATCGGCGCCCGGTTAGTGGGCGCTATAGTTAACGATACCTGGAGAACACTGCGCGGCACTGCGTGGTTTCGTTGCGTGTATAATGTAGACCTTACCCGGCGAAGCGCGTTTCGTGCAGGCCGACTCGCCTCGGCGCCTCTTTGCCCGCCGGTCATCGACGTAATTAAGGGAGGACGCGTGGCGTGCGAGGCTGCAGTGGCGAACAGCTCGCCGGCAGCGAGCCAGCGGTGACGACGTTGCGCCACTGGGGCGCACCGGCGTGCACGGACTGCCGCGGCCGGAGTGCGGGGATCGAAGCTCAGCCGTCCGTGACCCGAAGTCGAACGACCTGGCTCGAACCCGGGCCAGACGTGCGCTGCACGGAAAATAAAATGACGAATCTCCGCGCCACCCCTTTGTGAGCCTTCGTTTACGAGGACGAGTGATGGTCCTCGTCGGCGCACGTGGTTGGCGCGGCCGCTGTAATTCGCCACGGGGACGCGCGCGTTCTGAGCTTGTCTGTCAGCGCGTCGCACGTGCGGTTAATCGAACGAGGAAAGAGTCACTGGCCACTTAGCGGTAAAAGCGAGAGAAGTGCGTAAGCATCGCGTCCTTTGATGTCCAAGATTCGTGATTTAAACCGTGCTTACCACACAGTCAAGTATGGTTCACGCGCTCACTCGACACACGCACGCACGCACACGCGCGCGCGTGTATGTATGCAGGGTGTTTCAGCGAACACTTTACAAAAATCATTAACGGTTGGCTGTGGCAGATATAAAAATTCTAGTTCATGAGCTGGTCTACTCGAAGCGGCGGACACTACTTGCACAAAAAATTGAAATGCAAAATGGAAATTAAGAGAAATTAACTAATTTACTTTTTATCTAATTACCGTATGGCCCATATTGCAATTTCCAAATTCTAGCCGTGGAGTTCGGTCGATTTAGGCATCACTGGCCTCCTTGGGTTCAGCGAGAGCAGTGGAAAAGTAAACATGTCCGCAATAGGCATTAGCAAGAGGCGATTGGAGGATTGGTGGAAGAAAAGTAAGGAAACGACAAAAAACAGAGACATACAAAAGAACAGTTCGCAATAGGGGATCAGAAAATAGGGAGTTCATAGGTTCTTTTTTTTCTTTTATCTTTTAACCTAGGTAGGACATTAGGCATTATAATAGCAAGAGCTAGGTGGCGCAGCCCACCACCACCACCACCACCACCACCATCATCATCATCATCATCAGCCTGGTTACGCCCACCGCAGGGCAAAGGCCTCTCCCATACTTCTCCAACAGCCCCGGTCATGTACCCACCGCCCCGTTCCAAAGGGACGCTCATAACATCCATCCATCCATTTCATTCGTTAGGCTTCGACTCTTTCGAAACGAGAAGCGGTCTCGAAAACACCACAATGTTATCAATAATACTTTGTCGTTGAAGCGGCCTGAGAATAAGCGAAAACCGTTTACACAGTCATTTGCTACTAACGAAGTGTATTTTACAAAAGCAACGCCAAATTCAATTCGAAGCGGGCAGCCGGGACTACCGCCATGTTTTCCGCAAACTCCGCAAACCACGCAATGACGCTAACGCTAAATCTGAGAAATAACGTGCGTACGCTACACGCTATGGGTCGTTTAGCGTTCTGCGCATGCGCAGTCCCGACCCGCTATTTTATAGCGTATACCCAATGGTTTGAGTTAGTGTTAGCGCGGGACGCAGCGCTAACGCTAAGAAAGGCTGCACTGAGTGGCACAAACTAGTCTTTTAGAATAGTGGAACAGAGCAAAACGCTAACGCAAGCATAGACGGCGCCATCTAGACACCATAAACTAGTGCAGGCTTTGGCGCCATCTTGACAAGGCTACAGCAAACTCGAGCAACATCTGTAGTTAAGCCTAATGCGCCCCTAATCGAGGACGTATCTCGAAAACAAACGCCTATTTACTAAACTGTACGACGTTGCCGAAGCACCATGACACAAATCTAAACAAATATGAGCATTAGTGGGGAACGAATGAGAATGAGCCAAACAGTGCAGGCCGACGACTCCATACGTCCGAATCGGGCAGCTCCCACTTCGCACTGGCCCCTCCATGTTGCCGTACGTAAAGTTCCCCTTGCGTTTGACGCTAAGTCCAGAACGTTTAGACAATTTTAGTTGGGCGTCCGCAACCACCCACGTGCGCAGAGCGCCAGATCGGGCGTACGCAGCGAAGCACGCGCGCACGAAACGGCAATAGTTGGCCGGACGCAAAAGTTCAGAAAGGGAATGCTGACTTGCACGCGCAGGAGCCGGTATTGTGCTACTCAGCGCCGCCACATGCCAGCTTCTGAAACTGTGTGGCCAATATGAGCCGCCACGAGGTCAATTCACAAGCTGGAGTCACATCATCGGCAAGAGCGATATCGAAAAATGCGCTCTTGTGGACGCGCGAAAACATGCGAGAAGGTCCCGCAAAGCCCGCAGAGCCCGCAGCGGATGCTACGCAGCTCTTGAAAAGCTGTGGTCGCACGTAAGAGACCCTGCATGCTCCTGCGTACTGCGCATGCGCACTGTCGCCTTCGAGGGTTTCCTGCGTACGCAGAGCTGCTGCGGACGCCCCACTAAAATTGTCTAATAGCGTATGTATATGTAAGAGATCCACCACCGTTTACGTATAACGCATGCGCAGTGTGAAGTGCACTTAACGCTAACGCTAAATCCTTGCGTTTGTTGCTATACGCAACACTAAAAACTATCTATATAATGTACGTTAACGCAGCGCACGTAAACAACAGGAACTCAATAACGTTCGAAACATGCGCAGTGATGGCAACGTTATTTGTTTACGTAGGTAATGCGTTTACGTTCGGTTGCGAATGCTGTTTTATAAATCTATTTAGTACCGGCTCGAATAACGCTTAATCGCTACGCTTCGGTGACGTCATATAGTTCTGCCACTCTGTACACGAACACGCGCCCACCCGCACTATGCATCAACCAAGGTAAGGCCTTGATTTATAGCGGTGTCACACGTAAACTTCTTATCGCCGTCGGGGCCGATCCGGATCGAGTTATCGCCTGCTGATCGTCAACAACTCTCAGAACTGCATAATGCCCTAGCTACGGATTCAGGTTAGCAAAACATGTTTAAACATGGACAATAGTTGAATTTTAAAGCTCACTATTGCGGATAAAAAGTTTTTTAGACGTGTTTCATTGAGCTGCCGTCACTCTTTGTTTTTAGCGTTTTTGGAATGCTGCGCTAGATGGTGCAGACTCATGTGCAGACTCAGTGAATCTTCATGTTTTGTACAACCCCAACACTCATAAAAATACTGAAAAGGACGTAATTAAGATGCATCATGTGTCAGACAATGTCGTACTTTCATTTAAACGTGACATCAGTGCTCAATATTCTTTTTAATGTGCAGAATAAGAAATGTGAACAGTGCATATTCAAAAAGTTTATGCAAACTCTTTTGTGAATTTACGCTGTACACTTTCCTTTTATATCTTTTAAACTATAAAAAAAAACATGGGGTCACTCGATATCACAGGAAGGCAAAAAAAAAAAAGAATTATTTCTCACCTTCTTGCATAACAAAACGCCGTCAGACTTGAAAGAATTTAAATCCTTTAGAAATAAACTGAATGCCGAGCTTATATCAGCCAAGACAACATATCAATGACCGCTTTCTGATATTAAAGAAGAATAACCTGAAGTTGCGCAGAAAGTGTTACACAATTTTTTTTTTCGAGAAAGCAAATGGCAAAAGCTTGTAAAACTAAGGTACTATAACCGCGAAATTGTCGGTCAGGAGCTTGCTGTTCATTTTAACTGAGTGATCTTGAACATGCTTTGGTAGCTAGCAACCTAGGCGTTACGGGACCATCAATCAATTCCCCTGCTGAAAGCTTTGCTTCGCATGATATAAGTGAAGCTGAAATCTGTCGAACATTTATAGATGTAAAGAACTGCAATGCTTTGGATATAGACAACCTGCAGGTAAAACCTATAAAATATGCTATTCAATAAATTACGCCTGTGCTGGCTTACATATTTGATCTTGCTGTCCAATTAGATCAGTTTTCTGAGGCAATGAAGAGATCGAAGGAATCTTATTTACAAAGGTGCCAACAAAAACGAGTCAAACTATTATTGCCCAATATCTGGGATACCCATTTTCTCGAAAGGCTTAGAAAATATACTGTTTTCTCGATTAACCAGCTCCTTTAACAAATTAAGTCTTTTCGACGCCCAGTTTGGTTTTAGGAAAGGGCGTTCTACTGAAACAGCTTTTTTAACTCTAAAAAAGAGCGTACTACAAAACATTGAAAATAAACATATAACTGTGTCTTTTCCCCGATTATATAGTAAAACCTTTGATTCACTAAGCCATGATATATTTATACAAAAACTCTGATTACGGGGTTCAGGTAGGCGGCTTGAATTATTCCGTTCTTATTTAACCAACATGACTCAGTGTGTGTGTGTGTGTATCCGCAATTACCACACATCTCCCCTCCTTATCAACTGTCGCGTGCCCCAAGGCAGTATTTTAGGTCCTATTCTGTTTAATCCATCCAAAAACGATATTGTCAGTACTGATACAAGCTCAAAATGTATTATGTGTGCGGATGACAGCACTACCTTGCTCTCTGGTCCTTATGAAATCGATCTAGCGTCAAGATGTAATCACGTCCTCGAGAAACTAGTATCTTGGTCCCATTTTGTCTTAACGTTAACCCGTATAAAACTAAGATACTTTTCATTGCGTGCCCAAAAAAAATAATTAACTTGGAACAATATATACACTGTGATGGACTCAGTATTCAAATTACGAATGAATATAACATTCTTGGCGTCACGTCGTATCTTACCTGGGATTCCCACATTGACAATTAGTGTAAAAAGCTTTGAATGAGTGCAGGAGGTCTGTCGCGTTGTCGTGCCATTCTTCCAGTGCAAGCAAAATGACAAATTTATTCCGCATGATATGCTTCACACATTAATTTTTGTAGTTTGGTATGGTTAACTATTTTACAAAGAAATATTACAAATATTTATTTATTACAAAAGAAAGTTATTCGCAACGTCGCAAATATTGATTATTCCTCCTCGACGGAACGTTATTTCCAGTCATACAACATTACGAAAATACAGCATGTGAATGAATTTCATGTTTTGCGGTCATTATATGTCACTTCACCCACTTTGAAGCGTTTCATTACTTGAATTGCATTGCTTCAACAATACAATGATATTCACACGCGTAGGACTGACTTGAGCAATACACCACGTTTCCTTACTTTTTATAAATTGCAGTCTGTGAAGCATAACCTTCCGTTAATCCTTAATAGATACAAAGATATTGCGAAGCTCACATTAACATTTCTACGTCAACTATATTTTAATTAATTATATTGGCGTGCGTTCATTTATGTTCTTATTCAGTTGTGTTCTTGGGACATGGGCTAACTTATCCAACTGTTATTTGTGCTTCACGTTGTAGTTTATACAGTGAATAATTTCACATTAAATCGTTTAATGTTGAATGTTTATCTAATGCGTTTCTGTTTGATCTGTTATTTTAATGCCCTGTTACCTACTGATTAGTTTGCTGTATTGTCTGAGTCCCCATTTGCGCAAGTATTTTTTTATGATACGCTTACTTAGATATTCAGTATTGCATACTTTAGTACTGTAACATGTTCACTTTATTGTATGTGTTATCCCTTCTTCTTAGCATTTCGTACGACGTACTACACAATTTTGGTTTCTGATGAGGTGTTATCTTTAATGCTTTGTTACCTGCGTATATGTATGTGTTCATGGTTTGGCATGGACATCAAGGTCGAACACCACGCGTGCATGAAGTAAAACCCTGCCTTGTATCCGGCTTCGGGGCCTCTGTCAAGCTGCCGACCGCAGCTCGTAGCCCAGGAAACCCTTCCAAACACGTTTAAAAAAAATGAAGAATGAGGATCCATGGTACGTTCGCTTGGTGACCCGTTAGTCTGGTGCAAGCGCTCCTATAGGTGGCAGTCTAGAAGCAGTCGAGCGCCGTATAATTTGCATAATGTGTCATCAGTGAAGCAAAGTTTGCTCGCTAAAGTCGCCAGAGCATCATCTGCCTCGTTTCTTGAGATATTAGTGAGTTACAGTATGCAATGAAACATCAGTGTTCCTTCCTGAGGCGTGTTTTAGGAGGCCATGTAGGAAACTTCACGTAAAATAGGCTAGTCAGCGTTGGCGCTGGATAACCGGCCGAGAGCCCCGCGGTAGTAAACTTAGAATTTCCTTGACCAAGTTTGGTTTTTATATAATACTCATCAGCGCAACATCGACGCTTCATAGTTGCGCAGGTGATGAAGATGTATTTCTATTGGAAGAGAACGCTCTGTTGCATGCCTTGCGGAATAAAACATGTCACTTATCCGTAAACACGCCACTGTATTCGTAAGAAAAAAGCGTTTGTGTAAATATTGGCAGCATTGAATACGAGCTTTACGCTAACGAATGTACAACCCTGCTATTCGCCCATCGCAACGCGACAGCCGCGTTAACAAACGCGCAACGTATGCGCATGCGACCAGCGCCGCACGGAGAACTCCGGCTGGACCCCATCGACGTGTGAGCGCTGAAGTATCAGTGTTTACATGCATGCCGCGGTGAGCTCTTTTGGATATGTATTTCGTGACCTTGGGACAAGAATAAAAAAGAAAATGTGCGCCAGGAATACAGTTTTCGTCCTGAAATCGAAAGCTTTTCTTAAGTTGAGTCCTTTAGCTCTCTAGTACTGTGTACTGCAAAAAATTAATGTAAAAAAAACAAAAGATAAAATTTGATTTTTTTCTACTGAAAGTTTATTTATATGGAATAATGGAGATTATTTCATTTAAAAAATAACTTTTTCTGTTTATGATCAAAGACGGAATTTTTTCTTGATTTTAACAGAATTGATACCCATACGGTAAAATGGGAAAAAATTATCAATTAGTGTGAGCGAAATGAGATTTGTTCGTCTCTTTACTATCCACAATTGGCATCTGTGTGCTGCTTAACCAGCCACGCAATATAGGCAGTTGGATATCCCATGTACGAGTCAATCGGTCTCATTTTCCCAATGATATACACATGTAATCAGAGCGAGTCATGTAGTTCAGAGTACGAATATATAAACACGCAGAGCGCATACTTGGCTGTGTCGCGTAGCGCCGGGTGTCTTGTCAGTGGTCACATCTCGGATGTTCTACGTAGCGTGCTTATATGTACATGTAGTACCTGATACCACTGCATCCCAGAATATGACTCTTTCGTACGGTATGATGAAAGCAGAAATCATGAGGGGAGTAAATGTTACTCCTTAATGGAATAAACTTTCTGATCTTTTTCCCCTGTTCAATTAGACAAAAATACCACAATTTCATTATTTCAGCTAAATCACAGAAAAATAAGCGAACAGAAAACAGAAGAGAAAAAAATATATGCTAAAGAATTGCCATAATTCTTTTTTCAAAAAAATGTTACAGTGTATCTGTAAATATTAAACTAATTTTTCCTAATATTTAGCTCTTCATTAATAATGCCAGAATTTTGACCACATAAGCTAACCCCACTACTTAGCCTATCTAACCCCTGCAGCACGACTCGCTTAATGCGTAAAAAAAAAAAAGAATAACATCCGATGGTTCATATCGAACCCATTTCTACCAGTAGAGCAGCCCGATTCGTACAATTCGTACTATACAGAACACATCCACAATTCCTACTATACAGAACACATCCACACAAGATACCGACATGCTTAACGATATGTCTGCGAGGCTACTGTGCCTACGAGATCCCATTCTTCCAGCCGCCAACCACGCACCCTCTCCCCGTCGGCGGCTCCTGCAGAGACGCAAGGAGCAGGCGCCGGACAGAGAGCAACCGGAGATGACTTCGGACCACGCTGCGCGCAAGACCCTCTGAAATAAGCTCAGTTCCTTGGCGTGAACGCCCTTTATTGCGGCTACCGCGGACGTAACACTTAAGTCAAGTACAATGCACGCCAGGAAATCCTACATAACACGGTTCCCCCTTTCCAATCGTCCAACCCAACGCTTTGAGACGCTTGGCACGTGAATCGCGTCACATGTCAGCAATTTACTGATTGATGTGAGAAGGCGCGCGCTTACACGTGACAAATGAAAATTAAAGTTTTACACCTGAATAATAAGCCCATGTAATCGCACTATAGTTCAATACAAGACGGATATGCCTAACCCCAGATCCCCCCACGCCCGCGCGCTACGACCCAATCAGAATACAGCGCGTAGACGGAAAGTTTTCATTTTTCCGGGGGTGTATATATATATATATATATATATATATATATATATATATATATAATATCCTGTAATAGCAATTCCACTTGAATGAATTGTTCCCTGAATTGGCGGCTTTATATGACGATGACAATCACAATGATGTTTATTTGCATCAGTACATGACGCGAGGGGCATGCAGAAAAAGCTGCCACATGGACAGCTTAACGAAGCCGCAGGCCCCCGCATTGGCGTTTGCGCGGTGTTAGTAAACACAAAGGCACTATATCATTGTTTCATCATCATCAGCCTGTTTTATGTCCACTGCAGGACGAAGGACTCTCCCTCCGACCTCCAATTACCCTTGTCCTGCGCCAACCGATTCCAGCTAGCGCCCGCCAATTTCCTAATTTCATCGCCCACCAAGTCTTCTGCCGTCCTCGACTGCGCTTCCCTTCTCTTGGCACCCAATCTGTAACCCTAATAGTCCACCGGTTATCTAACCTTGCATTCATGACCTGCCCAGCTCCATTTTTTTTCTCTTGATGTCAATTAGAATGTCGTCTGTGCCCGTTTGCTCTCTGAACCACTCCTTAACGAGTTCTGTGAACGTATTCCCTCGCCACAATACACTGACCGCTCATTGTGCCACTGTCCTCAGTTTGAAGCACAAGGGCAATCTTTGTCCAACACATTGAGGAAACTAGATGGTCGTCCTCTGAGTGAGCAGGCAGCACTAGAACACCGTCCCCACCGATCATCGGCTCAGAAGGCAGTGAAGGCAATTTTGTGCTTTCTGAGGACGTCCGGTTTGTACGAGTGGTTTTCACTCAAGTTCTGTCCGTGCACGCCTCTATGACCCCTCTCTCTTTTCCTTCTTTCTCCTCCCCTTCTCCCTTCCCCAGCGTAGGGTAGCCAACCGGACCCTTGACTGGTTAAGATCCCTGCCTTCCTTATATCCCCCACTCTCTGTATTCCCTCGCCCCGCATCTCCTTCATGTCGATTCCCTTCAGACAACGTTAGCGACATATGCACCCAGCCCAAATGAAGCAAGTGCAATGATAGCAATACAATGCCCTCGCAGCAGTGTGCACCAGCTTAGGAGTCGCCAGGATGAATATTCAAGAGCCCCTCTCGATAAGTTTAGTTACGTACACCCTAAGCGCGGTCTTGCCGTGCTACGATACTGCCATGAGGCCACGTCACTGATTACAACAGGAGAGTTCAATGTGAACTTAGGACATTCCCAAAACGTCTGGTTCACTGCGATTCATGGTTTGCAGCGACTCAATGATCCTCTTTTTCCCTCTTGCGACATGCTTGGCGTGAAGCGAGCGTTCACCGGCTGCGTACACATCGAGGACGGGTGAGGTACAGCCAACGACTTCGTCAATGGGCTCAACAACCTCGGAGCCTTTAAATACGTGTCCTACGTCTCTATCCGTCGTGAGACAGACAGACGGGCGCATGCATTAATGTTATAAAATATGTAAGCACGTACGATTAATTGCGATTCTACGACACGGTGCTCGTCTTTCCGTACGGAAAGCGTAGACTTACTTGCTTAAATGTATATAGCGCAAAGCAGCGAACGGCTGCTTTGTGAACAGACGATGTATTAGTAATAAATGAAGCGTCCACCAAAGACCCGGCAAATACAAAACACAAAATAAAAAAAATCACGACGATGCAAAATTCCCAAAAGCCTCTGTGCTACAAAAGGGCACCTTACTGGTTTCGCTAAGCAACAAGCTAGTTTTGCTTACAGCGAACGAAAGTTAAAGTCAAATGCTTGAGAACCCGTGTTCTCGGGTTTCGAAGGCGAGAGCGAACGCTACACGCTGGAGGTCGCTGGTGCACGATTCCATCCATGCGTGCAGAGGTTTCGCCCTACCGCCTGTCTCCTTCCAGACAGCGGGAGCATTAACCCCGAGTGGTCTAAGACCGTTCGCTTCGGAGCGCGCGGCTATGACCACAGGGTCCGGACGCGACTTGTTTACGTCCTGCGCCGTCTGCGGAACGACAGGCCGTGACAGAGCGTGGACGCGATGCCGGATATCCAAGACGAGGAATTAACCCTCGGCGCTTGCATCCCACTGATCGGATTTGCACAGCGGACAGCGATACGCCCCTGATGCGCCCCCGTTTCTACACTGCGAGAACGGAGACGGCCCTGCGCCTTGCCCGACGCACCCTTCCTCTTCGGTGGACATTAGTTGGATGCCCGTACACGTGTGCGCGCTCCTCCTTAATGCCACTTTGTACAAGAGGATGATACGGGGCCATCTGTGTGCTTTCTGAGTTTATTAGGGCGCAGTGGTCGTCTTACGCCAAACTCGGTTGCTAATCCAACGACGCTTTGTAAGGAACACCACTTAGCAAAAATCACGAAAGCCACATGAAAGGCGGAAGGGGTCAGCGGGATAAAGGGGGGCGCGGTAAAATCGGGACACTTTCCTATGAGCCCATTTCGCTTCTATACACAGCCTTCATGCATAGCCCGCCTGAAACATACCGACAGTCTAAATTGAGATTTCATATTTTGTTGAAGGCTGTAACTGCCGCCGCACGTTTCCCGCTGCGACACAGCTATGCTATGTTGCCGATCGCGATATAAGCTTGCTCATTCCTCATTAGAGTTACGTAGTGGAATGTCAGCAAACGGGAAGGAAACCAGAAAAAAAAAAACCAATGAGGAAGGAACAGACACAGGAATCACAAGAGTGCTTGACTAACTGTTGATTGTATTTCATGGAAGCGACGTCCCCCGATAACAAACTGAGCATGCGTGAAAGCACTGCAGATCATTTCTTTGTAATGGTAGACACATCCGCGAGCGGGTCGTGAGGCTGCGATGAAACAATCGGGCACGTCTCGGGTTTTTCTCCTCGCTTAAGATGCCCCGCGCAACTTCCTTCGCTCTGTGCGGAATCAATTTCAAAGATGATGATTGTATAGCTAGGAACGCACCTCATGCATTGCAGGCTCACAAAGTAACGCAGGCAAAGTTACCAGTTATCGGTAGCGACTCCAAAGCAGCCATACATAACTTCGGAGCGGGTAGGGTCTCTAAGCCAGCCCTTTCTCTCCTCTTGGCCCATCCTTTCCATCAAACTGTGGCATTAATCTGGACTCCCGTGCATGCGGGCCTTGCCGGAAACGAGGCGGCTCATGCCAGTGCCCGAGGATTTACTGTCCGGGCTCAGGCATCAGATGTGTCGGACCTCGCCACGGAGGAGGCGCCGTTTACAGCGCGCGATAGACTTATTACTTACCACGACATCTGCACACACTACCGATTAGACCGCTTAACCTTTCCGCCACTCATGGGCAAATCCCCGCGTAGGTGTGAAGTTCTGTGGCGACAGCTGCAGACTCGCACCTTTCCGTCCCCTTACCTCCTCCACCGCATTCATCCCGCCATTTACCTTTCTCCCTCTTGTGAATTCTGTGTCTCTCCCAAAGCAGACTTAAACCACATCATGTGGGGGTGCCCTAAGCACCCCCTTCCCCCTTTCCTCAAGCAATTAATATCTAGTGAGGAGCAGTGGGAGGCTGCCTTGCGCAGCTCCAGGCCCGATCTTCAGGAGGCCATCCTGGAGTGGGCTGAGAGGATAAAGGAGGCCTACTTCAAGTAGTTCCTCCCCCACCCTCTATTCCATTGCCCCCTTCCCTTTAAAGAGGGATAAATAAAGTTTTTCATCATCATCATCATTACCATTTCTGAAATGGAGTGGACTCAATGACCTTTGGTATAGACGCGATGGGAAAATTCGCTTGTGCACGCTGCTTGTGCTTACTCCCTCTCTCTCTCTCTTTTATACCATTAACTCCCTTCTGCCTGTGTAGGATAGCAATCCAGACGCGCCCGGGATTCATTCTCTCTGACTATCCGTTCTTTGTTTCTTCCAGCAAATGTTCCAGAGAAGAGCAAGTGACTAACACGCTCAAGTTAAATGTGAAACAAACTTTACTTTGGTTGTCGAACTATAAGTAAAAAATAAAATAAACCCGAGGACACCTAAACCCTTCTTATGAGTGGAGAATGCGAAAGCATTAATGTCCAATTGACCGCCGCTGAGCGGTCCTTCGGGTTATGAGCTCCTCGCGGGCGGGCGAGCGAGTTGAGACGCTCGGCGCGTTTTGATTTGACCTTACGGAGCCGTAGTTAGAATGCAGGCGAGAGATTGCGCGGACAAGGAACGCTGGGACTACACAGGCTTACGAGAGCGAGAGCGAGGGTTATTTGGCGTCGCCGCGATTCCCTTTTCCCTCACGCAAAATCTGGAGCGCTACAGCGGCAACAGGTGTATCCTTTCGCCCGCTCTGCTCCGTGGAGGCGCGCTTGTGACGTGGCGTCATATTCAATGGGAATTTAGGTGCCATTTAGCTGCTGCGTATAGACAACGGGTACCGGCTTTTCCGCTCAATGAGCCATTTGACGTTTTCGCAGAAAAAAAAAAAACTCGGACCCCACAAACTGCGGGTGTGGGAATCGGTATAAGCGAAGCTATCATCGTTTTGTTTTTAGCGAACACTGTTTTTATTTAGCGATCATTTGCATGTGAGCAGCACACAACCAAACCGAACACCTTGGTCGTCATTGGAGGCCTCGCTGAACATGAACTTGTGGGGCTCAAACATGCGGATCCTACGCATAAAGGCTAAATAATGACCGCGAAGTTGGGACGACGAAAGCATGATGACAGTGGGATAATGACACTGGAATGACAGCTATGGAGCGACCATGACGGCCTGACGACGACAACGCAATAATGACGTTAGCATGAGGACCACTGCATGAGAATGGCGAAGAAGGAGTGACCACGATGGAATGACAACAGTGGGATGACCACTACAGCGTGACGACGACGGCACGGTCACGAATGCATGAAAACGACTGTATGGTGATGACGACGCAACAACGACGATTGTATGACGATGACGAAGTGACGACTGCGTCTGATTAGCAAAGACGTGATGACGACTGCTTGATAACAATGGAATGGTGACGACAGAATGATGACGGAGTGACGAAGACGGAATGTTGATAACGACTTTGATGGCGGCGTAATGACGAAGAAATGATAATGCAATGACGATGACAGAGTGAAGACGGCGGAACGATGACGCCATAACAACGAATGAATGATCAGAATGTAATGAAGGCGATGAAATGACGATAACGCCATGACGACGAACGCATGTTTGTGTTGGAGCGCACGTCGGCGACTAGGCATTATTCAACCTGTGAAATGTGTTGCCGAAAGTGCCCGAGGCAGCAAATGGGTAATTTTCTCTGAACCTAAAGCAGCCCACGAAGCTAACGCATTATTTCTCCCCATGTGTCTATCGCCCTTATAGTAAGGTTTCTTGCCGGTAAAACGTGGGGCACATCTGTGGCATCTATACTTCAACCATACAGGACGCTCTTCCTAGGATACTCGCGATTTAGCACACCAGTGCTATCCAATGCTAACAAAATTAACATCCGTGTCCTACGGAGCATTTAATCCCAAGCTCTTCGAGCACGTCCGGGGCTACCTCGATTTGCTTCAATAGCAGCAACAATTGCCACCGCGTGAGACCACTCAATAACGACTTACATAGCTGTCGACGAACTCCGGGCGCATGTTCGTGATATATCTGCAGTCTCTGACCACCACCATCTCACTCGCTTGCCTGAGAAAAGACCCAACGCAGGGTTTTCCAGATCAGTTGTGGCTAATCCGCACCCTTGGTCATTGAGAGACTCGCCCTCAATAAGAAAGCTTGAAAAGTGCTTGAAAAAAAAACCTCCTGTGTACCTTGCTGTTTCAGGAATTGCGAAGAAGCCTGACCCTCACGTATCTCAAGCAGATCAGACTGGCAATTTTAAATTGTGCGTGCGCTAACCAAATCCATGTTTACACGGATGGTTCGGTCTCGGAATGTTCGACGGGCGCCATTGTTATACCATCTCAATCGGGCGTCATCAAGTTTAAGACTTCACTCATCACGACATCTACAGTTTCCGTACTGGCCACTCTTCGCGCTGCTGTGGAATACATTGAAAAAGAAACCACCTAGCAAATGGGCAATACTTTGCGATTCGAAAGCAGCCCCCCAAAGCTTGCGAGCTTTACGACGTGGTAATTGCGAGTAGCTGGTGCCCCAATTAAACGAAATTTGCCATTGCGCTTCTGAATGAGGACATATGATATAATCTTTCAGTGGCTACCGAGACATTGTGGCATCGTTGGTAATCACCTCTCCGATGACGCTGTGCGACGTGCCTAGGCTGGAGCACCTGCACTCCTTATACCTTTATCGAGAGTAGATGCTGCAAGAGACCTTCGCACTCTCGTTAGCACGATCACGTTGAGTTACTGGCATACACCGCAGAACTTTAACCATTGATTATACAGCTTCTGCCCATAACTAAAACTGAAATTACCAGCAAACCTTTCGTGATGTGACGCAACAATGCTGTGTAGGCTGTGGGTAGGAGTAGCATTCACTAACTTCTTCAACTGTTGTATTAGAATGGCGGACTCGTCGATGTTCGCTAAGTGCAAGTGTGAAGAGACCATCAGTCATCGTCTGTGCCACGGTTCTCGCTTCGATAATCAATGTCAGACCGTCCAGTGTGCCTTGAATAGACTGGGTGATATGCCACTTACAGAAGCAAAGGTCTTGGGAGCCTGGCCTCAAAGTTCATTTGCCCAGAAAGCCATTCGAGCACTTCTTCAGTACCCGAAGGCAGCAGACTTCAATGCCTGACTGTAGACATGTTGTAGCTAGCTTAGTGCATGTGAAAGTGCGATGTAAATTCATGTCTTCTCCTATTTCGCTTTCACTCCCCCACCCCCCTCCTCACGTATAGGGTAGCAAGCTGGACTCGGTCTGGTTAACCTCCCTGCCTTTCCATTCTCCTCTCTCTCTTTCTTTCTCATTTGACTCTTCTTCACTATCTTATGAAAGCGCTAACACATTAACTCTTGCAACCTTCTGAGGTAGTGAGGCTGAGTTACAGTGGACTTGAAGTCATATTGGTAGAGAGGCTATGTAGTAGCACATCAACTAGTAGCTGAGGCACATACGATAACAGATACCCGCTGCTTTCTCGACATTGAATGGTAAGTGCTTGCTTTGAGGCCTGCGATAGAATTTATGCCGGACGACATGGTTTTATGACAGTGCGAAGTCGTCTTTACTGTATACGTACTGTATGTCGTTAACCATAGTCTTCGCTTTTCATTAAACCTCACGATCGACCGCACACTAGACGCACCCCTACACCACTTATGCATTGAGGTAGCATATACGCCTTACACTCGCACCATATAAAGAAAAGGACATCATCTGAGTGCCCGCAGTGAAGCAGAATGTGAGCGTCTGTTGAGCACTTTAAAATAATTATTCTGAGGCTTCACGTGCCATAACCAAACCCATTCAGCATGTGGCAAGCATTCAGCAAGATCAGTGTCTTTGCACTCATGGATACCAAGGGGTCGTGCAATACATAAAGCCTCGTACTCTGTAACAGTCCACCTTTCCTCTCTTAACGACGCGCAGAAGATAAACCATATAGGAAGAATACCAGTGACAACTGAAAAATATGTGTCAACTGCAGGCATACTTTTCGTCAGTATCTAACGTGCAGCGATGCGTCGTTTACGGCCTGGACACGAACAACGCCCCCACACAAATTATTCAGGAACTGCCATCCGCGTCCCATAATGTATGCGCTAACAAAGGGAATATCAGACATCCATACAATTGTAGCAATCGCTACAAAGTAAACCCAGACAGGTTCCTCGGAAGAAAACCCTCGCAGTTGAAGAAAAATTCGTCCTGGTCCAGGACTTCTTCAACTGCGAGGCTTTTCTTTCAAGGAACCCGTATGGGTTTCCTTTGTAGCAGTTGCTACGATTGAGCGGTTGTTTCATTTTTCCTTGATTAAATACTCTCTACACCTTTCGGGTTTCCGCAGAACTATTACATCAATGTACACGCTGTTCCACGTCTCAGCAACGGTAGGACTTACGTTGACGCCATACAAGGTCCCCAGGCATTACCCGAAAAGTTTTGTCACAATGGCTGTATGGTGAGCTCAAAGTAGTATAAACCACGCGCCGTCTACTGCTAAAGGTCTTACAAACTTGGACACATGCAAAAGTATTGTCCAACAACACACTCTGCCCCAGAACGAAGGACACCGGATGGGAAGCCCCGCTAACAATGCGGGCTTTGCAAGTAGGTGAGCATGGCATCACATCCCTAACATGCCCGATCAAGCGGCGTGCCTCAGCTCGTGTTCGCATGCGCAGCCCTACACGGGACACACCGGAGCCTGTCTTGCATTACAATAGCTTCCAGGAATTAACAGCGGCAGAAGACACTCAGCCAGAGCCAGAGTTAACCACACAAGCAGGCCCGTCATATTCTAAGGTGCTGAAAATTTCAAAAAAAGGGCAAATGAGTTTTTCGCCCTGCTGGGAACACATTGAATAAAGCCGGGGGGGGGGGGGAGGTAGCTGAAGAGCAAGATACTATTGATTTGGACACACCGATAGCGCTTCTGTCACGGCAGCCGGAACTGTTGCGCGAAAGAAATGCACGGATATCTACCTGCCGGAAGGAAATCGGAGTGACGTTAACACCTACTAAGGCCACGCCTACCTTGCCATTCCCGCCAGTGCAAAAGGAAGCCCCTACTGATTCGGCCATGTGGCCGCTTGTACTTGACACCGTGAACAAACTGGCCCAACTGATACGAAGAAGTATTCACCATGGCTAACCTTCCATGTAAGCAGCATTCAGTCATTCTACAATGGAACTGCCGCGGTCTCTCTAACAAACTAGGAAAACTGAAGTAAAAAAAATGTAGTTCGTCAAACTTAATGTGCGGGAGTTGCTTCTACAGGGGTTTAATAAAGGATTAACTCTGTGCAATCCTACATTTCATTGGTTACCATATCTCTTCGATTACAGATAAGCGGAGAGGTTCCCGAGTAGAAAAACCTCGGAAGGCCACCGTATACATCGATTCAAACATACCTCAAATAGCGAACAACCTCGATAAATTGTGCACACAGCAGCAAGAAGTGGTTGCTGTTTTAACACGTCCAGCCAAAACATCATTGATAGTTCTTATGTTACGGGAGACCACGCAGCGCACGCCTCAATCTTGGTCGGTTACACCACATCAGATCCGTATATCCATGGGGTTCCGGTTTTTGTTGGAGATAATTTTAGTGCCCCGCATACCATGTGGGGCTATGCAAATGACTCAAAAGGAGGCTAGCAGGTCTACGAAGTATTTGCAGACTCAAACTTCGCTGTGCTAAATCATCCAGGAGTAGCTACCATCCCGGCAACTCAATCTAACGCACCGGACCTCAATTAGTGGCTTGGTCCTGGATCTCCTACATTGGCATCCCCTTTGAAACGAGGTAGTGGCAAATAGTCACCTAGCCTGCTTGAGTTTATGTCACATACTTTTGGTTCAAGCACTTTTGTATACATCTCTTCAAACTTTTTTCTCTCTCTCACAACTTTACCTACCCTGTATCACTATCTATGCCTGTAACGGGTCCGGTCGTGTCATTCTCTACCCTGCTTTCTTTACACCAATACTATCAACGTGCACCTCTCTACCGCTGACATGTTGATACTTCCGTCCACGTTAAATCCAAGTGCTTCTGGAAGGTTCACGTTACCTACATGTCTCGTTGGGTTTCGCTTTCCTACGTTTCCCATTAGGACGTGCTGACTGGTCTCCGGATTTTTGCTGCGGCATGCCACACATGCCTCATCTAGTTGCGAATATTTGCTCCGATACGTTTATGTCGTTAGGCAACCAGCTCGAGCCTTATGTAGTAAGGCATTTCCATTCTTGTTATTGTACAATTTTCCCTTCTAATTTATTTCTCCCTATTCTTGTATTAATGATCTCGATGGCATCCATTGTAGATTATGCCTTCCTGAAGCCAGCCTGTTCCCTTGGTTGACTGAAGTCCAATGTTACGGTTATTCTATTAGAGATTATTTTGATAAATATTTCATATAATGAAGCTATCCTATGACGGACTACAAACAGAAGTTGAAACAAGACAAGGGGCAGGGGGAGAAAAGAGAATAAAGAATAAGTGCGATAGGACAAAATGGAGTCTGTGTTGTTAAGCTGCTAAGTATAGTTTTATTACATATTTCCAATGGCAGGCGATCTGTTGAAGTGGCTTCAGCATAGCCTCCATAGTTTTCGGTGCTGCAGCTTGAATTTGTCGTTGCAATTCCTGAGGTAGGCCATGTATTGTGAGCGTTTTAACGGATTTCAGTGGAAGTTCCGGCTCTGCAAGTTGAAGTAGTCGACATTTTTCGAAGAAATACTCGAGCACTGCTCCAGACCTATACGACAAGATATAGCTTGTTCCCATCGCTCAAGAGGGCTGCCATGGAAGGACGATATGAAGCTCTCCTTTCACGTGCTCCATGTATTACAATAATGTCCCGTGATACGCAGCTCGTACCATTTTCTTGCGATGTCATTTAGAAAAGGGAGCATATGCTTCACTCTTCTTGCATCTGTGTCCCAGCCGTTTTGTCGACAGGCGTATTCAAAGACGCAATCTAAGCTTCTGGATTCCCCGACAAACCATCAAAGGGTTCAGGTTCCACAACCTCTGTAGGAACGCTTTCTTTGAGCCTCAAAGCCGAAACAAGAGTCTGAATCATTTCATTTTGCTGTAAAAACGAGCTTTTGTTGAAGTTGAATCGCCTGAAGCATAACAGAGAGATCTGAATGGTAAGTTGGCTCCGATGCGACTGACTTCTTTACTTGCTATAGCACAAGGCGGTTGAAAAGGGTGACTTGAAGGTTTATCTTCACGGACCCTTTTTGAAAGAGTTCGTCCAAAGATATAGATGCCTTCTGCAGAACGATAGACAATAGTTCACTTGTCGTCACGTCGACGGGGAGATCAACTGGTGGGTCTCCAGGGAGCACGTACTTCGTGAAGACGAGGCTGTCTTTGGCTGGCTGAACGAAGAAGGTTACCCACATCATGGATCGTATAAAGCCGACTGCACCAAAATAGGTAATAAAACTGTACTTAGCCTCACAACACAGACTCCATTTTGTTCTTTCGCACTTCTTTATTCTCTTTTCTCCCCCTGCCCCTTGTCTTGTTTCATTTGCTTGTGTTTGCAGGCCGTCATAGGATTGCTTCATATAATACTGGGAGTAAGCTAATGGGCCTATACTTTTTCAGTTCTTTAACGTCTCCCTTTTTGTGGACTAGTACAATGTTTGCATTCTTCCAGTTTTCTGCAACCCTTGCCATCAATAGGCACTTCGTATAGAGAGCCGCCAGTTTTTCTAGCATTATGTCTCCTCCATCTCTGATGAAATCGACTGTTATTCCATTTTCTCTTGCCGCTTTTCCCCGTTCCATGTCTTGCAAGGTCATTCTGACCTCTTCTTTAGTTATAGGAGGAGTTTCTATATCCTGTTCATTATTGTTTCGAATGGAGTACTCCCAAGTTCTCTGGGTACTGTACAGGTCAGTATAAAATTCTTCCGTTGCTTTTATTATACCTTCGAGCTTGCTGATGATATTACCGTGCTTATCTTTCAGTGCATACTTCTTTGTTTGTCCTATGCCAAGTTTCCTTCTCACTGATTTCAGGCTGCGTCTATTTTTTACGGCTTATTCAGTCTTTCTCACGTTATAATTTCGAATATCCTTTATTTTCAGCTTGTTGATTAGTTTTGACATTTCCACGAATTCTATTTTATCTCTTGAGTTGGACACTTTCATTCTTTGTCGTTTCTTTATTAGGTCCTTAGTTACTTGGGAGGTTGCCTTGGTGCCTTGCCTCCCACTTAAATTGCTGCCTCTGAAGCCAGCCTCGTTACGGTTTCATTCATTACCTCTATGTAATCATCATCATCTCTGTTCTAAGGCTGCATATTTGTTCGGAAGTACCAGCCTAAATTTGTCTACTTTTACCCTTACTGCCTATAAGTTGACCTGTTTCTTCTTGACCAATTTTACTCTATCTCTGTTCAAATTGAGGTGAATCCTAGCCCTCACTAAGCTATGATCACTGCAATTTACCCTACCTATCACTTCTACATCCGGCACTATGCTGGGATCGGCAGAAAGTATGAAATGAATTTAATTTCTTGTTTCACCATCTTTCACCAGCTTGATCCTCGCGATGGCAGCATGAGCTCGGCTGGAATAAAGCGGTTCCTTATAAGTGGTGGACAATGGGCGCCTTATGGTTGCCGACAATGGTAGGGAAGAGGCATTACTTGGCGGCGATCTTGACTCTGATGGCACTGTCGAAAGGACGACAATTGCAATTGGATGAGCGTCAACAGCGCAAGTGACTGTTGATCCACGGGGCAACAGTTGGGGTTCGGGAGTTTGGTTTAAGACGGTAAGCGATGCAGATCCCTCAGAGAAGCGAATAAGGTCAGCGGTGATCAGAATCCCTCGAGATAGGGTATGGCCGTAGGGTAGAATGAGTACGGCGCCATTTACAATGTTGCCGGAGTCGACACTCCTAATCTCTTCTCTGGATGGCCAAACAACGTAATCGGAGGAAGTGACGAGGCGAATGCGTTCTTCGTGGTTAGGGAGAGAATAGTCCATTGTGCTCAGTTGTACGAGGCGCAGGCGACAAGAGATAGAAGCAGATACAGAATTTAAGAAGTCCCACCACAAGATCAGTTCGTGGGTACCTTATATCTCCATGGGCTTTTTTGTTTCTATTCGTTGCATCCAATTCACTGTCTCTGTTTCTCCCACTTTCCTTATGATGGCTCTTGGTTGCCTATTTACATTTGCAATTACCCTGTACGTGGTTTCCAACTTTCTTGACCTCTTCCTCCGTTCTGTGTCTACGCTTTTCAGGCACAGATAACTTTGCACTTTAGCCAGCCAGTTATTTTGATCCATGTTCCTGAGTCTTTCCTCAAAACTAAATTTGCTTCGCGCTTCTCGGACTTTGAAAGAGGCCCAACCCATGTCACCTTGCACTGCCTCATTTGTGATTTTACTGTGGGTTCCCAAAGCCAACCGGCCTACCAATCTTCGGTTAATTTCCATCCCTGGCAAGATATGGGATTTTAAGTACTGAGTGGCATTCGCAAACGTTAGCGCTGGCATCGATGCTCCTTTCCAGATTCCATACACCACCTTTTGTTGTGCGTGGCCCCATTTAATGTGGCCCTAAAGTAATCTATGTTTTGTTAGTGCTGAATTCTGCTTCCCCTTTATTTTCAGATTATTTTGGTGGCTGCTTGAGTGTTTCCTTCGTTTATGTATACGCCGAGGTTTGCTTGACAATGATTATGACTTGCGACTGAATTGGCACCATACAATTAGTATTCTCTTCATCGAAGATCATTATTCCCGGTTTCTCTGTGCAAAACTTAAGGCCTAGATTTGTCCCGGCGCTGACACACATATTCACAAGTGTGTCAACCTATGGGTGCAGCACAGCCAGGCTAATCGTAACCCTTTGCAACACGAAGCCCGCGCTTTGGCTAACCGCATCATTGGGCGCTCTCAGTGCTACGAAAAGCAACTGTCACAAAGCCGCAAGCCACTGGCATGACCAGTGCGAGAACCTGTACTCCGTTCCATACACAGCAGTCAAGGCTGTGGAAGCTACACAAGGAGTTCGGTCAAGAAAAGCTATCACTCCGCGAGTTCCGTCTATGCTTCGCAGCGCGCCAACAGCGTTCGCTCGCGCGAGCATGCACGTGAGGCTCCTCGCGACGGGTTGCAAATAAAAACCCCGAGAAGAACAACAAAAATAAAAATGATCCAAAGCAACGCATTAACAGCCGTATACCACAATGTGTTTTTTTTCTGAGGGTTAAATCTTATGTCATGTAACACTGAGCCTATATGAAAGACAGTTGCGCACAGTTGCTGTAAAATAAACATTGAACTATATCCAAGTACGAACGAAGCCACTGCATGAACTTTCTCTAGCCTCCACAGCGTTGACTGCTATGTATGGAATGGAGTGTAGTCACGGGAGCAGGAAGCAAGAAATTATGACGCACTTTTCAAGACATGGAGCACGGTGGTTATTATGCAGACCCATCGTCAGGAATTCGGCTGGTTCTCCAACTTACACTGGAAAATTTTGACGAGCGAGTTTTTCAAGTCAGCTTTTGTCTAATTTATTTATTTATTTATTCATTTATTATACCTCAAAGGCCCTAGAGATGGGGTATTACATGAGGAATGAGCTTAGTTCAACAAAACAGTGACTCGAGAGCAGCCTTGAAGTGACGAGCATCGGAGTGGTGCGTGACGTCGGCACACAGACCGTTCCAGTCCCTGGCGGTTTTCACAAAAAAATGATCGTAGATGAGAAGTAGTCTGCGTCGGGGGAGGATATACGGCTTTGCTGAGGTTAATGCGGCTAGACCGACGATGAGATGGTAATATATAGCTGAAATGTGGAGTGGTAAATGATAGAATTTGTGAAAAAGACACAGTCTAGAAATAAGACGTCGCGTTCCTAGATTAGTAAGACAGGCACGGGATTTTAGTTCAGACACGCTTGCATGATAAGAATATTCAGAGTAGATAAACCGGGCTGCACGGTTTTGCATTGATTCCAGTGTATTAGATAGGTTATGTTGATGAGGATCCCAGACAGAGCATGCATATTCTAACTTAGGGTGGACATATGTAACATAAGCTAACAATTTTACTGATAGGGGAGCAAGTCTTAGGTTCCGGCGGAAAAAACCGAGGTTTCGATTCGCGGCATTGGCTAAGTTGATGACATGATGTGACCAAGTTAGGGTAGTTGAAAAGGTTATGCCGAGGTATTTATATGGGTCTACGGATGAGATTTCGGTGCCGTATATCGTATATTTCCCTGATTGGTGATGCTGTCTGCGATGGAAAGAAAGTGGCGAGGTTTTTTTAGTATTTAAAGACATCAACCATTCGTTACACCATAATTCAATGTATTTTCGGTCATTTTGAAGCAAATCCATGTCTGAAGTGTTAGTTATGCGTCGATAAACTACGCAATCGTCTGCGAACAATCGAATGTTAGAAGAAATCTCAGTAGGAAGATCATTAATGTAAATCAGAAAGAGTAGTGGTCCGAGAACTGTGCCTTGTGGTACGCCCGAAAGGACAGAAGATCGTTTAGATGAATGCGTGTTAGCAAATACAAACTGCTGTCGGTTAGTGAGAAAGCTACGTATCCAGTCTACTACAAATGGATTAATCTTGAGACAGGAAAGTTTTAGGAGTAGCCGTTGGTGCGGAACTTTGTCAAATGCCTTTTCAAAGTCTAAGAAAATCGCATGTACATGTACGTTCAAGTCGAGTTTAGAGCTTAGATCATGAAGAAATAAAGGTAGTTGGGTGTCACATGAAAAATCTTTACGAAAGCCATGTTGAGCAGGATGAAATAGGTTATTGGATACTAAAAAGTTTACGATCTGAAAGTAAATAACATGCTCCATTAGTTTGCAACAAACACTGGTGAGTGAAATGGGACGATAACTGGAGCACAACGATGGAGGACCTTTTTTGGGGACTGGAACACTCTTGCCCTACTCTCCAGTCTTCCGGCACCACTCCTGATGACAATGATTGCTGAAAAATAGCACATAACCTCGCGCTAACATTTGTTTTGGTGTTTTTCGGCATTTTAACATTTATTTCATTGACACCAGACGATGATGTAAGTTTTAATGAATCAGTTAGTTTCTCAATGCCGTAAGGACAAAAGGTAATATCAGGCATGACTGCATGATCCGAAAGAGGGAAGCGAGGTAATATGTTAACAGGTTCAATCGTGAAGACGGAAGAAAAAGTACGCTTAAGTTGTTCAGCAATTCCGCAATCGGGAATACGATGGTTTTGTTCATTAAACAGAGCTAATGGCTGGTAGTTATTAGGGTTAATAACCTTCCAGAATTTTTGGGGGTTATTTCTTAACATAGACGGCAGCGTTCGCGAAAAAAAAAGTGCGTTTTCCTTTATTTGCAAAAGCTTCGAATTCTTTTTCTGCAAGGTAATACTTATTCCATGCGCCTGCGTTGTTAAATCATTTAGCCGAGCGAAAGGTCCTTTTATTTTTATTGTTAAGACGCTTTAGTGTGATATTAAACCATGGGGATGACTGTTTTTCGGTTAGGGTGATAACGGGCGCGTGTCTCACGAACACATCGAGCATTTTATTTTTAAAAAGCAGCCAGTTAGTTTCGACAGAATGCATAAAAAAACTGGTGTGGAATGAAGCAGCAAAATATGTGAGTTCCGAGTTAATTGCCGAGTATCCCTTTGTCATAGTCTGATCACTTTGGTTATCTTTGTAGGTTGTGTAAGCTGACAGGAGTACGATGCATGGATTATGGAATGATCACTAAGAGCAGACAGATGCGTCATTGCATAAACTTTGTCAGGATCAAAAGCAAAAATGAGGTCGAGTATGTTAGAAGAATTAAAACTTTGACGTGTAGGTTCAGTGACAAGTTGCGTTAATCCAAAGGTTAGGCATGAGTTAACAAGATCGCTTTCGGTACTGTGTTGCGAAGTTGATGATGTTAGGTTAATCCAGTTTATGGCGGGAAAGTTAAAATCAGCGAACAGTAGCATCGAAGAGTGGTGATGCAATTCAGTTACCGAACGCAATGTTTCGTGGAATTCTGCAACAAAGTTAGGATCATTACCAAGGGGGGCGATAGCAGACTGCGATTATTGTGGGTGGGTAAGAGGCGCTACATAGGACGAACAGAATTTCTAGGGAGGACGATGTCTTAATTTCAGTGAATTGAGGGTCCTAGCAACCTAGCAATCACTAGCAACCGCCAGCAACTTCACGAATGCGCTAGCACAGAGGTTCGAGGGTCTGGGTCTGCACAATACTTTTGACGAGTACGCCGTCGCCAAGTTATATGCTCAGAAAGAACGACTTTGTTCTTCAACTCAGGGCACGGACGTATTGTAAATCATGAGACCGTTTTACGAAACATGGAATGGCTCGGCTTGTCGCTTCAGGTGAAGAAAATAGTGCACTCATTCTTACCCCGCCGAACATTATCTGTACGCGTAGACGAGCAGGAATCAGGTTTTTTAACAAACTGTGAGGTACCACAAGGCTCCGTTCTGGTACCGTTATTATTTTTTATTGTTTTCATGCAACTAGCGTGTAAGCTACAAGACCTGATAACATAACGCTTCTCATTTATACCGACGACGTCACACTGTGGTCCACTGACAGAAACCTTGAGATACAAAGTCAGCAACTGCAGAAATGTCTTGATGTGTTACACGAACACGTGCAGTCCACTGGACTCCAGATGTCGACACAGAAATCTCGCTATATATACATTGCCAAAAAGCCGGCGAGAAAGTTAGCTTGCGATCGCGACTTCCATCTCAAGATTGGCTCATCGCTGATTCCTGAGAGTGAAGAGCTGCGGGTTCTTGGCACGGGAGTTCACCAGTCGGGGTCTAGCGTGAAGTGGACCAAGAAGGTAAGCAAAAGATTAGCAGAAACAGTTAACCTGATTCGCAAAATTGCGCTCCGGAGTGATGAGGCTCGCAATGACGTGGCTCATTGCCTCGTGCGCTCCATCATGCACCCTCGCATCATACATCAAGCGCAGTTACCACGACTGACTGCTCAAGAGTGGGACAACTTGAGGTTATCAACAGAAGTGACACGAATACAATTACGGCCCTTTTCCGTCTAACGCCTCTGCCAATGCCTCACGAGCAGGCACAGCTTAACACCATTTTGGAGCTTATTGAGCAACGTAAGCAAGCAAGGAATGTTTAAAAGACGCCACATACCGACAGTCGAGACGCTCGGTTCCTATTTCTATGGATATTGTGCTATGACTACGAATTCGGGCAATCTTTCACCATGTGCTTGCACATCCCTACCCAGTAGCAAGACGACAAAGCTCCGCCGGTGGGTTCAATCGATTGCAACAACTGAAACCACCGTACCTACGGGACGCTGTGTGATATTCACGGACGTGGCGGTTAACTTGCGAGGAGCACAAGTAGCTTTCTCATGTCCAACGCACCTTGAGATCCAAGCCACTCGCAGGTATGCAACGGCCTTTTCAGACCCCTTATTATTTGAGCTACAGGCTATACGCCATGCGATAGAAAGCCTTGTCAAATTGCCTAACATCAACGAAGCCCATATCTATACTGACAACCTCGGCGCAATTACCATCTCAAACAAGTTACAAAAACGTTGCGTATTTGTGAGCAGATACACAAAATTCACAATTCTACACGTGTGAACATTACTGTCCACTGGGTGCAGGCACATGGTTATGGCCACAACAGTGATCTCGCCGACCGCATTGCTCACTTTTTCTCGACAATCGTAGCCTTTTCTCTTTCCCTTCCCTCTGACCCCCGCTCTGTTTTCATTGCCGGAAAATCCCTCCTCCGGCGCTACTCGCGTGCCCTCATCCCCCCGCGTGTCTGCTTTTTTCCCCACAATCTTTCTCGGGTGGGGGAAGTCTTTGTCCGGACACTAGGGGTCGGGGCGGCCCTTACACAAACCATCACTTCTGCTTAGGGTCAACCATAGGAAGACATTGTCCAGAGTCTGAAGTGCTCCGCGCCTGAGTCGGCAGAGGATGGCCGCCACCTACTTTGGACGTGCCCTGGGATGAATCCAATTCGCGAAAGTGTACTTACAGGTGTGAAACTGAATAGTGATCACGCTGAGGGCTACGAACGATAGATTATGGACAACACATTTGATGAGTTACATTTTCAGTATCTCTATGAAACGGCCCTGCATGCTTATATATTAGCTTCATACTGAGGTTATGCCGTGTACCAACCCAAGGGAATAAAAAAAAAGAGGATCTAATCATGATGCACGTCGTAGTGGAGGACTCATTTTTGACCACTCTGAGTCCTGTAACGTGTACCTAAATCTAAGTACTCGAGCGTCTTTTGGATTCCGGCCGCATGAAATTTCGCTCGTCGTGGCCGGGAATCGTTTAGGAGCGCCACGCCATGGCCACTAAGCCACCACGGCAGCTTTCGGTTGCGCACTATCTCGTTGAGTGCCCCCAATATGACTGGCAGTTTCAGAGAGTTTCGCAGTGGTCTGAATTCTCTGGCGAGGCACCGTTCCTCTCAGTAAAAAATTGTTGGACTCTGGTTGTGTCCAAGAAACAGAAATTAGCTCTGAGTGCTTCACGGAACTGTTTTCGTAAATAGTGAATTGATTAATTCCTTGCTAACTGCATTCCATAATGTGCATTTTCAATTTCCTCATTGTTCACTTGACCTATCCATACCCGTGTTGTTCTTGTAGTGTTAAACCTTTTTTTTTTGCTACTCCGTGATCCACGGATTGCTCAGTTATTGTTTCGATATTATGTTACAGACTTTTGATAGTATTTTTATTTTCACCATCTTTTTTTGTCTTTGTTGTTTTTCCTACATATGAATTTGAGATAGTCGACCTTATCTGTGGTCAAACTTGGGATATTTCAGATTCAATAAAAAAAGAACAACGACAAGAAGAAGAACAAGAATAAGTAGAAGCCAAGAAGCCAGCGGCCGCAAAGTGGGGGGGGGGGGAGATGCGAAGTAATCTGCATTTTAAAAGAAAATAAAGAAACATGTGCTGGATGCAACGCACATGGAGTACAAGCTCAGATGCGGGTGTCCGGCGTAGGGAGAACCACACAGAAGACACATTCCGTGAAAGAATCTTGAAGTGTGTGAACGGCCACGGTTCTGATGACGCCACTTCCAAAAAGCTCTCCTCGAATTGAGAACGAGTTGGCTATCATAAAAGAAATGGTCAGGGAGAATTTGACCCCAAAAGAACCCATTTGTATTGTCCGCCGTCACTATCGATGGTTTTCCGTGCAGACTACGGCTGCTGTGAAGGACACGTCTACATCTAGCATGTTCCCTACCCTTCCAGCACGGCTCGCAACTGAAATTGAGGACACATCGGAGACAGAAGCCGGCAAGCCAGGCTGTTCGCAGCAATCACCTGCACTTGCGAATAGAGAAGTCATACGTACTACAGGCATAAATGGAAGGTGTCGGTGTAGTTTTGAAGAGCCAGCTCCCTAAGTCTGCTAAAAGTGCAATGCAGGCACTCGATACAACTAGTGCATTGCTGGTGTCTCTTGAGCATAGGAATGTTCCAAGCTACCATCATTTTCAATCACTAATGCTACCATCAAATAATGCGCTTCATTCGATCTACTGTCTGTGCAAACACACTGCAGCGTGTTTTTGATTTCGCACATGTGTTGGGCTCTCCTCGATTATCTTGTAAGCTCTCTTTCTTTATCTTTTATCCTCCCTTTGCCCCCTCCACTAGTGTCGGATAGAAAACCGGATATTGCCACATGGTTAACCTATTTACCTTTCTCTTTATTCCTCTCTCTCTCATAGCCCAGTAGGTAGAGCTCCGACTCGGGATCGGATGGTGTTCGGTTTGGTTCTCGTCTCCACCGGTATGGTTACATAACATTGTTGTTACTTCATGAATTAGTATTCAGTGGTGCTCGGCGATACTCAATCACATGTCCCTCATTTGCATTTAGCGCGATGAGGTCACGGTTTCATTTCATCGGCTTTGTGAAACATGGCTAGTAAGGACGAAGCTAGTTCCGTGTATGAAGAAGTTAGCTGAGTTGCTAATAGTTCTGCGGCTCGAGGTGGCGCTTGGGCCAGCAATCCACCAAGCACATTGATGAGTAAGTCTGGTGGTGAAAATGAAGGAAAGCGGGTTTATTTTGCATTGTTACCCAGGCTCCAGATACGGAAAGCCACTCCATGCAGGAAGGAGCACACTAAATGTCTAAGTTCACATCAGGACACGTCAGCTCCTCTAACTGCACGAAAGGTCTCCGTTTTTAATACCGTTGCCTTCCCTAGGCGACCAGACTAGGGAATCTGATGACTGTATCTCAGCCAATCACAATCGAATATCCCTGCCATGATGTCGCACCGTACCGCCGGACTCCTCCTCCTATGTTGCACCTTCGGCCACGCATATATCAGCAATTAGGGAATGCGAGCTCGACGCTGTTGCCACGATAGCCTTTGACGTTGGCCCCTTTTCATCAATTATAGTTCAGGTTGTCAGGGTTAGGTTCAGGTGGAAGGGTT
The DNA here is from genome assembly GCF_038994185.2 of Dermacentor albipictus. Taxonomy (NCBI): domain Eukaryota; kingdom Metazoa; phylum Arthropoda; class Arachnida; order Ixodida; family Ixodidae; genus Dermacentor; species Dermacentor albipictus. The sequence continues at coordinate 42,813,588 of NC_091821.1, forward strand.
TTTTGTTGACCAGTCAACAATCGGCGTCCACGCTGTGTCGACTTTTGGATAGGCGCTGATGAAGGGGGGGCGGGGGCGGGTGGGGGCGGGCGGGGGGGGGTTGCCTCGAGGGAAACACCCAAGGAATATTCTTTGCCGTGTTGAGACGTAACAATAGCTGAACATGTCACTTGTCATTTTTTCTCTTTTGATCATGATTTGAAACTCGGATGCGCCATGACAGCGCAGTTCAGCGTCATTGGGTGGATGGCTATATTATTTGTAATAGATATCGCAATTCCTAATTAACATTGTTTCACCAATTAACTTATCCACTGACTTCACGTTCACTGGTTCCATCTACGAAACAGAAAAGAAGAAGCCAGGTATATCTTTAGTAGTACTTTTGTGAATTTAGCAAGACATTTATTACGATTATTCAGCGTATTCCCGAAGGCATTTAGCGAATATCGAAGCTATATCAGAACTATTTCAGTGAAATTCTTGCTCGACAAAAGGCAAACAGCTTTCCCCCCTGAGCCACCAAGTTTATCGCAGCCTAGACATATCTTCCGTATGGCGTATGAAACACATGTACATTGGCATTTACGGCGCAGACTCCAGAGCATGGTTATGAACCAGGCAACACTGTGTCATGTGAAGTACCGCAGGCGAAATCCTCACAAATTTGCAATGTTAAGTTGCAAGGTTCCTCTCGAAGCGGATTATTTGCGGTATGCACCTTCCTTGTGAACGTCACTGTGAAAATAAACACCATTGGCAGTTCATTAACGTTTTGGTTGTTGAAAGCTTTCTCAGTGTTCGCTTGTAATAATTTGCTGCTGCTTAGAGGTTGGTGAACACAGTTGCCTAATTTAGACTTTCCATCAGACTGCAACAGGCACCAACGTCTGGCCATCGGACGCAAGAAAAACACTGCAGCAGAGGTTACCGCCGAGTTGTAATAAACGAGAGTGATTTTAGTCTTGGTTGTGTCTGAGCAGCAAGGTACCATCGCCTAATGAGTTGCACCTGCGAAGACGCGAAGCGCACTTTTGTTTTCTTTCTTTTCAAGAAGACTGCGGTAGGCTTTTTGGTCTCTTCTACGGTCGTTGTGTAGTTCGTTTTCGTTAATTCTTGGCAAAGTTTCTTCTGAGAAATGGTCACCACCGTCATCTATCATCACTATTTCACCCCCTTTTTACCTACGCTGCGCGCAGTGGCAGGATGGAGCGCGATGGCTACGGCGCCCACTCTGCCTTTAATGTCAGCGGAAGTTCTCTTTTTCTTCCTGCCTGATGACAAATGCATTCGGCCGAACTAATGATGGCAGGTCACTTGGAACTATGTAAGATTGTTTTCGTAGGAACGATTGTAGCAAGAGGCGAGGCGGAACGCGGTATCAGACTTTTGCGACAGCTAGACGAATTCCTTTATTTTGTTATACGAAGACCACGAAGAAATTGAAATAAGCATTTTTACTTGTTCCCTTCTAGAAAGTTTACCTTTGACTGGTGCTGCTTTACTGCTTCGAGCATCGAATCGAAGTGGCATGAACCTTATGACATTCGGCTGAAACGCTTGCTAAATGGAGGAGGCGGCATGGAGTTGACGGAGCGCGAGATAACGCCCTGTTCTTTCCTGTCCACGTCGTTTCAGCGGGACTTATTCTCCCGTATGCCATGCGCCGTCATGCTTTCAGCTTGATCGTCGATGTGTGGCGTTCGCGTTCAATAAGGCGGTGTACCAGCATTTGCTGGTAAGCCTTGCAAGGTTCGGCGCACGTGGTGGTCACTTTGTTTGCTAATAACATGATTTAGTATATATATATATATATATATATATATATATATATATATATATATATATCATGGGTATTCGACATCCGCCACCAAGGCCGTGAGTGGTAGCGCTGGCTAAGACTGTCACGGTTAGTTCTAGCAGATGAACAACAAAAAATACTGCAAGAAGTGCATGGACAGACGGCGCCATGGTAGCTCAATTGGTAAGAGCATCGCACGCGTAATGCGACGACGAGTTCGTATTCCACCTGCAGCCAGTTGTTTTTTGAACCGCGTTCATTTCCATTTATTGATCATTTCTTTAGGTATATTAGGAACTACAAGTAATTCCCCCTATGCTGTCGTTGGTTCCATTGATTCTTGGCTTCTTATGGTACGTCTAATAAAATATGGTCCCTCTGTTTGTGTATTTTTCGTTCACACACACACACACACACACACACGCATATATATATATATATATATATATATATATATATATATATATATATATATATTATTGGGCCAAGCCTATTTACAAAGAGGAGAAGCACAGCTTCGCGGTCACCTTTGGTTTATTTGCTTAAAAGTTTCGGTTGGTCCACCGACGAGCGAAACTGCTAGGTAAATAAGATATCCGAAAAGTTGTACTTCTCCTTATATATATATATATATATATATATATATATATGTATTCTTCAGTCCTTACAGCGTGGGCGGTACGACTGAAGAGATTTTTCTGAAGATGTTGTACTATACTGCCCCCGGGAATATAATGCAAGGGAAAGCACTCTCTAAAGCGTCAGCAAATACACACACACAAAAACAATTGTCATAGCACGAAATGATACCGCCTAGTTATGCCGCCGCTGCTTCATAAGACCTACATGAATGTAAGAATGGCCACCACAAGGGGGATGATAAAGGGAAAGAACGGGCGACTGCGTATTTTTCAAAGCGCTCTTCGAGTATGCTCAGAGCACAAATAGCGTCGATTGCATTTACTGTCCTTATGCGCGGCTATACTGCAGCCGGCCGTTAAAGGCCGGCTCACTCACTAACTTGACTATGTTACCAGTGTTGCTTCTTGCTATGCTCTTGTGACTCTTTGCCTTCGTTACACTTCCCCACGTCCTCTTCATGCGCACGCGATAATTTATACAATCAATCTCGAGCGACATTTTGAATGTTGCCCCTTTGTAACATAGCATCAGTATGGGAAGAAAAACTGCCGAGGCCGACTTCCAGATCAAAGCGGCGCCTAAAGATGCCAGTGTGATCGTCGTTGGCTGTAAGCACTGAGGAATGTGGAGTTAGGGGAATCCTCATTTGCGAACAAGCGAGAAACAAGCAATTGCTTCAAAGCAGACTCCATTTATGATTTTCTTTGAAACAGGAGTCAATCGGAACTTTTTTTAACGGCAAAGGTGTCCTGCACAGCTTAAATAGGTATTTCTTTGCGCGCGTTCAAAATTGCACTTAATAGCAGTTATCAGTACAACATTAATACGTGTAAACTATTGCAGATGACAAAAAAAAAAGAAACAGGTCAGTTCTCGCTACTCAAAGTCGATCTGATCTTCGCGATCACATTCACAACATAGATTTGTTGTCTTGCCCGTCGCCGTCGAGGCCTTGCATTCACAGTACACGACGATAACGTTGGCAGTGTTTGAAAATTCTCGCCTCAGCAGCGGAATCCGCGTACTGGTCACAGTGTCCGCGTTTGAACTAAGCTGCAACATGTCGCAAACGTATTTTTTTCTTTTCGAGACTCTCCAACAGCCGGAAGAGCTAGACGCACGGCCTGTGATACCACCCGGTTCCTGGTAGAAGCTCTCGATAAGCAGACCATCGAACTGGAATGCCGGTTCAGTTAGCCTTTTTTACCGAAAAAAGTGCCGCGTAGCCGCTTCAAAGGCCACGCCTTTGGTTGTCTATTTCCGCGTGGGTCGATTGGTGCGGATTGCGAAAGGGGTTTGAAAGCTGTGCACTGCCTTTACGTCATACCCAAATTTCCAGCTATCTTCTAGTACTCCCGACTGCGGATGTGTTCACTTTTCACCCGCTTTCATTGAAACAGAAGTAGTCCGCAAGGACAAATCTGGCCACTATGCGTGGCATGCGTGGGTTTATTGATCAGCTGCCTTCACCCAAAAAAAGATCACGCCTGCGGCAGAAAGGATGGTCCACATCTGCCGCCACTGTTTGTGAGTGGTGGTGCTGGCTAACACTCCCAGCGTTCTAGTAGAAAACATAAATACCCAAGAAAGTGGATGGCAAGACGACGCCGCGGTAGCTGAATTGGTAGAGCATCGCACGCGTAATGCGAAGACGTGGGCTCGATCCCAGCCTGCGGCAACTTATTTTTGTATCAGCTTTCACTTCCAATAATTTATCATTTCTTTAATTAATTTAGCAAGTGCAAGTAATTTCCCCTATGCCGTCCTTGGTGTCAACGTTGATTGGCTCCTTACGATATGCTGAATAAAAATCGGGCCCCTTGGTTAACCCCCTTTCTTCTCGTTTATATATATATATATATATATATATATATATATATATATATATATATATATATAATTTTCAAAATTGCAGATTTGTATGTGCTACCTTGATGTTGTCGTTACATTTGGACGCACATTTCAGGGAGCACAACACTCGTCTCGCTATTGTACTCGACTGGATCGAAAAGGCTGGTTTTTATCGGAATTTAAGAAAATGCCATCATCATAATCATGATCATCCTTTTTTATGTCGACTGCCGGGCGACGGCCTCTCCCTGCGATCTCCAATTACCCCTGTCCTGCGCCAACCGATTCCGGCTAGCACCCGCAATTTCCTAATTTCATCGCTCCACCTAGTCTTCTGTCATCCTCGATTGCGTTTCCCTTCTCTTGTTACCCATTCTGTAACCCTAATGGTCCAACGGTTATCTAACCTGCGGATTACATGACCTGCCCAGCTCCATTTTTTTTCTCTTGATGTCAATTAGAATATCGTCTATACCCGTTTGCTCTCTGATCCAAACCGCTCTCTTTCTGTCTCTTAACATTATGCCTAGTATTTCTCGTTCCATAGCTCTTTGCGCGGTCCTTAACTTGTTCTCAAGCTTCTTTCTGAGTCTCCAAGTTTATGCCCCATATGTCAGCACCGGTAAAATGCACTGATTGTACACCTTTCTTTTCAGTAATAATGGTATGCTTCTAGTCAGTAGCTGACAATGTCTATCGTATGCGATCCAACCCATTTTTATTCTTCTATGAATTTCGTTCTCATGATCAGGGTTCCCTGAGATGAATTGACCTAGGTAAACGTAGTCTTTCACAGACTCTAGACTGTGACTGGCGATCCTGAACTCTTGTTCCCTTGCCCGGTTATTCATCATTAGCTTTGTCTTCTTCATATTAATTTCAACCCCACTCTTACACTCTCTCTGTTAAGCTCCTCATTCATTTGTTGTAACTCGTCTGCAGTGTTGCTGAATAGAACAGCGGCATCGTCAAACCGAAGATTGCTGAGGTGTTCGCCGTCGATCCGTACTCCTAAGCCTTCCTAGTTTAATAGCTTGAATACTTCTTCCAAGCATGCAGTGAATAGCATTAGAGAGATTGTGTCTCCTTGTCTGACCGCTTTCTTTACAGGTATCTTCTTACTTTTCTTGTGTAGAATTAGGTTAGCTGTGTAATCTCTGTAGATATTTTCCAAGATATCTACGTAAGCGGTCTGTACTCCTTGATTACGCAAGGCCTCTACGACTGCTGGTATCTTTACTGAATCAAATGCCTTTTCGTAATCTATGAATGCCATATAGAGAGGCTGATTGCACACTGGGTTTCTCGATTACCTGATTGATGACATGGATGTGATCTATTGTAGGGTATCCCTTCCTGAAACCTGCCTGTTTGCTTGGTTGACTAAAGTCCAGTGTTGCCCTTATTCTATTGCAGATTATCTTGGTGAATATTTTATATAATTCTGGGAGTAAGCTAATGTGCCTATAATTTTTCAATTCTTTAACGTCTCCCTTTTTGTGGATTAGTATAATGTTTGCATTCTTCTAGTTTTCTGGGGCCCTAGCAGTCGATAGACACTTCGTATAGAGAGCCGCCAGTTTCCAAGCATTATGTTTTCTTCATCTTTAATTAAATCGACTGTTATTTCATATTTTCCTGCCGCTCTTTCCCGTTTCGTGTCTTGCAAGGCCTTTCTGACCTCATCGCTAGTTACAGGAAGAGTTTCTGTATCCTTTTCATTACTGTTTTGAATGGAGTTATCCTGATTCCTCTGGGTATTGTACAGGTCAGTATAGAATTCTTCCGCCGCTTTTACTATGCCTTCGCGATTGCTGATGATATTACTCTGCTTATCTTTCAGTGCGTACATCTTGATTTGTCCTATGCCAAGTTTCCTTATCACTGATTTCAGGCTGCGTCCTATTTTTATAGCTTCTTCAGTCTTTCTCGCGTTATCATTTCGAATATAACTTATTTTTGCCTTGTTGATCAGTTTTGACAGTTCCGCGAATTCTATCTTATCTCTTGAGTTGTAGACTTTCATTGTCTATCGTTTCTTTATTATGTCCTTTGTTATTTGGGAGAGCTTGCCGACTGGTTGTTTTGGTGCCTTGCGTCCCAGTTTAATTACTGCCTCTGAAGCCAGCCTAGTTACGGCTTCATTCATTACCTCTACGTCATCTTCATCTCTCTGTTCTAAGGCTGCATATTTGTTTGGAAGCACCAGCCTGAATTTATCTGGTTTTACCCTAACTGCCTCTCGGTCGACCTGTTTCTTCTTGAGCAAGTTTACTCTTACTCTATTCAAATTGAGGTGAATCCTAGCCCTCGCAAACCTATGATCACTGCAATTTAATCTACCTATCACTTCTACATTCTGTACTATGCTGGGATAAGCAGAAAGTATGAAATCAATTTCATTTCTTGTTTCACCATTGGGGCTTTTCCAGGTCAACTTTCTGTTGCTAGGCTTCCTGAAAAAGGTGTTCATTATTCTCAGTTCATTCCTTTCTGTGAATTCTACCAGTATCTCTTCACTAGCGTTCCTAGAATCGACGCCGTAGTTAACAATTGCTAGTTCACCAGCCTGGGTTTTCCCCATCATTGCATTGAAGTCGACCATTGCTACAGTATACGGAGTATGCACTTTTCTCATCGCTAATTCAGCATCTTCATAAAGCTGTTCTATTTCTTCATCGTCGTGACTGGAGGTTGGAGGGTAGGTTTGTACTACCGTTGTTCGATACCTGCTATTCAGCTTTATTATCACTAATTCTACAATTTCAATAATGCTGCAGAATTCATCAATGTTGTCCGCTATGTCCTTATGGATTAGGAATCCTACTGCGAACTGCTTCTTATGTGGGAGACCTCTATAGGAGAGGGCATGGCCGTTATTCAGCACTGTATAAGCCTCACCAGTTCTAACCTCACTAAGGCCAATGATATCTTAAACAATGCCTGATAGTTCCTCAAAGAGTCCTGCTAAGCTAGCCTCACTCGACAGAGTTCGGCTGTTAAAGGTTGCCAGGGTCAGTTTCCATTGGGGGCCTGTCCGGGTCCAGAGATTCTTAGCACCCTCTGATGCGTTACAATTGTGATCACCGCCTTAGTCAGGTGCTCTGCAGCTGCTGGGGACTGAGGGCCATGGGATAATTGAGGTATCATGATGGAGGGGGTGGCCCAATACTGCACCAGGGAGGCAAATTCTTGTTCTGGTGAGGGAGTGTCTTTGTTGAAGCTTAGGGGGCCTTCCTAATTTGGTTGTACATGAATTAGTATAGCTCCACTCGCTCTCGGCACTTTTGGCGGTGTCAGGCGTCACTCCAAGCCTGCAGATGTAGTGCACTGGAGGAGGTCAATTTCAGGCACACCATCGTCAGATTAAGGAAAGAAAGGATTTGAACTTCCAACTATCGCAAAAAACATTCGACATATCTCAGTCAGATAATCCCGCAGGTGGCCAGGCTACCTTGTCGCCAAAATGTGCAACCCAGAGGGCCTTGCATGCCTAAGAAATCCGTTGATTCCTCTACGGGTTTATCCGCCCTCTATCGCCGCGCTTGCAATGCAATTCCCGGGAATACAAACGAAAATACGCAAGAAAGAATAACTGCAAATGTAGACGAAAGGAATGTACGCAAATACGATCGTTCTTACGTGATGAAAATCTGTGTTAACTTTAGAAGTGGTGTCGCTACTTGCTTTTTCCTTAGTCTTTGCGTGAATAGTGTAAGACCTTCTCGTCATTTTTCTTTCTTCCCATTGTGCGGAAATTTCGCATCATGAAAGAAAGTCATTTTTGGCCGCGCGCCTCGTAAGTTGCTGCGGACAAATTCTTGAACATTTGTATTGTCATGGAGTGTGCAGGGCTAACATCTATTCACGTATTAGGTTCCCCGAATACGTTTGCGAGATTTGTATAAGCGAGCTTCTATGTATTGTAGGCTTACGAATAGAGAATCGCGGCATGTGCAGAGGTTAGGAATTTGTTCGCGATATATTTTCTAGTATTGTCACTAGAAAGTAAGGGCGAAGCATGTCAGTAGTGTATTGCAAAGCCCTTTTCGTAAAGCTTTATTGCCTAAGAGATCCGTTGATTTATCCACCCTCTGCGGGTTTTGCTGATCGTCATAGGTTGCACGATATCGTGTCAATACTCTGTGGTGCTAACATCGTGTTTCCCGAATGTCACGCATGCATGCGGCCTTGAAAACTGTGGTGTTTGGATATCTCGTCGATAAGGATGGCATTAGACCCGACCCATAGAAGAATGCAGCCGTTGAATCATTTGAGCAACCTAAATCTGTCAAACAGCTTCGTGTCTTCGTAGGGCTCTGCTCATATTTCCGGTGGTTCATACCAGGTTTCGCCGATGTCGCTCACCCTGTGACGAATCTTCTGGGTAAGAACACTTAGTTTCAGTGGGCCCCTGAGTGTGAAGCCGCTTTTTGCCAGCTGAAGTTTTTGTTAACTTCACAGCCAATACTCCGGCACTTTGATCCTTCGTCACCAACAGAGATTCACACAGACGCCAGTGGCGTCGGTATCGGTGCCGTCCTCGTTCAGCGCTATAGAAACAACGAAGATGTCGTAGCGCACTCAAACCGTTCTTTAAGCAAGCCTGAATGGAGCTACATTGTGACGGAACAAGAATGTCTAGCAGTAGTATTTGCCATACAGTGGTTTCGCTCATACGTCTATGGTCGCCCGTTCACCATCGTCACGGATCGCCATTCTCTGTGCTGGCTGGTCAATCTTTGTGAGCCATCCGGTCGCATCGCGCAATGGTCCCTTCGTCTACAAGAATATGTGTTCACTATTTCGTACAAGAGTGGCTGTCGACACGTTGACGCGAATTGCCTTTCTAGGATGCCACTACGTGTGACGGATTGTGAAGCCGAAAATTTTGATTACCTTATCAGCTTCCCTGTCGTATGGCTTTCCCGATGCCTTGACATTCGCCGCACGGCAGCGCAAGGACCCAAGCTTGAATGATCTTTTCTCTGCCGCACAAGGGCCTTTAGGCACATGTCAATTTTGCGTCCGAGATGCTCTTCTTTACTAGAGGAACTTCTCAGCGACGGGCGCACGCTTTCCGTTGGGGGTTCCGGAGTCTCTGTACACATATGTTCTGCGCGTTACGCACGATGACCCGACCTCAGGTCACTTAGGGACCGCGCGAACACTTATCGTACCAAGGAAAGATTCTACTGGCCTTAAACGCTCATAGCAATTGACACCTATGTGACCTGTTGTGCACAGTGCCAGAGCCACAAGCAACCTACCTATGCCCCAATTGGTCCCATGCACTATCTTTTCTTTTGTCCTCCATTACGATTTTTCTATCGCGTAGACTTTGTGTCATGCAGAAGAGGCTCGTCGACTTGCTCGCTTACGTACACTGGCCGCGCAAGGCCACTCTAAAACACGCTACGAAAGTCACCACCAATATGTTATTGATGTTCCCGGCGACCTCGTGTTGTCGTGGACACCAATACGCAGACGTTGCTTGAGCCAAAAGCTGCTTGCCGACTATGCCGGGCCGTTCGTTATACTCAATCGTCTAAGTGAGGTGAACCACACGATTTCACGTCTCACCTCCAATGGCCGCTATAGACTGTTAAGAACGGCCTGCTGAGGTGCAAAATTTGCCCGCCAGTTGTGACAGCGGCGTCAAACTTTTCCTGGAAGGCCGCCGCAACCCTCTAGCCACGGCGTCACTAAGTCGACTGTGTCCGAAGGATAACAGGCGCGTCCTCGACTCTCCGTCTCAGGAGCCGAGATGAGTTCGACGAAGCAGGCTTTGTGCCGGAACACGACACCGCCTACCCGGTCTGCCGCGAGCGGGGGAGTACCCGAGGGAACGTAGTTCGAGGCCCCTTCCCACGCGCCGTTCAAGAGACAAGACAATGGGCAACCGGTGGCCGCGCACCGGGGGTCAGCTCGGGGAATAAAAGGCAGCTTTCCTGACGTAAGCCCCGAGCTCTACGAAATCCGTCTGGCGCCGGTTGAGGACCGTGAACCTGTGCGGAAGTGTGTGCGCGTAATCCCTCGCGCAGAGAGGCGACTCGTTTACGATGACTGCTCGAACGTTTCCCTCATCTTGGGATCGAGGGAGGACCGAGTGTTTATAAACCGCTGTTGTGCGGCGGCTCAGGGTATCTTCTCTCACAGTCGTGCTAAACTGATGAGCTGCAACGTCCTTATGTAGATACTGTAAATAAACCCATATTCCTCGTTCTCGATGAAAAGCAGTCCTCTCCTTCAATAACGTCCTCAGCGTGGATAAGTTGGACGACGGCATGGGCCAGCTATCATCTAATTCATGCCCGACTGCAATGTTGAGAACTGAGTACGAGCGATGGGATTGAGCCCCCAATCCTGACAACACGTAAGAGTGAGGTGATGCATGTTGCCCGTCTGAAGTCGTTCACACGCAGGAAGACAGAGTGACTCGCCCGGAGGGCTTCGTCTGGGAGAAGAGGAATGTTACAAGCGGTCGCTGCACGTGAAACATGCGGGAAGCGAAAGTGGAGAAAGAGGAGGACGACGTTGCTCCAACGATTTCCACGGTTTTTGTGCCTATAAATAAAGCAGCCCCTCAACCCTCTCCGGAGATCATAACAGATTTCATATATATATATATATATATATATATATATATATATACGCCGAAATTATCTGACTTAGGCAAGGAATGGTAATCGCATTAAAAGCACACACACATATCATACAGCTGCGTCTCGGAAATCATAATCACGGAATTTTCGATTCGATACGTTTCTTCGAAGGGAAATGCCAACAGAGCTATTCTCCGAAGTTCTGCAGAGGAAGGCGTTTTTAGGAGAGACGCAGGTCTGGTTTTGCCAGAGAGGCTAGTTTCCATATAATTCGCCAATAATGACAGTGGAAATACATCTTAACGAGCTGAAATCTGGCAGGCGTTTCCGTTATTGAGCTTGTTCATTAACGTGATAATTTATCTACTAAGGAACTACTCTCTTGCGCTTGTCTTTAGTACAGTGGTATACAGTATTCACCTCCCACGTGTAATGCATGGTGAAATACCTTCTGATTTTTTCTTTCTCAGCAGCGAAACCGTCATAAAATTTTTTACGTTCATTCAACATACCTGCTGATAGCGTCAGCGCTAGCCGGGCAGCAGGGACGTGGCAGTGTTTCTTTTCGTTTGGCGGCTCGCAGCTAACGATTGCAATGAAGTGTACAGGAACATTGATAATATTATTAGCCAACGCAAAGTCAATTAGATATCATCAAAGGAAAATAATTCCATTAACAGCTATTTTGCCTATCGCATAGATATTAAAACGTTTCTACGGTTTGAGGTCACTCTGACAGCGACGCAGCGAACGCGCCTCGGTGTCCGCGTCGGTCTCTCTGCAAGCAGCGCAAGCAAGCGAACATTCTGCGTCGTACCACCGCCTCTTTTTGTGACGTGCGAAATGCGTTATGAAAGTTTGCTTCACGGAATAGAAGTTTAATGCCGAACGTGACAATACTAAGAAAGGTCTGCCATTAACTAAATCTCCTAAAGCAGGGACAACGTTCCTTATGCTTCATGTCCAACGTAGTCAGAGGTGCAAGTAGCACACGTACCTTATGTGTGGACAGGATACAGGACAGGATACCAGTAAGCTATCGCAGGAGACGAAATATCTGATTAAGAAACGCCAATGTATGAAAGCCTCTAACCGAACAGCAAGAATACAACTGGCAGAACTTTCCAATTTAATCAACAAGTGTAAGAGAGCTGACATAAGGAAGTATAATATGGACAGAACTGAATATGCTCTCAGGAACGGATGAAGCCTAAAAGCAGTGAAGAAGAAACTAGGAATAGGCAAGGATGAGATGTATGCGTTAAGAGACAAAGCCGGCAATATCATTACTAATATGGATGAGATAGTTCAAGTGGCTGAGGAGTTCTATAGAGATTTATACAGTTCCAGTGGTACCCATGACGCTAATGAAAGAGAGAATATTCTAGAGGAATTTGACATCCCACAAGTAACGCCGGAAGAAGTAAAGAAAGCCTTGGGAACTGTGCAAAGGGGGATGGCAGCTGGCGAGGATCAGGTAACAGCTGATTTGTTGAAGGATGGTGGGCAGATTGTTCTAGGAAAACTGGCCACCCTGTATACGCAATGCCTCATGACCTCGACGGTACCGGAATCTTGGAAGAATGCCAACATAATCTTAATCAATAAGAAAGGGGACACCAAAGACTTGAAAAATTATAGACCGATAAGCTTCCTGTCCGTTGCCTACAAACTATTTACTAAGGTAATCGCAAATAGAATCAGGAACACTTTAGACCTCTGTCAACCAAAGGACCAGGCAGGATTTCGTAAAGGCTACTCAACAATAGACCATATTCACACCATCAATCAGGTGATAGAGAAATGTGCGAAATATAACCAATCTTTATATATAGCTTTCATCGATTACGAGAAAGCGTGTGATTCAGTCGAAACCTCAGCAGTCATGTGGGCATTACGGAATCAGGGTGTAGACGAGCCGTAAGTAAAGATACTGAAAGATATCTATAGCGGCTCCACAGCCACCGTAGTTCTCCATAAGGAACGAAACAAAATTCCAATAAAGAAAGGCGTCAGGCAGGGCGATACGATCTCTCCAATGCTATTCAAAGCGTGTTTACAGGTGGTATTCAGAGACCTGGATTGGGAAGAATTGGGGATAAGAGTTAATGGAGAATACCTTAGAAACTTGCGATTCGTTGATGATATTGCCTTGCTTAAAAATTCAGGGGACCAATTGCAATGCATGCCCACTGACCTGGAGAGGCAAAGCAGAAGGGTGGGTCTCAAAATTAATCTGCAGAAAAGTAAACTAATGTTTAACAGTCTCGGAAGAGAAGAGCAGTTACACGATAGGTAGCGAGACACTGGAAGTGGTAAGGGTATACACCTGTATACATATCTTGTATTTATTTTGCTGAACTTACAACGCATCTAATAGGTCAGTATACATGCATATCGTGAGGGTACGCGCCTAGATATACGGAGTAGGATTTGTCACATGCGCCTTTCTATCTCTTAATCGATGCTTTCAAGGATGGGCCTTCCGGAATATGCGAACAAGCTGCTGCTAACTCACTTGTAGCAAAAGAGAAAAAAAAATGGGCATCGACGATTCTATTTTATAGATTTCAGAAAGCCGCTCGATACGTCGCATGCTATTTCAAGGCGCTCATCGACTCCTGAGCTAGTTTCGAACAGAGAGGCTCAAGGGATTCTAATATGTAGAAATATTTTTTCCGCGCACTCAAGGACACGCACGCGGCGAACATGTGCACATTGAAGTGCGAAAAAAAGATACCGGAATGAACAAACAAAAAACAGCCTCGTTGTTCCGGGTCGCTGCGTTCACAAAAAAAGATGAAATTGGCAACAACACGGAGCAGTAATATTTATCGATCACAAGCATTAGCTCAGAATTCATTCGAGTTTTCTTTTTTTGCTATTTGGATTATTTCTAGAGGCACGCCCGCGCGAACAGAGAAGCAAAACAAGATCTCGCAGGAGAATTCAAGTGCATAAGCCCGACTTGTGGAGGGGTGATGGATGATACATGATTTTGTGCTTTGGAACCTTGGCACCAGGTGACGTCTTTCTGAGCGTTGCTGAAGAAATTGAGACCCAGATAAGGACATAAAGCAAGTTCTTGTTCCTATAGCAGAATTCAAGCTCTCCCGTAACTGCAGTTTTCTGTCACTTTCCCGGGCGGGCACATAGCAGCGCCAGATTTAGGCCATGCTAAGTGCAAAGTCCAGTCACTCACACACATACACCCTGAGACATACACACTGAGGACAAATGAATTAACCATACTCTTAGGATTCTTATATTCTATAGTGATGAGAAAAATAAAATTTTTTGTTACTTCTAGCGATTTTACCTAGCGTATTGATCATTCCACAAGCGGAATTACACAGCAGCAAAAACACGGCGTATGCACAGAACTCTGAACTCTGATAAGCCACAAGGTTTTTGATTACCGATACTCACTTGGTATCGCAATTTGCCGTTAAATTTCAGCATGGTTGTCCGGTACAGATAATCAGACTCAAAAGGACCGCCAGTGTTTCGAACCTGTGCGTCGCCAACACCGAGGCCAACACCAAGGTTTTGAATGGTTGGGATCAAGTTTAACACTTTAACATCATAATAAAAAAGACTTCTTACAACACTATGAAACTGCATCAATTAGGGCGCCCAAGAGAGACAGAGAGAGAACTTAAAAGAAAAAGGCAGGGGATGCTAACCAGGACAGAATAGGTAAGAATATGCGGAAACCATCGAGGCTGATTGGCACTGTACGTGACTAGCTTTATGAATCCGCTGAATTATCCCTGAAAGTTGCTGCCGCAACGCTTTTTTTTCTCGTTTCTCTGCGGTTACGATGTCCGCATGTTGTTGTCGAACCTCGTGTCATTGGCGAATCGTTTCTTCTTTTTCCTCGGAGCTCATATAGGCTTCCCGCTGATGTTGCGGAAGTTTTTCAACTTCTGTTCGCTCCATAGTCATCGCAACAGCGCACTAGGCCGCCGCTTCGCCTACCTGCAAGATTCACCAACCTTTGGCATCTCGTCAGTGCCTCTTCAACCAACCAGCGAGGCCCGGAGACATTGGAGCCTTTCCCTCTCCTCCTATCACCCACTTTCTGCCCACTGGCTCCGCCTCCGTGGCAGCCCTCTTCTCTCTAAAGTGCTACACTATCCTCGTTATTAGCTGAGAATGTCCGGTCGCCGACCATGAAAACGCTAAAAAGTGCCAAATAAAGCTATTCGCCTTAAACATACTGTTTGCTACCATACACTGGGGAACGAGGGAGGGGGAGGTAGAAAGAGAAAAATGAAGTAGAGAGAGAGAGAGAGAGAGAGAGAGAGAAAGACACAGAGCACATGTACGACGATCACAGGCGGTCAGGAACACTGCACGCGATCACATAATAGTTAAGTCACTTGTGCATGGTTTGCTGTCCTTAAAAATTGTTACAGGTTCCATAGCATTTCGTGGCACCGGCTCATGAGGTTGGCATTCCAAAGTTATTTGCTCTCAAAATGACCGGTCATTAACGCGAGCTTGCGCAGTCGCGAGCGCGCGCGTCCTTACACTGTGTCGATGTGTTCAAGGGTCTCCTCGTTGCCACACTAAACACATGCACCATTGTCAGCAATTCCAATAGGGAAGACAAAGATCTTGTAACGGCTACTCCTAACCATAGCCAACAAAGTAGGGTAGCCTCGCGTCGGCGGAGTTCTGGTGGGATGCGAAGGCGGAGCGAAGAGTCCAGGTGATACAGTCGGTTGTTTCAAAAACTTGGCGTGTTGCACACGGGGAACGTCATGTCCCGTGCCAGAACGCAAAATATTTTGGCTGCATCTGACCGTGGCGACGATATCGATTTTAATCTGCTGCCCTCAAGAGATGACTGAGCAGTGTTACCGACGGGCTCATTGCTTCTGATGTTCCGCGTACTTTGTCGGTCAAGGTATGAATGAGCCCTCTGATTTCGAACACTAGTTCTTCGCGTGGTGTATGCCGCAGGGCTGAGAGTAGAGACTCTAGTGCCGCCTACAAATTGTGGAATGCGGATCATTTTCGAGGTTATTATTGGCTGACGAAACGCAGTGCAGTGCGAAGAGCTGCAGGTACTGCAGCTGTCTGTATCGCCAAGTGGCACGTCTTGAACCTTACAGTGGCAACTCTGGTTGGGAAAACGACGGCGCCGGCAGAACCCTTCAGAGTGGCTGAGTGATCAGTATACATAGTAGGTGTACAGCCAACTACAAAATTTTACGGAACACAAAATCTGAGAAAAAGCTGAATATGTGCGCAGCCTCACAACGCAGCCTAGTATTCGCCTCTACCAGTGTATGTGAAAAACATTGTGATGTTAGGTTTTACTTGCTGCTGTTACAGGCTGCCCGGAAATCGAAAGTTTTCTGAGCTCCCGTAGTCCGTAAACATTTGCGGCTGACTGTACCTCTGAAACAAAAGAGGCAGAGATTGACAGCTAATTTTTTTTCCGATTGCCGGTACGGTGAAGTGCACTTTGGGTCGAGCAAGACACCGAGGAGGAATCGACGGTTTAGTTGCCGGAGTGAAGCTTTATGAAAGGCTGGTGCAATAAGCAGAGATTGTAGCAAGAAATTATGTCTGCTACCTTTCTCAAGGTTGCGAGGCAAGATGGTGGGAACGCACTAAGGCGAGGTGCCTGATGTGCACTCTCAGAACTTGCCGTTATGACGTCCAGCACCACCCTCTCCCGGCAGCATTAAACCGGCTGGATTTAAGACCGTTTTTAGAAGACAAGATTATTGGACCATGGTCGTGCACATCGCTCGGCCTAGATAACAGTGAGGGCGTTGCTACAATATTAGAAGTAGACAGATCCCTGTGACCATTTATAGACTTCGTATGCACCTTCGAGTGTGCATGCAACTAGTGCTCTCTCTTTCCTTCTTACAATTTTTTCACCCCTTTACTTCCTTCACCAGTGCAGGGTAGCAAACCGGTCATGCGTCTGGTTAACCTCCATGCCTGTACTTGTTGCTCTATCTCACCCTCTCCATTACAAATTCTCTTTGTATTGGAAGGTCGCCGGTGATAGTAATAGTTTCCGCTGTTGAGGCGCACCTTGGCAAACCGAGGCGGAATCTAAGAGCCTGAGCTTCATTACCAAGAAGTGCGCTAATATTAACGCGATAGCGTTAAGGAGCTCGTGTCGCAGAAAAGCCGGTGTCGTCGGCGTCGGGTGTCGGCGTCGGCGGCGTTGACCGTGAGCGATAAATCACGGCAGGCGCTTCATAAATAAAAAGCAACTTCCAAGATTGGCCCGGTGGGAATCGAACCCGGGTCTCCGGAGTGTGAGGCAGAGACGCTACCACTCAGCCACGAGTTCGATGCTTCCAAGCGGTGCAAACGCGCCTCTAGTGAATGCGGTGTTGCCTTCGAAACCAGCCGTGGAAAGTTATACTGCGGTGTGTATCGGTAATTATGACCATGTAACGTACAGAAGTCACAATTACACGAGTTGCGAAGTGCGTTTCCGCTGCATTTCTTTTGCGCTTTCCGCACACGCAGAGCCATCTTGCGGCGAACACAGAAGACCCCCTCCTCTCAATGTACGGCGCTGCCCCGACAGGAGGCGCGCCGCGCGCGCATTGGGACCGCTGCCAGGCGCGTCGCGGGACTCCCTCTCCCCTGACGACGCTTCGCCGTGCTTCCGGTTTAGATTACTATCTATCTCTCTGCCCGTGCCGATCACGACGTTTGGCTGGCGTAGATCGTTTCCCCTCCGAGACACCGAGTTCTTTGGTTCGTTTCGTTCGCTCAGGCGCACGTTTCGTTGTCGCGCCGAACGCTGCGTTGCTCGACGTTCACCGCGTGATAGGTGGGCGCTAGGTCCGATGCGGGGCGCATCGTAAGTGATTGCTGTGCCGTAGCGCATTGTCTTATACCCCTTGGCGGGTCGACGGGAACGCTGTCGCGTCCCACTCTTGAAGGCGAAGCTTAAGCGTCCTCCAATTTTTTATTGGCATTATCATTGATAGAGAACTCTCCTGTAGTCCTTATGTGAAACACATAAAACAGGGCATGACAGCAATTTTCCGGCGGTCAAGTTTTCTAGGAGGAAAAGCTCGGGGAATGTGGTACCTCCAATGTTGGAATTCTACGGGGCACTCAGATACAGATTGCCCGTATCGGCCGACACTTGTAGGAGGTCCAAAGTGGGCAAAATTGTTATACGTACTATATTGCTTTACCGTGTATCCCGATTTTGCTAATAGGACTTTGCGAAACTCGGGTTCACAATGTACCGCAAGCTATTAAGTCGTATTTGTCCATTTCAGACGCTCTAATAGATAGGCCCAGATTTTTTTTATATTAATTAATTTTAGTACATGGGGTATTCACCTGGTTTAATAGATGCGATATCGTTAAATATTCACGGCTAGCGCACATCTGCTCGAGATGAGGTAAACAAGATCACATCGTTTCATTTTGCTAGGTTTTCCGTATTTTAGGGGCTGCGATAACGTCACTGCAAGTCCTGTATAAACTTCTCAACTATGACACAATGACATGTGTAGTTTTAGTCGTGAACGCTGTTTAGTGCGACAGAGGCTGCCATACCTTGTGTATTGCGACGGATATGTGCTACAGGAATATGGACTTCACCCAGAAATGCACTGTGTAGAAGTTAAAATACAGATGGTAGCGATCTCTCCTTTGTTTTTTTTCCAAACAGCAACAAATTAAATATACTCTGCGACACAGGAACTACAATCACAAGTGGCTGAGAATATTGTTATGACTGCAGTAGACAATATGCTGTTTGTCACGTGCAAGAGTATAATCCGAGGGATACCCTGGGAATATAGTCTGAGGATAGTTCCCACGCGATGCTGCGCGCTGCTAATTTTCCCGTAACGAGCTCCCCTCGTTAGAGAAGAAGCGCCACAAAGGAAAGAAAGAGTTGCCACTCCGGGGGAGGCCGAGACGATGCGAAGGACTCATGGACGTTTCCCGCAAGAAAGCCTCCACGAACTGGTGGCTGCCCTATACCGGGAAGCAGCGGAGAAGAGCAGTTGGGAGTAAAATATCCCTCCCATTTTCACGGCCGCATCCTCTGTATGCCTTTGCGACCGCTGGAACTTGGGGGGGGGGAGGGGGGGAGGAATATCCGGTTTATAATTCCGTCTGGGACAGTGTTGCATGTGCTAGCTTCTTCATTGGCTGTCGTCCTGGTGGGATGTGACTTGTATGTGATTGGCTACCGCCAGGAGGGAGTGCTTGAACACAGGTATTATAATGATGGTGCGGAGAGAAACGAGGCTCATCCAGACGCTCGTTAATAAACACTTGATTTTTTTCCCCTGTTTTTCCTATTGAACGACGTAAGTAAGTTTTGTTCAAGTGCCAGTAAACCTGTTGGTTATCGTTTTCCCAACTTCCGAGCTTCTGGTTTCTCCAACCCGAAGCCTCCGCCATACTGCCACGTGTAGCCGGGTTCGAGACATAACCTAGTGCCGGAAGAATATCGACAATGGTGTTTTGTAACAGACGTCGGGGCCTCTAACAGTTGTTTTGATGTGTGGAACGGAATCTCTGGCCTCCCAGGAATTCCCATAAACGCCAGACCACTTTTTGGGAGTGAACAGGAAACGAAATGTGTTGTAAAACTTGCGCTTGTTAAGTTTGTGTTATTCTTACAACGCAACTGCTGTGGTATGTGTTTATCAGCGATGTATGCAAACGAATTAATAATGCTGAAATCACTATTTTACTCTCTGTAAAGCAAATGGTGAAAGAACGTTCCAGTTCGTTGTTTTATAATGCAGATTATCGGGAAGGTAGACTAATTTGAGGCTTTCAGTGAAATGGTACCTATGCCTGGGCAAGAACGTCCAGTGTGTTGTTATATCTTGCTTAATCAAAAGCTAGCAGCTTCCTGACAGGTGCTCTACAGTCTTGGAACCTACAATACGAATACCTGTCTTTTTAATCCTTGCAACGTTCCTGATATCAGTTTTTGTATTTTATTTTTACGGAGGCAGTGTTACAGGTCACTCAAAAGAGAGGAGAGAGAGAGAGAGAGAGAGAGAGAGAGAGAGAGAGAGAATAATTGATACTTTTTGGTGTTGCCGTAACCATTTGCACTCATGGTACGTATAACGCGATCCGATACAGGTCATGGACGTCCGCCTTTTGAAACCGTGGCAACAGGTAGCAGGTATGATAAGGTCCGTACACTCACAATTAACCACCATGACCGCAACACACAGCCTGGTTTCTGGCCTTACAAAACACAGAGAAATAATAAACGCTGTGCTTAAAATTGTATTCAGGGAGAACGTTTCAACACATAAACGATTCCGTTTGAGCCAACGTGAGATACGCAGTTCGCGTCAAAAGTATACGCGCCGCGGAATCTGAGAATGAAGGTTGAATATTTGCGCACGTGGGCATGCATACTGGTATTCCGATTGACAACGAGCACTGGTGTATGCAAAAATCGCAGTCTTTTACGGTTTTGTCTGGCTGCGTCGAAGAACTGCTGGAGAATTCCAACATTTTCGCAGAAATCACGCCACATAATGTTTTGACGCTTACTGTCGCTGAATTAAACAACAGACGCCGTATTAAAAAGGAAATTCACTACAGTTTCAAGCTGCATATCTTTGCAATTGTGGATTACACAGAAATGAGTCCTGGCGAACGCAGTAAATAACGAATGACGTTAAGGAGAATGTCATTAGGTAAACGGCATTTAAGGCCCTAGCAAGTTATTCCCATATTTTGTGCCCGTGTGGCGCGGGCATTATTAATCTGCAGATTGTCTTTGTGTTCGTGGCTGATAGCTGATTTCGCTGAGACTCATGTGTTTCATCAAGAAAACAGCTGCAACGTAGCTGTCGATTTGTCTCGAATGCGGATGATAGGTGTTTGCTCTATAGTGCGGACCCACACGTATATTGTAGTACGTTGAAGCAACGTGTTCCATCATTATCGTATACAGAAGGCTAATCGTGTTCAGAGTACTTAACTCCATTGTACAGCCCGCAGTCTCGTTGCCATCGAAAAATGCTTATTTACCACGTAACAACGTACAGGGCGATTTGGCGGCAAACATCAGTCATGATCTATAGGAAACGGGCCGTTCGTGTGCGTTCATTCATCGCGCTTCGGTTCGAGTTAGGTTCGGGCGCCTCACGACGTGACGAAAAAAGAAAGAATAAGATATAGGAGCAGGTATGCGTGGCAGCGAACCAACGGTTAGCGTGTTAACTACTACGCCACGGCTCCTTTCACGACTTCACGTGTCCCGTCGTCCTCCCCTCTCGGAAAGTGTACAGAATGAGCAGAACACAAAATAATGCTGTGTAGTTCGTTCTGTGTATGCTTGTGTGAAACAACAACAAAAAATGTGCACGGGACACAGCGAAGAATCTTGCTCGGCTGTAGCGAATGGTTACTACGTCGGATGTAATGCGGGACTCAAACGTTACTATATATAGGCGTAAGAATCACAAGAATGCCTCACCGGCGTGCCGCCGAGAATGCTCGACTTCGTTAAGCGCATCGAATAACAGCACTGGGGCAGCGGTGCGCACGAGACCATCTTGCATTGGCTAAAACGCTGGCCAGCACAGAAAGAGCAGCGCTTCAAGACGGGGCACAAAGGAGGAACCACACACACACTGCTTTGACCAGCGGACTGGTCTGTCTTTTTTTTTTTCTTTTTTGACTGGTCTTAAATGTTGAATGCATGCGTGTCGGTCAATGCAGCCAAACATTGTTTTGATTGACTTCAGATCAGGAAAAAAAAGATCTATCGTTAAATACTGTGTCATTACTTTCCCTAAGCACACACACGCACAAAAGCACAGAATAACGAGGAGGAGACGTAGAAGTACAAGCGGAAGAAGAGGAACCCGAGGAAGCATTCCGTGATGTCATGTAATGTATATAGCAGTAGACAGCATGCAGCGATAGGCAGCACGAGCTGTCTTTAGCGTCATGAACAGAGCGGTAACCCTTTTGAACAAATCCTGCAGGTGTATATTACTGCTGGCCGTAGCCATGTACCTCGCCGTCTTCGCCATTTACGCCTAGTGTTCGTACGAGTATGAGGTAAAAAATGTCCTCGTTCGTGCAGAACACGTTCATTGCACCATGATTAATCACGAGGTCGCGGCAATATTCCAGTGCAGTTTTCGCGGCCTCATTTTATTGTGGCTATAGTAGGGGCTTATGTTCAATGACAGACATGCTATCCTGAGTGAAGCTCCGTTACGCTGATGAAGGAAGGCGGGTTGTACCGATTCCTTTTGCTCGCTTCAATTCCTCTCACATCATCCACCATTCACGACCGGCCGCTCCCGGTGATCACGTGGGTGGGGCGCAGCTCGGACCAATGATGAATCGCGAAACGGAATAGAATCATCAGCGTAAGCGTAACATCGGGTGTGCCACAGGGTGCTGGTTTATCGCCTCTACTATTCCTCATCTACATCAATGACTTACCTGCTAACGTTAAGAATAAATTGCGTCTTTTCGCGGATGACTGTGTCCTATATCCCCAATCAAAAGCTCGAATGAAATCGCCGCACTACAACAGGATCTCGATTCTATCGCAGTATGGTGCGAGAAATGGTACATGCCACTTAACCTTACTAAATGCAAAGCTCTGTCATTCACCCGCAACCACAGCTTAACCAGTCACACCTACACAATAAATTCAGCTCCTATCAATCATGCCCCGTCTTACAAATATCTCGGCGTTCACATGACATCGACACTATCATGGGCAACTCATATTGACATCATCTGTTCTAATGCTTCACGCACCCTTGGATATTTAAAACGCAACCTGAAAGCCGCATCACCAGAAATAAAAAAGCTAGCATATCTAACATTCGTACGTCCTCAGTTAGAATATGCGTCATCTATCTGGCACCCTTCCCAATCATATCTAACCTATGACATAGAAGCAATACAAAATCGCGCTACTCGGTTTATAACTTCCAATTACTCTCGTGATACCAGCATAACCGCACTAAAACGTACACTTAAACTACCATCACTTGCTTCCTGCCGGATCATCTCTCGTCTCTGCTTGCTTCACACCTTTTATTACCATCCACACTCCAGGCATTCCCTGTTAAATCCACTCTTACGTACATCCTCTCGCTTAAGCCACAGTCGTCCCATTGCAAACATTATTACCCGATCGTCTGCCATGAACACTTCATTCTTTCCCGACGCTATAACCCATTGGAACCATCTCCCAGAAGATATCGTGTCATGCACTGACCGTAAAACGTTCCGCGAAATGTTAAATAACCACACTGCTTAATTACTGATCCCACCGACCCTTACTCTAACACGATGTTCCTTTTTTTTCACAATTGTTCCTGGCTTGTATTTGTTTATTGTTGTTTTCTTACTGTTCTGTACATTTCTTCTAACATTGTTACAAGGATTAAAGCCCTCCCTTATGTAATGCCTCCGGGCCTTTAAGGTGAAAATAAATGAAACGAAGCGCGCACGCCTACTTCGCATGTGCGCGCTTTCCGGATGTCTCCTTGCCCGCCATATTACTAGTAATTCTCGGGAAATATTCGAGCACGATGGGAAGGCCCTGCCCGATATGGTAGTGCATTTTGCCTCTTCGCCAACTAGAATATTGCGCAGGTAGTAGTCCATTCGGCGACCTTTCGTCAAAGTTGAGGGGCTGGAGGAGTGAAAAAGTTCATATACTCTCGATGTGAGAGGTGTTTTTGAAAGCTCGCATATTTTAAGACGCCTCAACTATATGCGAAGCGCTGTTGCGCATTATTTTTTGTTAGCGGTGGTCGACATGCAAAGGCCTATATGCTACTCTCCAAAGGCCCTATTTTCTTCGACGTATGAAATAATATGTGTGCATATATCAGGCACGTACCCAGGATTTTTTTTCGGGGGGGGCCCACCACCTCCACCACCACCACCATCATCATCATCATCATCATTATCATCATCGTCATCCTGTTTCATGTCCACTGCAGGACCAAGGCCTCTCCCTGCAATCTCCATTTACCCCTGTCCTGCGCCAACCGATTCCAACTAGCGCCCGCGAATTTCCTAATTTCATCGCTCCGCCTAGTCTTCTGCCATCCTCGAGTGCATTTCCCTTTTCTTGGTACCCATTCTGTAACCCTAATGGTCCAACGGTTATCTAACCGGCGCATTACATCACCTGCCCAGCTCCTCTTGATCGCATTTAGAATATCGTCTATACTCATTTGCTGTCTGATCCAAACCGCTCTCTTTCTCTCTCTTAACGTTATGCCTAGCAATTTTCGTTCCATCGCTCGTTGCGCGGTCCTTAACTCATTCTAAAGTCTATGCCCCTTATGTCAGCACTGGCAAAATGCACTGATTGCACACCTTACTTTTCAATAACAATGGTAAGCTTCCAGTCAGGAGCTGGCAATGTCTGCCGTATGCGATCCAACCTATTTTTATTCTTCTGTGAATTTCCTTCTCATGATCAGGGTTCCCTGTGATTAATTGACCTAGGTAAACGTACTCCTTCACAGTCTCTAGTGGCCGACTGGCGATCCTGATCTCTTGTTCCTTTGCCTGGCTATTTATCATTATCGTCATCTTCTGTATAATAATATTCAACCCCACTCTTACACTCTCTCTGCTAAGGTCTCCAGTCATTTCTTGTAACTCGTCTGCATTGTTGTTGAATGGAACAATGTCATCGGCAAACCGAAGGTTGCTGAGATATTTGCCGTCGATCTTTACTCCTAAGCCTTCCCAGTTTAATAGCTTGAATTCTTCTAAGCACGCAGTGAATAGCTTTGGAGAAATTGTGTCTCCCTGTCTGACCCATTTCCCTATAGGTATCTCCCTGCTTTTCTTGTCTAGAATTAAGGTAGCTGTAGAACCTCTGTATATATTATTACGCGAAGGACGAGCCAGTAAGACGAGAAACTATTTACAGATTATATTTTCAACAACGGTTGCAGCGCTGACCGGTTAGATTCACAGCGCGAGCCCACTTCGTTCTTCCTCCTTTTTTCTGGAGTGATGGCGCCCACGCACCTTGTTCAGACAAACGAATACCACACGCATGTAGCAATGTTTTTCATGATTTTTACGTAAGCGTTCTGTAGTCCTTGATTACGTAGTGCATCTAGACTGCTGGTATCTCTACTGAATCAAATGCATTTTCGTAATCTATATAAGCCACATAGAGAGGCTTATTGTACTCTGCAGATTTCGCGATAACCTGATTGATGACATGGATGTGATCCATTGTAAGGTATCTCTTCCTGAAGCTAGCCTGTTCCCTTGGTTGACAAAATCCAGTGTTGCCCTTATTCTATTGGAGATTAGTTTATATCTTATATAATACAGGGAGCAAGCTAATGGTCCTATGATTTTTCAATTCTTTAACGTCTCCTTTTTTGTGGATTAGTATAATGTCTGCATTCTTCCAGTTTTCTGGGACCCTTGCTGTCGATATACACTTCGTATAAAGAGCCGCCAGTTTTCCAAGCATTATGTCTCGTCCATCTTTGATTAAATGGACTGTTGTTCCACCTTCTCCTCCCGCTCTTCATCATTTCATGTCTTGCAGCGCCCTTCTGACCTCATTGCTAGTTATAGGAGAGTTTCTGTATTCTGTTCATCACCGTTTCTAAGTGAGGTATCGTGACTCCTCTGGGTACTCTATAAAGGTCAGCTTAGAATTTTTCCGCTTCTTTTACCCTATCTTCGAGATTGTTTATGATATTATCCCTCTTATCTTTTAGTGCATACATCATGGTTTGTCCTATGCCAGGTTTCTTTTTTACTGATTTCAGGCTGCGTTCATTTTTTTACGGCTTCTTCAGTCTTTCACATGTTATAGTATCGAATATCAGTTATTTTCGCCTTGTGGATCAGTTTTGACAGTTCCGCGAATTGCGTAACGCTGTGCGGCTGACAGTCCCATACAACCGCGTAGAGCGCAGGACTCTGCGATTCTAGACGCACTGCGCTCACCGAGAAAGGCTAGGAAAGCACCCACATAAGCACAGCAGAGAAGTAGCTACGTGAGGCGGTTCGACCGATAACTGAAGAAGCGTCATTCAAAGCAAGTAATCATTCTCCACTTCCGGCGGTGTTTTCTCTACTTCCTTTTTAAATAAAAAGATGTTGATCCATAAATATTCTCATAAACAACGGTTAACATTTTTATTATTCGCTTTTGCTTGCAGTTTGGTTGTTGCGTTGGCTCTCTCCCTTAGTAGATCGCTTAATTTGTCAACTCCTTGCGATTTTTGTTTCCGGTTTCCAATTTCGCACGAAAAGTGCTATACAATTAAGGAAAAGCAGACGAGGTAACTTGCGACAGTCATCTTGCTTATGGGGTTAAGGGTTATTGCAGGGTTTCATGATGGAGGTTCTTTCACATCATTTTATTTCCCACCTTATCTAACCCATATCACGTATATATGGTTCCGGGCATCTGTCAGCGTCGCGGCGAGCCGTAATTGAAGGAAATAATGAAGCAAAGGGAAAAGTTAAACGCAATTGGTGTTTTCTCCGGCCGCAACTCGTTCCATGAGAGTACAGACCAGCTGAGTAACAGCCGCATCCCTCTCCTGGTCCCAGGATCAGCCTAAACAAAGAAGGTTGAACTAACAAAAGCAACAGCTATGCGCGTGACGGTTGAATAGATGGTGACAACTGAGCGCATCTCGAGTTAATCGCACGGGTGCGGAATCTATGAGAAAACTGTCCTTCACATTACAAGAGATGGCGATAACTACCGCCATCTAAAAGGAGTGAAAAAGGCAGCATAAGGCTGACCGATGAACAGCTGCCAAGTCTCAACATTAATCTGGCGGCTCTTTAGGAATGTGTGTGGAGTGGTGGCGTGGGTGGGGAGGGGGGGGGGGTATGTCACTTGATTTCGGGGGGGGCCCGGGCCCCCCCGGGCCCCCGCCTGGGTACGTGCCTGGCATATATCATTACGATATGCCGGCGAGCGTTGAAATTTCCTTAAGGACGTTTATTTGCCCGAAGGAACCTCTTTTTTACAATGGTTGATATCACAGGCGCTAGGAAACTGGATACTTGGATACTTGGAAATTGTATGATTTATGGCATATTGTCATTCCCGAGCGCTCTGATAGCTGTGTGAAACAGCCAAGCTGTGCTACATGGTTTTAGCGCTAGTCCTGTGCTCTTCCTTGTCCGTGTGCTTTTTGGCGCTGTTTAAAATTAGTAACGGTTTTTGTTACTGCGTGCTTGTTGTTGCTATATAGCTTAGTCGATTTGTTAAACGACATTAAAGATTCACAGGAATGCTAGGAAATTGCCAGACGAATGTGCGATTTAAAGGACTGTCATAGATATGTGCGCGCCCCGGGAAGCATATTAGTTATGAGTTGTTTTGAACTTCTTATTTCGCTGTCTATAGAAAGCGTAGAAATGCTTAAGCGAAATAAATGTTTCGTTCATTAGTATGCGAGAACGTGGTTGCTAATTATTTGTTGTGTCAGTGCGGTTGTAATTTGTCAGTGCCGCCTGACAGTGCTCGCTAATTGCACCCGCGCGGTACTGCAGTCAAAGCGCCGCCTATCAACAAGGCCAGTAGTTAGGGAAACCGCCTGATGTGGCCACTATTACCACTTGGTTATATTTCCTACGGCCGGAGATGTGGCTAGCGCTGTTGAGCAGCAAATGAGCGCTAGCAGCCGGAGGTGTTCGCTCTTGCTGACGCCGGCCGGGACCAGCCGTGCGAGCAGCGCTAACATTGAACGCTCGCGCGTCTCGAATGTCTGGATATTATCTGGTGTGTGATGCATATCATCGCCGCTTCTCTCACTCAGTTACACTTCCAACACTTCGCTGAACACGAATCGTCCGGAGTAAGAGGCACATCGCGAAAACAACTCTTTTCTGGCCTTTCGTTTCTACATGGATCTGTCGCGTCTTCCGCAGCATAACTGCGTCCGCTGTGGCACAAATGCCCCAGTGCCACGTTCTTTGCCTTGTAAACTTTCGCTAAACTTTTGCAGCGGGTCTTCGAAGAAATCAAACAAACGTATACAAAACAATAATTTATTGCTTGCTTTTCTGTCCCGCTGCTTTACATATAGTCCTTATAACCATGCGTTCCTGGGGCCGGCTGTTGTCTTTTCCAAAAAGAAATTTTTTAAGGTCTTTTTCTTAGCATTTTATTGCAGCACAGAGACACACAAAAGTTTATTCCTTTACCATGCTGTCACGGTGCGCCGATGAAAATGAAAAAAAAAAACGTTGCAAACAATAACAAAATGGCTGCATTCGGTACTCCATACGCTCTCCATGCGCCAACTGTCAGTGTACACCGCGGTGTACACTGACAGTTGGCGCATGGAGGTGCTCTTATGGTGCTAATGGTGCTCTTATGAAAATGGATTTTCAATGTCTTATGAGTTCTTAATTGTCTACTAATAAATCGTCAGACGGGAATTAGGAAATTAATACCTTAGGCCGACTTTACAAAACCCTCTCACAAGCAAATCTTCGTGTAAAAGAAATTTGGCAGCGTTAGTGTGTATTCACGACGCGACAACGACGCCGTAAGAGGCCTGAGGGTGAGTCTCAAATCTACCGCTGAGAAAAGGGGCTCTGCCATTTCCCGGGGATACGTCAGTGACGATGATGCAGTTGCTATTATTCTTGCGTAACCGAAAAAATGCGCGTAAGTCGAATCACGAAACAAACAAAAATGTTAGCCCAAAATGGTGCACATACGATAAGAGTGGCTCGGACAACTCTTACGAGCAACATGGCGTCGATAAAATATAAAACAGCGCTGTGGTACTATTTTTATTCTAATGAACGAGGAAGGAAACCGAAGGGCCCGACGTTTATTAGTCACAATCATTAGAAGCCAACAGACAATGACACCAAGGAAAGCAAAGGAGATGCTATTTGTAGTTGTTAATTGAAGTCCATAAATGATAAATAAATTGGAATGGAAGTGGATGGAAAAGCAACTGTCCGCAGGTTGGATACGAACCCACGTCTTCGCATTACGCAAGCGACGCTCTGCTTTTATTGTAGTTAAGTGTGACACGAGGTGTCGTTGCATGCGGTAATTCATCAGATTTTGGTTTCCAGTTTATCAATAACAATGACTCGTAAATTGACCCAGCTTAGACTGGTTTCCATAGACAACTCATCTACAAGCTTTTAAACGAATTTTAATTGGGAGACGGCGACGATATGCTCGTTCGAACGTGCCCCGGGACGCTGCATGATCGAAATTGTCGCGACATAACCACAGCTCTGGCAATGCATACGCTTCCATTTGTTGGACTTGAGCTCAAAATGAATAGCAAAAGGCTTCTGAAGTTCAAATACATGAACTTCAGCCTTCGCCAATAGCCAGTGCCGTTTTACAGCCGATATCATCCTCTTCGACCGAAGGTTGGGCCTAATAAACCGGCTGAGTTCGTGAGCGGATCACTTGTGCTCAAGGATAAACAATGCCAACAAAGGAAAATTATGGCAGAGTTCAATTATGGCAACGGCTGTTTCAAGTAAAGTGTTTCCTTCCTACGATGTCCGCTTAACGCTCAAAAAACTTAGCATTAAAGTGGTAGGAAATGTTCTTGTTTCTAGTTGTGGAGTGCAAAATTTATTTCACTTGTCCTGTCAATGTGCTAAATGTAGACACTAGCGTAGACTGTGCATGCTACTATTGATTTGGTAAAGTCTACATCAAGTGACGTGTTCCGGCGTGGCGTTGTCCAGACGAGCAGGAGACGAGCAGTTGAAGTGGATGAACCGGTGTCCGAGTGCCTCACTAAAAATGTAACAAACTGTCAAGTTGGCCTATGTTTATTTTCTTAGACCACTGTTTCGAGTGGGCATCCTTAGGAGGATCTTGACGCTGCTTCCACCGAATGAATTGAAACTTATGGAAATTTAACAATAGCCTACTACGTCGCGACGCATTTGCTGGTGGCGTCTACCGCGCACCTAATTGTTCTTTTGACCCTTAAGACTATAATATTTTTGCACAATGGAACATTTTTAAAGAAGATGTCAAGCTACTAGCTATAGAGGAAAAGTCACGTTCAGCCTTCGAACGGAAATGGCAACAAAAAAAATACTAAAGAGGGCTTGATAAACTGAATCACCTGGAGTCTGAGTGGTCCGGACTATACAGAGAGGGTCTGTCGAAGCAAACTAGCAAATGTTTGATATGGAACCTTACAGAGGCATACTTATTTGGTTTCATGAGAAACGATTCTTGTGTGAGCAACCTTCCAAACGATGTTTCGATAAATCGCATTCCACCAGCCAGACAAAAGAGCCTGCTCACGTCAGCCTTATAAGACCGGCGCTCGAATATGCCAACATAATATGGTTTCCACATACGAAAAGTCACATTCATACGTTGGAACGCATACAAAGAAAAGCTGCCCGATTTATCTATGATTGTTTTAAACGCACAGTTTCACCAACCGAGCTTCTTTTTCGCGCAGGCCTCGCTACCCTCGAAATTCGAGCTAAGGTTCAACGATTGAAGTTCCTATACTTAGTATTACACAGTGCGCTGAAGTTGGATCCCGTCGCCTTTGTAAAGTACAGACACACCACACCGACTCCACATAAGCACGCTTTCACTCTAGAAGAATGTCTTTGTAACAACAATACTTTTCTCTTTTCATTCTTTCCGCAAGTTGTGCGAGAGTGGAACTGCGTAAACCCAGCTATTACTGCCCAGCCCACATTAGAAACATTTACGAATCATTTAGAAGAAACAGCCGTGACCACAACTCAGTTTGTTTTTGCAAGAGCAGTTGTGTGAAGACCAATGTGTTATTCAATGAATGTAAGTGTCCATGTTTTTCTATTGGGAACATTGGTTGCGCTTACTAGACGAACACATGAAAGAAGACAGGACAGGCGCAAACTAACAACTGAGGTTTATTTGAGAAAAAACACTTATATATCACACAATGCCAGCGCAGGCGCTTCAGGGTATCAGCAGCATAATCAGAAAAAACCCAATGGCGTGGCTTACCTAAACATACTACATTGCATACTATCTAAGAAACGTGCCTCCCTATTGTAGAGCATGACCGATGTGTCACTGATGCATGCTTGTCCCTTCTTTTTTATGTAATATGATTCAAGAAGTTCTCGTGCTTTGTCATTATGGCACTTGCGCAGGATCTTCTGTCATTATGGCACTTGCGCAGGATTGTCTAGTAAGCGCAACCAATGTTCCCAATTACAATGAACCAACTTGCCCAACAACGCATCCTGCTCAACTTCATGTTTTTCTATGCTGACTTCTTGTTTGTTCAGTGTTATTTTGCTCATATTGTACTTTTATGATGATCATGTGCCCACTCCTGTAATAACCCCTATCAGGATTGACAGTAATGTGAAATAAATAAATAAATAAAAAATAAACAATGAAAGATATGCACTTTCTAAAGAAATTACCGTATACCCTCTTGTAAGGGCCGCGCCCGTGTAAAGGCCGTACCCTCAACTTGGCAGCCCAAAATGTAAAAAAAAATGATTATCGGAGAAGCAATTGCGTTTGGTGCCCCGGCGCCGCGCGCGAGCATCGGCGAATTTTTGCGCCCTGCCTACTTCCGCGTGCCCCTGCTAGATGGCGAGAGCTGCGCGTTGACCTCTGATGCAATGGCACATTCGGGGATCCGGGGTGTGCAGTAGTAGCCGGCAGCGCCGACAGCATTTTGACCAAAAGTTGAGGTCCCGTGTAACGGCCGCACCTTTTCGAAATTGTGAAAAGTAAGTGCGGCCCTTACATGAGTCTACACGGCAATTAAGTAGAAGTACATGTAAAGTTAATCCATGGCACATCTTCAATTTTAAAGGCACTTGAGGGGCACTATATTTTACTTTCTGGCACAACAATTAAGACTGGACAAGTAATACAACTTTTGCCTAGCTTAAAAGAATAAGATAAATCGATATTAGAAGCACAAATTTCTCTTGACGAAATTGTATTGGCAGACAATAATATACAAGAGCATAGATCACCTGGTCCCGACGGCCTCACAGGTGAGTATTATAAGCGGTTTGAACAGAAGTTATATAGGTCAAGCGCTCTTGAAAGTTTTTAACTGCGCTTTCATAGTTAACTTGTTACCACCCATTTTTTATCACGGTCATACTGTTCCCATTCCAAAAAGTGACTCGGTTGATGATAAACGACAGGTAGGCGTGCACGAACAAATATTGTTATGCATCATAGACTATAAGATTTTTGCAAAAATTCTAGCCAATAGACTACAAACTGTCATTCCTGATCTAGTCGTAAACCATCAGACACCTGGCCTTCGTGGTCGCAGCATAGGGACAAATTACTTGTCGCCCGTTCTATTTTTGAGTGTGTGCGATATAGCTTTTACCACGACGTTCACATCGAAGTAGATTTGGCTAAAGCCTTCGATAAAGAGGACCAATATTTCCTTTTAATGCCACTACCATTCTTTGTCTACTTCAGGCGCTTTGAATCCATTCATCCATCCATCCATCCTTTTACGACGACAAAGTTGCCCAAGTTGTCTACCATCTTGGACCACTACGTTTATGATCGTGGTCATGATGTCGTCGTGGTCGTTGCATCGTTGTCATTCGTGCTTTGTTATCCAACGAACACCATGCCGTCGTCTTCACGCCATCATCGTCATACAGTCATCATGCATTTGTTGTACTACCGTGGTCGCTATATTGACACGTGCACTTGCCTATATTTATCAGGCGACCACGTTTCACCGCCTAACAAATGGTATCGCACAGCGCAGGACGCGCCTGCATGTATCGGAAGTTTCTGGAATGTTATCGATGGTTCCATCCGCTGTCTGTGGCCGAACGTTGCATAGTCTGATTACATGTGTGCGCGACGCGAATGATGTAGAACATTGTGGAAGGCGGCACGCGGGTCCCAGCGATTACTCTGGAACATTCGACGACTGATGCATAAAAGCCGACGCGCTTGACCCGCTGATCAGATTTTCGACGATCGCCGACTGTGTTCACCGTTTTCGGAGAGCATTGAGTGTAGCCCGTTTTTTGGGCACAGGTTCGCCGAATAGTTAGTTTCGCCATTCACAGTTTTCTTGCCGTGTCCTCAACCGTCACTACCATGTGACAATATCGTCGTCAATCCAGCTTCGTCATTCAACCGCTCGTCACGCCATCGTGGCCATATAGAAAGAGGAATACAGGCGGTAATGATATGGTGGACATGTTAGCATGGCTCTTTGCCTAACATGCTACTGCAGGTGCTTCGTGATATAGTCATCATCACGCCATCGTCGTTACACAGTCCTTGCTATACCATTGTCGTAATGCCCACCGTCGTCACGCTGTCGTTTTACCATCATAATCCATTCAGAGCAGCAATTCCATTGACGGTACTCGTCGCGACGCAGTCGCTTTCACCCATCTGTTGTCGTACCGTAGTTCTCATGCCGCTGTAGTCTTGGCATCATTGTCATTCCAGCTTCGTAGGCTGCTGAGCACGAGGTCGCGGGATCGAATCCCGGCCACGGCGGCCGCATTTCGATGGGGGCGAAATGCGAAAACACCCGTGTACTTAGATTTAGGTGCACGTTAAAGAACCCCAGGTGGTCAAAATTTCCGGAGTCCCCCACTACGGCGTGCCTCATAATCAGAAAGTGGTTTTGGCACGTAAAACCCCATAATTATTATTATATTCCAGCTTCGTCATATGGTCGTCGTCATACCGTGGTGGTCACGCTATCGTCATCTTGCACACGGCGTCATCTAATTGCCCTCGTGCTGTGTTGTCACACTGGCCTCATTATGACATCATCATTTCAAAAATCATCAAAATCATCATCTCATTGTCGTCATGCCGTCGTTGTGATATCGGCTTTGTCGTTCCATCGACGTTATTCCTTCTTTGTCCTACTCGCGCCGTCATGATTATCGGCTGCCTTCGCAAGCGAGTTCCATAGCACAACGGTCCGATACTGGAGTCAGTGTATGTCACACGTAGCCGAGGCAAAGGAAGTCTCAGGATAACCAATACAGATTTTAAAAAAAAACGTCGCTTCCTAAATACGCTGTGTCACTACATTGCTTGAATGCTAATCGCATTACCGTCGACAGTAATCGTGGGATGGGTTAGTCCATAATTTTTGAACTGCTCAATCATGTCAATACCGGGAACATTCTTCTTAACGGAATCAAGATGTGCTATACAAGGACGCAACAACTGTATCAGCTCGTATTTTTATTCGCTGAACTGGGAGACAAGGATTTCCACTTTCACCGCTATTTTTCTATTTTTATCCAGAACCTATGTGTCTCAGTGTCATTTCCCAAAGAACGGTGACAGGCTTCAATTATGGCACTTCATCAATCAAAAGCCTCGCCTATGCGGACGATGTTGCGCTTATGTGTGTGGGAAAACTTTTATTGAAATGAGGTTTGGAGGCTCGACTTTTTAAGCCAAGCCCTTGCTGGCACTGGCAGGCGAAGCCCTTCAGCGACATCATGGGCCCTCTGGACGGCCCTTAGTTGATCTTGAAACAATGGGCTATCAATCCTTTTTTTCCCACTTTGTCCATTCTTCAACGAGGTTGGGGAGAGTCGTGGGACACCCCGTCAGCATATGTCTCATGCCAATGATGCCATTACAATCGTTGCCGTCCATTTAATCTCCCTCTCTGGATATATTTTATTAATGTGGTATGGTGTGGGATACGTACCTGTTTGCAATAAGGGCAGTGAGACTGCCTGAGCTCTGTTCAGTTATGAACGTGGCAATTAGAATTGCCTGCGTCCTAAGCTATAATGTTTGGTAATGTCACTGTAAGTTATTAAATGATCTCTAGATACCCTGGCTTGATGGTGAACGCCTCCGTTGGGACTGTTACGATTAGCAAGTCCTTGTACCAAGTCATAAGCAACCTCAGTGAGGTTTACCCGAGTCTCGTCCACTTTCCCCATGTGCGCAGGAAACCATCGGATTTCAGTTCTCATAATTCAAATGTTTTCAAAAAGTTTAGCTGCAACTCCAGCTACGTAGACTTTATGAAAACACCTTATAGCGGATTTGGCTAGAGCAGCAATTGCCGCTTGTTCCGCCACCATGGGGTCCTTGGTGAAAATAGTGATATCGTCTTGCACCTTCCCTTGATAATTTGATACAATGGCCGCATATGCTTCTTTACCTTTCACCCAGGCAGCATCAACTATAGCTGCCAGTTGGTTCTGCTGTTCTATTTCCTGCAAGAGTGCATTAGCTTTTGCCTTTCTCCTTTTGATATTATATTCTGGATGCATGTTTCCGGGGAGAGGGTTGGTTCTGAGCTTATTCCCAACTTCAGTCCTTAATTCTACTTCAGCCTATATTGGGCTTCTTGGTCTATCCAGTTCTACTCCTATTGCCTGTAATATGTTCCTGCCAGTTCGTGTTTTTGTTAATCTTTCGCGTTGCGCTAGCTGTTGGGCCTCCGCGATTTCTTCCATTGTGTTGTGCACCCCTAGGCTCACGAGTTTGTTGGTTGCAGCGTTACTGGGTATCCGTAGGGCTACTTTAACAAGCTTCCTGAGCATCACATTAAGTTTAAGTTCTGCCTGCTGCCATTTGAATAATCCAGCCACGTAAGTGAAGTGACAGAGAGCAAAAGCGTGTATTAGCCTAAAATCGCTGTCTTCTCCTAAGGCTGTGCCTATTGGTAATTCTCCTTAGTAACCTAATGACTTCATCTGTTTTATTCGAGATATGTTGTATTGTTCGATAGTTAGCATTGTTTACTTCTATGTGATACCCCAAAACCTAGATTTTTTCAACTAGCCTGAATGCGGATCCTTCATGCGTGTATAAGCACACTCTTGGCTTTTTTTCCGGAATCTAACCTCTTGGTTTACGACCTTTTCTGCGTTGTTTAATGACCAAGCGTTCTGATTTGGCTGCCGAGCATTTCAACCCCATGTCTTTCAGTGTGTTCTCTGCAACATATAAAATTTCCTGTAATCTGGTCTCTGTCTGTCCTACATTACCCTTGGCACTCCATATGGTTATGTCGTCG
This sequence comes from Dermacentor albipictus, assembly GCF_038994185.2. Lineage (NCBI taxonomy): Eukaryota > Metazoa > Arthropoda > Arachnida > Ixodida > Ixodidae > Dermacentor > Dermacentor albipictus. The sequence continues at coordinate 42,849,512 of NC_091821.1, forward strand.
GCATATACCACATAATATATACCCTCAATTTTCTCCAGATGTCTCGCAAGCTTGGACATTGCTAAATTGAATAGTACGGGTGAGAGCACCGCCCCTTGCGGAGAGCCCCTATTTTCCAAATTCTTAGCTTCTCATTTAAGCTCTCCCAGCATGCATTGTGTAGTTCTGTTTCTAAGAAAGTCCTCAATCATGTTAAAAAGTCTCTTACCACATCCCATCTCCGAGAGAACGTGAAGTATTGCCTTATGCTTTATACGATCAAAAGCTTTTTCCACATTCTATCCCAAAAGAGCTTTCATATGCGCTGGGCAGGAAGTTGGCGTTTGATCAGTAGCATAGCATCCTGAGTTGACAGCCCGGGATGAAAGCCGATCAAGTTGTATGGGAGGATGTCGTTCTGCTCAACGTATTTCGTGAGCCGATTTAGGATGAAATGTTCCATAGCGTTGCCTAGACATGACGTTAAGGAAATAAGACGGAGGTTGTCCAGAGTGAGTTGTTTCCCTGGCTTTGGTATGAGGCTAGTACGGATCAACCTCCATTCCTCTGAATATTGGCGGCGAGGAGTTACGGAGTCGCCATCTATCGGAAGCGCCTCGCTGGCGTAGTATGATGGATCACGCGGCGCGCTCCTCATAAGTTTTGCTGTCAGCGCTCACTGAAAACACCACGCGCGAGCTCTCCCGGACATTTCTGTAAGTACTTTCGAAACGAGAGAAGTTTTTTAATGTCTAAATAATAATCTTGGGCAAGCTGAAAGCACAGAACCGTTTACAGACGCTATTTCCTTAGCGAATACGTACAGTGAACGCCACTGCGCGCGGTCGCCGCGATGGAGTCTCCCGAACCGGCTTCTTGCATGAAAGGTAGATAAACGCTGAGAGCAAACTATGTGAAATAGGCTCTTACAGTGTTTGTATAACTAAACGGAGCGTAATAGAATGAAGCCTCAATGCAGCGATCGCACAGATTCGCAGCGACCGACTGCGCGTCTGCATACTTGTCCGCGCACAGTTTCGCTTTCGTCGTGTGCGCTTTTTCGCACCGTGCCATGCGCTTTAGGCCGCAGAATATGAGCCTTTGACAGTATGCAAGCAACCATTGTTGCGTGGGCGCTATCAGAGATGTTCAAAAATAATTTCATTGTAGAGACTTCGATGCTTACGGGGACTGTGATGTGCCGTCGCGATGATTCAATCTTTTTTTTCTTCTAAATTCTTGGACGTTTCAATATTATTTCTCGAGTTGCGTCGCACTGTATGTTTATCGGTGTTCTCAGTGTGGGATTTCCCGCTGCTTCTTTTTTGTAATCCAGTGTATTAATTCATAACACAAACATGACCATATGGCATGCTTTTTTTTACTGTGCTTCTTACCGCTCCCTTTTCACTCCAGTGAACTTGCCAGTATCTATAGCATCGACAAGTTCATAGACCAAACCGTCATGACATTAGTCGGGCAGTGGACTCGGGCGAGCGTTTCAGTGCACGTTTTCCGAACATCGCAGACCCGGCGCCGTAGCAGAAATCTTCCTCCCGTCTGTGCTTGCTGCATACCCGAGTTGTAGCTGATGACTGTTTGCTGGTCTTATGTTTCGCGAGCCAAGCTTCACGCAGCTTCTTGTCCTGCGGCCACATGTGAATAAGGCTGACACCGGGCTCCGTTGCGTACGTCCGGCACTGCGGCACCGAGCAGTAGCCTACCATGTTGCGCGTCTTCAAACGCAGCCACTACCTATTGTAGTGCTTTCAAACGTTGTAAAGGAGATACTCGAAGCGGGAAAATCTCGCCACTAAATGAGGATCGCAGCGAACGAGGGAATTTAAACTCTCGTTTTCTGCTCGCTTCGGCGCTCCCGAAGCAGCCGATGCGGCCGCTATGTCCACGTGATCCCTAATAGCACGTTACGGCGACGGTGGCGCCAGTTTTCCCAGTGGTGGAGCTCGAGGCCAATACCCCTTTTCTCCAACATTCATTGAAATGTTCAGTTAGATCAGAAATTGATTCATCTAGAGTTCTTAATATCTTGTTAGAATTATTCCGTCAAGTCCAGCCACAGATATTAAGATTGCATATTAAGATTACATTAAGATTGTGAAGAGCCGCCCTCACTTCACTCTCAGTGAAGTCCCTGTCAAGTTCTTCACGTATGGCTCCCGTATATTCGGGGCTCTCGTCTCCTTCGTTTGGTTGTATAAAAATATTTGGCTGCGAGTCTATCCATGATATTCCTCTGTGTTTTATCCTTGCTTTTTTGATGGACAACTTAGCTGCAGCTGTTCTCTTGCTTGTCCTTGTTTCATCCTCGTTGAGCAAGAGGAGGTTCCAGCTACCTCCATGTTTGAGTCTACCATCAGTCGAGTTACAAATTTCATCCCACTGTTGCTTCACGAGGGTCTTCGAGTGATCATCAATTTCTATGTTTAATTGCGCTATTTTTGTCCTTAGACTTTTGTTAAGTCTTTCCGTTTTCCGTCTCTGTAATATAGCCTGTTTGGCCTCAATCAGATGCGCCAGTCTGCTGTCGATAGCTTCAATATTTTCCTCTGTCCTGATTTTTTTTAGTGGCCTCTTTGACGTCCTCTCTGAGCTGGATGACCCATGTCTGAAGGGGCTCCTTCTCGGCATCTGTTCGCCCAGATTTTCCTGAACTGATTCCAGTCAGTGAACTTGAAGATTCTAGTTTCCTGTCTCGGTATGCGCATGGTTATGTGTATGATGTAATGATCATTGCCGAGATCCATATTTGAATTTTCCCGATTGACTCCACTTGAGTTGCTTACAAAAGTAAGACCTGGTGTGGAGTCCCTGCTTGTGGACGTGCCACAACGGGTGGGGTACGTGGGATCAGTAATCAAGCACAACCACAAATCCATGACGAGACTCCATAGCTCCTCTCCCTTCTTTGTGTTCCTAGCGTATCTCCATATTATTCAAAAGACTAGCGCAAAATAGCAGGGACAAAGACAGAGAGGATGACAGGACGTCCCTGCTATTTTGCGCTAGTCTTTTGAATAATGATGACACACCAACTACCCCAGTTTTCTGCCTTGATCGCTTTGGTATCTCCATAAACGAGAAGAAAAGGGGTTAACCGAGAGACCCGATATTTATTAATCATACATAAGAAGCCAACAAACACTGATACCAAGGACAACATAGGGGAAATTACTTGAGCCTAATAAATGAAATAAAGAAACCATAAATTAATGTAAATCAAATTGGCTGAAAAACAACTTGCCGCAGGTGGGGACCGAACCCACAACCTTCGCATTTCGTGTGCGATGCTCTACAAATTGAGCTACCGAGGCGCCGTTTCCCCATCCACATTTTTAGGTGTTTCTGTTTCTAGTAGAACCCTGAGAGTGTTAGCCAGCGCCCTCACTCGCAGACCTTGGCGGTGGATGTGGAACATCCTTTCTGCCGCAGGCGTCATGAGAACGTGATCTTTTGTGTGAAGGCAACCGGTCAATAAACCCACACATGCTACCTGAAGGCTAAAGTGTATCCCCGTGTATGATATGGAGCATTAATGTCCCCTCCAATAATGAGCGGGGAGTTTTCGGCAACCGAAAGCACCTTGTTGAAGAGTGCTCTAAACCTCTGTCTCATGTCGTTAGGACTGCTGTAAAGATTCAAGCAGAAAATGCTTTGCGCCTTGCCTCTGTTCCTTTTAAGTGTTATCTCAGCTAAAATAAATTCAAACCTGGAATGTATAAGATTAATATCATGCTCAATGTATTGCAACTTTTTGTCAATGAGGGTCGCCAACCCCCTCCCCATTTTTTTGTCTATACATATCGCTTTGTACCCAGTAAGCATAATTTCGTGCGCTAAGGTTTTCTACAGCATAATTACTTTTGGCCAGGCCTCAGATGACCTGATCACCTGTCGCAGTGCTGCTTTCTTGTGTTGGAACGCATGACAATTCCATTGTTACACGTTAAATCCATGATTGCTGTCCGTTACCCGCTATTTTCCTCTTTGTGATGGCCCCAGACAGTCCAGGAGTGGACTTTATACTATCCGCCTCCAAGGGCTACTTGGAGGCGGATATATATATATATATATATATATATTCCTAATAAAACTTTATTTTGCAAGTTTATTTCACATAGTGTTTAGGAGTTCTCGCATTCTCACAAAGGAAAAATGCCAACGGTGATTTTGTAGCGGCACGAAAGCTTTATACCGAGAAAGGCCAAGCCCGTACACTTCCACGTCACATTGCAGGATGACATACTGGAAATATCTGTGCTCAATCTGCCTGTTTGCATTCACTCCCTTTCAATGTCTTTTCTCTCAAACACACGCACTTGCCCACTAACACAGCACAACTTGAGATCTGAAACGGGATAATATAACGATTGCGGCAGACCAGTCTGACGGCGAGTTGCGCTACGCCACCTTTATATCTATATATATATATATATACCTATATATATATATATATATATATATATATATATATATATATATATATATATATATATATATATATATATATATATATATATATATATATATATATATATATATATATATATATATATATATATATATATATATATATATATATATACAAAGTGTTTAAAGAACATGCTTGAGTGCAAGTCAGTTTTCGCGACTGATTTTTGTTTTGTTCAACGTCACTGGAGTCCGTCTTTCCCCTTCGTCTGAGAGAAGCCATAACTGCGATGAAGCGAACCCCACATTGTGACCACATTAAGGGACGCCGTTCGTGGCAGGACGGTTCCATGAAGGCCACTGATCTCTTTTTCGTGTGCCTGCGGCTTCGTGTGCTCGGCCTGTCGCCTACGGCAGCTTCGCTGTTCTTTTTCTTGTCCAGCATTAGCCACGTGTAAGTGCACACATCCGATGACTTTCTTGGACGGCGTCCCCTATATACCTTTGATCCCTAAATACAGAGCCGTCGCCACGTGGCAGCGCTGAGCGGTGGGGTTATTGCAGTGTTCGTCAACAGTCCTGTCCTTTTTTCGGCGTCAGCTCGATGAGGGTGTAGCGCCCAATCGGAGACGCGGGCTGCCTCGTCTGCGATGCATGCCACGGTGCACGAGACTACGCAAATACGTCCAGCGATAAGCGCCCAAAGCACGGCCATCGCGACGTCAGCGGCATGTTGTCTTTTAGGTCCTTTACGGACGCCTCTGCTGAAACAGCCGCGTCGGATCTTCTTGCGCCATTTCTTCGGACAGTATAGAAACTGTCGTATGCGTTGTCACTTTCATCTGACGACGTTCTGTCGCGGACGCGGTATGGCCGGCTGCTAAGAATTCGCTATGCGTATCGCCTTTTGTGGCGTGCATTTGTCAAATACCTACCACTGCACAAGGCCGCGGTTTGCTCAATAGGCTGCCGAAATTAGCTTGCAATCGTCGCCTATAGCCACGCAAACAGCCGAAACATCCCTGTTGACCAGTTTCGATCGCCCGTCATTCTTTATTGCGGCCGTAAAGGTCGACACGGCCCAACTTTTTTTCATTATTCCAGCACGTGCTTAATCGATGGGACCTAGCAGACGCACGTACCACACACACACACACACACACACACACACACACACACACACACACATATATATATATATATATATATATATATATATATATATATATATATATATATATATATATATATATATATAGTCATATAATGAGAAGCCAACAAACACTGACACCAAGTACAATATAGGGGAAATTGCATGTGCTTAATAAATGAAATAAAGTAATGATAAATTATTGGAAATTAAAGTGGATGAAAAAACAACTTGCCGCAGGTGGGAACCGAACCCACAACCTTCGCATGTCGCGTGCGATGCTCTACCCACAACCTTCGCGACATGCGAAGGTTGTGGGTTCGGTTCCCACCTGCGGCAAGTTGTTTTTTCATCCACTTTAATTTCCATTAATTTATCATTACTTTATTTCATTTATTAAGCACATGCAATATCCCCTATATTGTACTTGGTGTCAGTGTTTGTTGGCTTCTCATTATATGACTAATAATTATCGGGTCCCTCGGTTAACCCCCTTTCTTCTCGTTTATATATATATATATATATATATATATATATATATATATATATATATATATATATATAAAGAGAGAGAGAGAGAGAAGCATACGGCCATCAGGCAACGAAAATAAAAGTGCGTAGCGCAGACCCATTGCCGCTGTTTGCATTTTCCGTCATTCTCTGTGACTCCCTTTCGCGAGGAGCTAATAGAGTAATAGTTCTTGCTTGCATTTCACTCCCTTTTCCTTACTGTGTTTGTTTCGTTCTTTCACTAGAGCGGACAGATGTTGACTCAGTATACTTATATATCTCTTCTGTAGCTCGCCAGCCCTACAATTCTAAGAATCGCAGATTCATCCTGACTTGCGAAAGCAAAACTGAAGTTGAGTTGTGCCGCTCATACTGAAGCAGTGACCTAGACATACGCTTCTATTCAGCAGTAAAATTGAAGTGTGCGGCTATACCGCACGGCAAACAAGTGATTTGTCCGTTTTTACATCAGCACAGTGCACTCAAGATTCATAGTTTTAGCACAGCTCTATACGTCTTTTCATTTCGCAATATATTGGCCGGCGCAGACAATCTGTCTCGTGCGGCACGTTGAAAACGGAGGGCAGTGTGGCGCGACTGCCTCGCAGTTCGGGAGATCGCAAGAGGCAGCGCGTGGGTGACGCGGGGGCGCGATTCACAGCAGCCACCGCCGACAGAGCTCCCAGGCGACGCGCGCTACTCTGGCGCCATTTCGTAGCCATCATCGCCCCACCCTTGCGAAATTTTCCAGTAACCTTAAATAACATTTTTTTCCGGACAAATGTTACTAGAACCTACCAGCGGTTTATTACGTTTTCATGCCATTCTTAAACTTCCTAAATACTTCCCACCAACATCCTGTCGACCGTTGGCCACCGATATTAAATTAAAAATTTATTTACAAACTTTCTTTAAATGATGAAGTAACGTGCTTCAGACATTAAAATCAGGATTTACTAACCATCTTAATATTTCTCAGAAGCCCTATAGTAACATTCTACAAACTTTTTATTCCTCGACCTACAAACATCCCGGAAACGTTTCTCCAACTTTGTGTTGCTCACACTAGAAACATTCTTGCAACTTTTTTGTACATTTCAGAAACATCCTGATGACATTTACCCACTTGCTTCAGCATTTTTTGAAATATCCTGGTACTGCTCTGATGTAACCTTGAACATGAGGGGGACATGAATGTATTCATCTGTTAGCAAAACACAACAATCCATTGAAACACTGATATTTATTTTGCAGCTCTTTTATACATGTCCTCAGGAGCCACAAGAAATCAGCGACGATAATGCTTTCTTGATAGCCCTCTGGTCAAATTAATAAGATGCCTTGCTGTGAGCCTAAGGGAGGAAAAATGCAAAAATAGTTAGAATAGCCTGTGAGTGTATGTATGAGTGTATGAGCGTATGAGTGTATGTGAGTGTATGTGGACGAGAAAGCATGTAGCAGTCATGAACAATTGAGAATTTAACTTCAAATGGACTTGTAGAGCCGTGGTAAACGAGACGGACACACGTCTTTTCGGTAACAAGGTCTAGTTTATTCTGTCAAAAGAGAGAATTGAGCGGGCGCGCGCAGCACGCAGGAAGTGGCGAGGGCTTTAGAGAGAGAGAGGAGAAAAGAGGGAAAATGAGCATAGAGAAGTGCGGTGCGCGGACCTAGTGCGAAAGGAAAGCAGTAAACAAAGTAATAATAAAAGGGAGCTCGCGCACGACGTTCGGCACAGTGAGTCGCATCATGTGTCCGTGTGCCTGGTGTCCAACACTCTCGAAGGTCCGCTTACGGGAGGCCCGCGGGGCGCCCTGCGGAGTGGTTTATGGCTGCGGGGGTGGTGCGCAGCTCCACCCCCGCAGCGACGAACGATGCTCACAATGCACAAGTGGCAGCGCAGTGAACGCGACGAAGAGATGACGAACCGCGCACTTGCAAGGCGGAGTCCGCATGTCCCGGGAAGGCGAGATAATTAGGCGCGGGTGCCTCGCTGAATGCTGGCTTGAGTCGCTCAAGCGCGATTGTATCTCGTGTCCCATTTACGTCGACGACGAAGTTAGAAGGAAAACGTTCTAAAATGGGGATGGCCCGAGGTAGTGGGGCTGCAGCGAGCCGCGCACAGGGCCGTAACGCACAAAAACATGTGTGGCTGTCTGAAAGTCCGAAGTGATGTACACTGCACGGGGTTTGATAAAACGCGTAGGCTGCGGACGGAGGTTTCAGAACACATCGCGAAGCTGGTCGACGTACTCGCTTGCTGTTAGAGAGGAAGTGAGGGTGTTTTCTTCGAAGAAGTCGGCTGGCAGGCGAAGCGAGGTGCCGTAAACAAGCTCCGCAGTAGCGCAGGAGAGGTCCTCTTTGAAAGCAGATCGAATTCCGAGAAGCGTGAGCGGAAGTCTGTCAACCCACTTGTTTGGGCAGCCGCGTGCTGTGAGTGCTGCCTTGAGATGGCGTTGAAATCTCTCGACGAGACCATTTGTTTGAGGGTGGTAGGAGGCATTTCGCAAGCGTGCTGTTCCGAGAAGTTGAAGTAGCTCCGTGAAAAGGGACGATTCGAATTGCCGGCCTCAATCAGTGACAACTTTCGTTGGACAGCCAAATCAGGATACCCAAATGGAAACAAAAGCTGCGGCGACAGTAGCCGCAGACATGTGAGGGATAGGTGTCGCTTCGGGCCAGCGGGTAAAGCGGTCGACACATGTCAGTAGATAGCGATAGCCTTGGCATGGGGGTAGCGGGCCGACAATGTCGACGTGCACAACGGAGAAACGTTCGTCGGGTTGCAAGAAAGGCTTTGTAGGGGGGACAGGGTACCGCTGAACTTTCGCGCGCTGTCAAGGTGCGCACGAGCGGACCCAGTCCCTGATATCTGCGTTCATGCCCGGCCAGACGAAGCGTGATGAGACAAGCTTTTGAGATGCGCGAATGCCTGGGTGTGCAAGAGTGTGATATGAGTCAAATATTTGCTTGCGGAAAGAGGTGGTTAGGTAAGGCCGAGGTGTGCCCGTGGAGGTGTCGCAAACAATTGGCCCATCTCCAAAGGTAACTGATTCAAGCTGAAGAGATGTTAACGCGTCACGTAGGTGACGGAGCTCAGAATCACTAGCTTGTTCTGTAGCCAATTCTCGGAGGTTGAAAGGAAATGATGTTGAGATAGAGCTCTTGGAGCGACTGCGTGTGATAGCATCCACGCGACTGACAGCGTCAGCTGGTGAGCTGTAAACGCCGCTGACGTGGCGTATGTCAGTTGAAAACTCTGAGATGTAGGCGAGCTGGCGCACCTCACGTGGAGTGCATAATGATTCAGAGCGGCCGATGGAGTAGATGAGAGGCTTGTGGTCAGTGAGTATTGTGAACGAGCGGCCTTCAAGTAGGTGTCGGAAATGCCTCACGGCGAGAAATATGGCGAGCAACTCACTGCCGAAAACACTGTAGCGTGTTTGTGCGGGGGTCATGCGTTTTGAGAAGAAGGCAAGGGGCTGCCACCCACCGTTTACTTTTTGTTGCAGTACCGCTCCGACCGCCGAGCTGGAGGCATCCGTCATGAGCGACAACGGATAGTTGGGGTTGGGATGAGCTAGCAGTGTGGCATCGGCCTACGCGTGCTTGATAGAATTGAAAGCTTCATCTGTTGTGCTGTCCCAGGGCAGTGCAGTTGACGATTGTTTGCCGCAGAGCAAACGCTCGAGGGGTTCCAGCAGCATAGCACAGTTTCTAATGAATCGGCGGTGAAAGTTTACCAGGCCTAGAAACTGGCGCAGCTTAATGATTGAAGCTGGCTTGGGGAACTCCATGATGGCTTGAACTTTGTGAGGAAGAGGGCCGATGACGTTGTTATCCAAGCGATGGCCGAGAAAATCAAGTAGTGGTACTCCAAACTCGCTCTTGGCAGTGTTGACGACGATACCATTTGCTGATAGGCGCTCAAAAAGCTGATGGAGATGTTGGAGGTGCTCTTCGTGGGATGAGCTTGCCACAAGCAAGTCGTCAACGTAGGCGAAAACGAACGGCAGACCACGTGTGACTGTGTCGATGAACCGCTGTGATGTCTGTGCAGCATTTCGGAGACCGAATGGCATTCTCAAAAATTCAAAGAGGCCAAATGGGGTGGTAATTGCTGTTTTTGGAATGTCTTCTTGTGCGACAGGAATTTGGTGAAAGGCTCCCACCAGGTCAATTTTGGAAAATACTGTAGTCCGACGTGAAATCTTGGATGAAATCTTGGATGTACTGTAGTGCCGACGTGAAATCTTGGATGTTAGGCAGTGGGTACCGATCCGGAATGGTTTTCGCATTCAGGGATCGGTAGTCCCCACACGGCCTCCAGTCACCTGATTTCTTGGGGACCAGATGGAGCGGAGACGCCCAACTGCTGGATGATGGTCGTATGATTCTAAGTTCCAACATGTGTTCGAACTCTGCTCGGGCAATTTTTAGTTTGTCCGGGGCGAGTCGTCGTGGGCGAGCAAATACAGGTGGACCAGTTGTTAGGATGTGATGACGTACATCATCTTGTACGGGCTTTGTCCAGTCGGGTGGTCGTGTGAGGTTGGGGAACTTGTGAAGGAGGCAAGCAAAAGGATCACCAGCAATTTTTGTGGTTGGGGCGACTATATAGGCGAATCACAGGAAACGACGCCATGAACAGAGAGCAACGTAGCAGTGTCCAGCAGGCATTGGCGTTTCACATCGACCAGCAGTCCATGGTGGTCCAGGAAATCAGCGCCAATAAGAGCATGGCGAACGTCAGCGACGAGGAAAACTCAACGGAACACGCGGCGCAGGCCAAGGTTCAGGGTGAGGGACCGTGACTTGTAAACAGGTATCCTGCTACCGTTGACAGCTTGAAGATAGGAGGTCGGTGGTGTAGTTCGGTCGGAACGCTGCGCGGGAATAATGCTGACCTCCGCCCCGGTGTCCACCAGGTATTGCTGGCCTGTGGTTCTGTCCATGACATGAAATAGGCGACTTTTGCTTTGGCCCTGACTGGTTGTCGCCATTAAAGGTCGGCCGGCTGGTTTCTCTGCCATGCACAAGGACGGAGGCAGTGGCGCGCCTCCTGCCCGAAGCGGCGGTGATAAAAGCATACCCGTGGTGGCCTTTGAGACCGGGAGCGTTCTTCTCTTGGACGCCGTGATCTACTCGAGCTGCGGTACCTTCCGTGACGGGGTGAAGTGCGATGACGCTCCGCAGCACAAACTAATTGTTCAAGGCGATTGCAGAGCACGTCGATGGGAGAAGCGGCGGAGGATGATGTTTGCGGCACTGAACTCGCAGTGGTGCTTGATGGTGTTACGTTGCACACCGCTGGCGTCACCACCTCCATGACTTTGTCCACCAGGCTGGCCAGGCTGTTGAGGTCCATTACCGTGGCTGTAGCGAGTATCATCTGAACGTTTACTGGAAGGCGCTGCATGAACAGTTCCCGAAGGAGGCAATCATCGTTCACTGTTGTCTTGCTGTTCATGAGCTGTCGCATACGGCGAAGGAGCTGGCTTGGCCGACGGTCGCCCAAGTACTCTGCGGAGAGCAACTGCTGCGTGCGGGCTCGCTGCGATGTTGTTGTGCGCTCGAGAAGTGCAGCCTTAAGATCGTTGTATGGAGTGGCGGAAGCCGGTCCAGAAAGCAGGTTGGCAACTTCTTCTGCAGCAGTAGGCGACAGTGCCGAAACAACAAGGTGGTACTTGCGTTGTTCCGTGCGAACGCCAGAGAGAATAAATTGCGATTCCGCTTGAAGAAACCTAACTGCAGGGTTGCGGTCCCAGTATGGTGGGAGTCGGATGGAAACCACAGAGACGTCTTGTTGCTCGGTCATGCCCGTAAGTTCAGTGTCTGGTTGCATCTCGTTGCTGTGCATGGCTCCACAATAACTTCGGCAGTGCCGCGAAGAAAACTACGGGTTACCACTTTGTAGAGCCGTGGTAACGAGACGGACGCACGTCTTTTCGGTAACAAGGTCTAGTTTATTCTCAAAAGAGGGAAATGAGCGGGCGCGTGCAGCGCGCCGGAAGTGGCGAAGGCTTTAGAGAGAGAGAGGAGAAAAGAGGGAAAAGGCGCATAGAGAAGTGCGGTGCGCGGACCTAGTGCGAAAGGAAAGCAGTAAACAAAGTAATAAGAAAAGGGAGCTCGCGCACGACGTTCGGCACAGTGAGTCGCATCATGTGTCCGTGTACCTGGTGTCCAACACTCGCGAAGGTCCGCTTACGGGAGGCCCGCGGGACGCCCCGCGGAGTTGTTTATGGCTGCGGGGGTGGTGCGCAGCTCCATCGCCGCGCCGCTACAGACTATAATGAAAGCGTAGATCTCAACTGACTGCCTCACCACACATACTTAGAACGACGTTCACACATTTGGGGCCCACAGCCTCTTTTTGGGCGACGCCCTTGGGGGCGTTGGAACGCCGTCCAAAAAGTGACGGGAACAGTGCTGCTGCACAGAATATGTACCTGTTACGTGTAGAAATCGTATAATCGCGTGACGTAGCCATAAATCATTTGCAGTAAGGATATTGAAAGCTTTTAGAACGGATTCAGCCACACATTCCTAAATGTAAATAAATGTGATAACATCACTTATGCAGTATAAAACTTTACTGACAAATTTGAAAGGTCCTTCACACAGGTCATGTTACAATATTTTTTTTTGCATTTAGCAGCAGTAAATTGATCTGTACTATAAACGCAGCAGCCTGGACTGCTCAGCTATAGAGTATCCATAATAATACTGTCTAACAAAGTGCATTCTACATTGTATTTGATAGATTACTTCTGAACAAGTATTTAGAAGAAATGCTCCTTATTGAATAGAGCTATGGAGAAATTTAAAATAAAATGATGGCCAAATTCAAGATATGATTGTATACTGAAGAAATTGCAAGCACAGAATGCCCCACAAAAGAAATCTATATGTTCTTTTACAGGAATGTTGCACAATAACTTGCCATACACTAGAAAGTACAATGTGCATGCGTTTATTCTGCTAAGCTAGCTTAGCAGACAGGCAGAAAACATTGCTTGAAGCAAGTGGCAACTCCTGAATACCAATGAATTTTTAAGAGAGCGGACCCGTATAAACTCTTGGTGTTACACATACCGAAGCTGCTATGCGGTATGCCGTAAAAGGGCTCCTGATAAATTTTGACCACTTGGTATTCTTTAACACATACTATGATGTATGTACGCGGGAGTTTCTGCATTATGCCTCTATCCAAAAGCAGTCGCCACAGCTGCGTTGTCGGCAAGTGCAAGGCAGAGAATTTTCTTCTTTATCTAGCAGTATATACTTCTTATTGCACATACTTCTTGATGCCCAATGATGCCTGAAGTCATCAAGTTAGAAGAGTCAGAGTTTTAGCCAAAAGCTCGAATGCAAAATTCAGTAGCTGCTCTACGCAGGCTTCTCCTTATAAAAGAAAAACAAGGTTTTGAACAAAGTCTTATATCACATAAAAAAAAATTCTGATAAGACAAAACGATAGAAGACAGCAGACAGTGACATATTGTGTCCGACCAAGAAAAAAAAGTGTTTTGATTGCACTTTTAACTTTTGCTATACATCGTGTTCTCCACAAGTAAGTTTCCTGCACCAAAATTCTGTGAAGAGAAATGACATTAGCTCCTCACTTTTGGTGCTCACAACTGCGACAGGCTCCGGATCAACATTTTGTAATGGTTTTAGGCGCAAAAAATAAGACATGGACAACAGAATAAAAGACACCGACAGGCGCACTGTCCGTGTCTCGACCTTTCCCTTCAATCACTAAGCAGCCGACGTGACATCTCTCTCCTGTCCTTGCTCCATAGGTATGTTCACCAAATGAAGCCATCAGACTTGCCACTGGAACGCGCGTCTTGCACATCACGACGACTTTATAATGATTTAAGCCTCACTCGCATTTATGGGAACACTAACGCATTTAACTTCTCGGCTGTACCACGAGCAATTCGGTTATGGAATTCGCTTCCTACAGCACTTTCGCGCAAATGAGCAATGATAAATTCAAACAACTACTGAACCCGCAGTTTTCATCATAACAAATATATTCATCTGCACATATGCATGTCATATTGATACCTGTACCTGTTTATCTTTATCGGGTGACCACGTTTCACCACCTAACAAAAGTTATCGCACAGCGCAGGGCGCGCCTGCATGTATTGGAAGTTTCTCGAAAGTCATTGATGGTTCTATCTGCTGTCTGTTGTCATCGAACCTTGTGTAATCTGATTTCATCGCGTGACGCGAATTGTGTAGAGCTTTGTGAAAGACACGCGGGTCCCAGCGATTACTCTGTAACATTCAACGACTGATGTATAAAAGCCGACGCGCTTGACCCGTTGATCAGATTTTTGCCAATCGCCGATTGTGTTCGCCGCTGTCACCGTTCTTTGAGTGTAGCGTGTTTTTGAGGGCACAAGTTCGCCAAATAAAACGCTAGTTTCCTCATTCCCAGTTTTGGCTACTTTCTTCTCCGTAGGTAGAGCATTACATCTAGTGGAGGTGCTAGTGTGTTCATGTACCGAACGCCCCCGCAAAGCCGCGATCCAAGCCCGAAGCCCGAGGAGAGCACCAGCGTCGCCCCGGACCATTGATAAAGCTGCAGATTACAGAACTTTCCCCGGAGCATGGTCTTCTACCCAAGCCGACCAGAAAGAACATCCCCAAGTCAGCAACAATGGCAGCTTCAGTGTCCCCCATCGTGCTTCAGCAACCCAGGGGGCCACCTACCTTTCGTGGAGTTTCGGCAGACGATCCATAAACCTGGCTCGAGACTTTTGAAAAAATTTCAGCCTTCAAGAATTGAACCTCTGAGGATAAGCTGCGCCATGTATGCTTCTCCTTGGAAGATGCCGCGAGGACCTGGTTTGAGAAGCGGGAGCCCACCCTTACAACGTGTGAATTGTTCCGCAGTAACTTCCTGAGTACCTTCACCAGCGCTGTGCGGAAAGAAAGGGCCGAAGTTCTATTGGAAGGCCGAGTGCAGCTACCAAACGAGAATGTTGCCATTTTTACAGAAGAAATGAGCCGCCTATTCCGCCACGCCGACCCGGAAATGTCCGAGGAGAAGAAAGTCCGCCTACTCATGTGCGGTGTGAAGGGGGAACTTTTCGCCGGAATGGTACGAAGCCCACCGGAAACCGTCGACGAGTATCTTCGCGAGGCCACCAGCATCGAGACGCCACTGGAAATTCGGAACCGGAATTCAACCGCTGCACGAACTCAACAAGCTACGCCGAAGTTCAGTCACTGGCCACCGACAATTTGCGCGAGACTATCAGAGTGGTTGTGCGGGAGGAGCTGCAGAGGTTGTTCCCTTCATCACATCCTCAAGTGGCTTCGATTGCCGACGTCGTACGAGAGGAGCTCTAACAATCACTCGGAGTACCTCAATCACTGCAGCCTCAACCGGAATCGATGATATACGCCGCCGTAGCCCGCTGTCACGTCCCCGCTCCGCGCTTGCACCAGGGCGCTGTAACGACGCAGTCCCGCCGTCCGCCGCCGCCACCGCCGCCAGCTCGCCCACCCATCGACCAGCGCAGCCAACCGAAGAAGACGGACATTTGGCGCGCTCCTGACGACCGCCCGCTCTGCTACCACTGCGGAGAAGCGGGTCACGTCTACCGACGATGCCCATACCGGCAGATGAGACTACGAGGCTTCGCCGTCAAAGGTCCGCGCCCTCAGCAAGGTGAACGCCCTCGCTATATATCGGCGACTACCTCGCCGCTACTCAGAGGAGTCCTCGACTACCCCCCTGTTCACCATCACCAGGCCGCTACCTGTCGCTGCAGCACCGTCTATACTCTGGCCCAGCCCGGGGCCGCTGGGCGAGCCCATATCCGGAAAACTAAAAACAGCAACCGATGGAAGTGCGGTTGATATTCGTCGAACTGACGAAGATCTATACTTTAGAAGAGTTAACTGCTGGGCTAGTTGGTGATCTTGCATACTAAAAAGGTTTGCGCCAGAACAACGCACACAAGAAAGGCGACGACACCACGGGCGCTTAAAGCACCCGTGGTGTCATCGTCTTTCTTGTGTGTGTTGTTTTAGCGCAAATAATTTAGTATGACGAAGATTCTCCACCGCCGACGAAGGCGCCGAAAAGCCTGTCTAGAAGACATATTAACGAGAAGCCGCCATTCCGACGAAGTCTGGAAGCAAACAATACGCCGACGAAAGACGACCTCACGACGCACGTACCAGCCACAGGTGAACGCGACCCAGCCGTGTTCCGACGCCAAGAACTAACTGTAACGCAAGACAAAGAACCACCGACCTCGACGTGCTTCTCGACGGCCACGTAGTCACCGTCTTAGTGAACGCAGGAGCCGATTACTTCGTCATGAGTATATAGACCCATCGCCGCCCAGTTGAAGAAAGTTAAGACTGCATGGGAAGGCCCTCAAATTCGGACCACTGGAGGACACCTCATTACGACGACTGGAATCTCCACGGCAAGAATTACCGTTCATGACCTGACTTACCCTGCCACCTTCGTTATCCTCCAACAGTGTTCACGAGACGTCATTCTCGGCATGGGCTTCCTGAACCAACGGTGATCGGTTGGTCGCATGACTCTTGGCCAATTTCGGTGGCCAGTGGGTTGCAATGTAACGATGACACGTAATTCCAGAATTTCTGGGCCACATTACACCCTTTCTCTCTAACAGAGTTCAAGTGTCTGGCGTTATGCTCAGATATTTTGAGGTGCACCAGGGCACTCATCTTTCTTTTCAGACGAAGGAATTCCTCTCATGCCCGTATGCACTCTTCTACGGATGATGATTTAGTAGCAGCCGCTTAGTGAAGGCGGTTCGCAGTTCGTCTTGCGACAAGGACTTTTTGCCCTTCTCTGCCCCACCAGCCTTTGCGCTCTTAAGCTGCCGCAGGAATTCACAGGGATTTCGTGCTTCTTCGTATAGCATCTTAATTCGCACACAAATTTCTCATAGCTTGACGCCTCCGTCGGTTGAAAGTGCTGCTCGAGCTCTTCAGCAATGGCCTCGTACGCCGACTGTGAGAAGTACCTCTTGGATGGGTTCGTGTGTTCCTTTGCATTCGTACGCCAGGAGGATCTGGAAATTGTCAACTTGATGCGGTTGCGTCCAAACAACACTGCAGCAGTGTCACACTGCGGATAATGAAGCGGATCTTGCCTATAGTGGAACAACGCGAGAAGACGAAGGATTAGGGGAGCACAGACCTTCTTGTTCCCCTTGTCGTCCTTCGTCTTTTCGTGCTGTTCCCCTGTAGAGCATGTACCGACTAGCCCAAGCCACCTCAGTGTTGCGGATCTTGCGTCCAATATTCGCGTCCGCTTCAGAAGCACGCATTTCGCAAAAGCACGGCCTTCGAGATTAACGTTTGTTACTCAAAGGCTGTCGTAGCTGGGAGGAGGGCAGGTATTTAGACCTCACTTGTTGGCCTTAAATTACCTGGGTAGGGCTCCTTATTTTAAAAAAAATTATACAGGAACTTAAGGCAAACCATGAGAGAACTTTAGTTGGCGGACACGAGTCAATCAGTGCGCCGTCCGCGCTGCTCCGTCTGCTTGCAATGGCAGATGACTTACGGGCTCCTTTCACACCTACCGAACACAAATTGATGATCAGTTATCACCGTAAATATACATGCTTGCTACTGCGCCAAGTGTCACATTTTCGAGAACATGTATCCTAACCTAGAATTGGTGAAATCACATTCCCTTTTAGCGTCAGTGATAAAGACGACGAAACGTCGTGACGGCTGACGTTTACTGTTTGCATGCACGCGTAAACAAACAAATACGGCCATGCTAGGTATACAACTTTTACTACTCAGCCAACTGACAATAATAAATTATTCAATTGTGCGCCCATGCAAGCATTTACGGGATTCGGCCGTGCTGCCGTACTCTACTTCGACCGCCTATCCCAAACAGCGATCACCACAGTTATGAAAAGAAAGGCACTTTTAGCAGCGACTGCAGGTACTGCATTAGTGAGACAGACAAGTTTTGTGTGTTTTCGCACAAAATACTAGAGGAAAGGTTTGTTAACACACAGAGTTTCGAAAAAGAAAGCGTACGTCGCGAAGGGAAATAAACAGCCTTACGAGGTGTCAGAAAGTCCAACACAGGCTACTGTTTTAGGTAGAGCAGTGGTAGCGTCTGTGCCTCACACGCCGAAGGTATGGGTTCGACTCCCTATGTATAAAAGTCCTTCTTTTTTAGAGTAGAATAAACGTTATAAATAGACAATTGCACTGCAGCAGGCCAATATATTTTACATTTGCTACTGCTGAACCTATAAGCATGCGCACCAAGACTATTCTCTCCTTGCTTTCTTTTAAACTGCAGAAAACATTTATCACTATCACACTCTGGTATTCATACTAATTGTCTTATTACTAATTTTGCACGTTACGCTTCTTAATTGCAGCTTTAAATGAGCAACTGAATGAAGCAATTATGGTAGTTATAATTTTCTTTGAACATAAGTGAGAACATCGCTAACCAACTTTCTTTCAACAAACTTTCTTCAAACGAAAGTAAGAAAGGAGCCTAGCAACTTCCTTTCAATTTTCTTTTAACAAACGTTCTTCAAACGAAAGTAAAAACGGAGCCTACCAACTTTCTTGTAATCATGCGTTAATAGGAAGCAAAACTACATAGTATGCTAATAAAGTTGCTCGAAAGTTGGAAAGAGTTCTAGAGAAAGTAAGGATGTATATTTATATGGGCACTATGCTTTTGTTCTCACGCTCTCGCCATACAGTCCTCTTCGGCTTTCCGACGAATGGTTCCGCTGCACCCTCCTCTTCCGCTTTCCTCCTTGCGTCATTAATCCGCCGCTGCGCTCCGCGTTCGCTCTTTCACTCTTCGCTGTGCTCGTTCGCTCTGTTACGCCGACGCTCGTCGCAGGAACGGTGGCTTAGGAGCAGCGTTCTAAAACGACACACGAACCAACGGACACGACATGCACTGTTTACAGAATCAGCTTCTTTCTTTATTGAAGGGAAACGCACAAAGAAAAGCAAGAACAGGAACAAAAGTACGAGAAATCAGCATAACTACTTGGACAAATCCGTGCGATCACTAATCATTTGTGACAGCGAGTGGCGAACCAGAAAAGAAACAAGAATCTGGGGTTATCACTCACAGACCTGCCATTCATCGGTAGCGTAATTCTTTCGCTGTAATGAGCGAATTGAATCAGAGCTAACCGAAGGGAGCGATTTGTTCTTAGTCATAGCCAAATGAAACCAAGAAATAATGAAGACACCGAATTCCTGAGCTAACGCATTACGTGTCGCCTGTGGTTGGCAGGATGTTTGACATCTGCCGCCATGGCGTCGCGTGCTGCTGGCTATATATGTTAAATAACTATAGGGTATACGGGCTGTAAGTTAACTTCACGCACACAAACATACCCGAGAAGATGGACCGTTGGACAGCCGCGGCCGCAGCTCAATCGGTAGGGCGTCGCGCCCGTCATGCAAAGGTTGTGGGTACGGCTCCCACTGGCAACGAGTTGTCTGTTCTGCCATTTACTTTTCCATTATTATTTATATATTTGAGGTAAAGAAACAAAAACGGGAAGGTAATTTTCTTTATGCTTTTCTTGGCTTCCTCGTTTATTGGCTTCATTATGTTCGACCGTAAATGCCACATAAGCCTGTCGTACACATTTCTTTCGTAATTCTTTTTTTTCAGTTATTAATCATGTTACTTTTTTGACATCACGTGATAAGATAGCTACGCTGATTAGCTTGGGGATACAACCACATGACTGGCCAGGCGGAAACGAGGCTGAGAGGGAGAAAAGGAACGGTGATGCTCTCGCAAACGCGCGTTGTGGCGTCTCTCGCTGATGGCCTACATTGCGACGTGGCACAGCGAAGCGGATTCATGTAGACCACAGTTTTTTTATCAAAAAAGGAAAAAAGGACAGAAACACGTTTTGTAGATGCGCGGATTTAGCTTCAGAACCACATTGTTCCTCTTTTTCACCTTATTCAAGTGTTTCGCTCACGAGCAGGAAAATTTCATCCAAATTTTCTTTAGCAACCGCGATGGATGGATGGATGGATGTTATGAGCGTCCCCTTTGGAACGGGGTGGTGAGTTGCGCCGCCAAGCTCTTGCTATTATACTGCCTAATGTCCTACCTAGGTTAAACAATAAAAAAAAAAGCTATGAACCCCCAGAACCAAATTTTCTGATCCCCTATTGCGAACTGTGTTTTTGTACGTCTTTGTTTTTTGTCCTTTCCCTACTTTTGTTCCACGAATCCTCCAGTCATCTCTTACTAATCCCTATTGCGGACATGTTTACTTTTCTACTGCTCTCGCTGAACCCAAGGGCTTCAAGGAGGCCAGGTGCCTAAATCGACCGCTGGGCAGATGTCTTCACATTCTGATAAAGCATGCTCCATCGTTTCCCTAGCTTTACCGCAGCAAGCACATGCTTCTTCTTCCTTCTAATATCTCGCTTTATAGGTGCGTGTGCTAAGGCATTCTGATCTCGCTTCGAAAAGTAATGAGCTTCCCTTTGAGTTATCATAAATTGTTTCTTTCCTGATTTCGTTCTTTCCTCTTAAGTAGTTTCTCATGGCAGGTTTCTTTTCCATTGCCACCACCCATGCATAAGATTATTTCAGCGTCTCTGACTTTCCGCTTGACATTCTTTGTTGCTGTGTTGCCCACCCTACAGGCCGCATACTTGCTGGTGAGCTTCCCAGTTCTCTTCCTCCACTGTGAATCAATGTTTTTTCCTGTACAGATACCTCAACACTCTCCCAGCCCATTTACTTTCTTCCATATTCCTCAGTGGTTCTTCATAGTCAATTTTACTGCGAGCTTCCCTCACTTCAAAACTGGTCCAGCCCATATCACCCAGCACAGCTTCATTTGTAGTCTTCCCGTGAGCGCCCAATGCAAAGTGTCCCACTTACCTTTGGTTGCCATAGAGTCCTGATTCTACCCCTGATTTAAAGCAAGCAACCACATTTCCCAAAGTAAGTCCTGGAACCATTACACCTTTCCACATACCTCGGAGCACCTCGTACCTATTGTATCCCCATAGCGCTCTTTGCTTCATTATGGCTTCATTTCTCTCCCCCTTCACTGTTATTGTTTTTTCCTGTGTTTCCATATATCTATTGCCTTCGTTTATCCATATACCAATGTAGTTATATTCTCTTATCAGAGGTATTTCCTGGCCCTGTATCGCCACTGTGTGTTCACTGTTTTCATTGAATACCATAACACCTGATTTTCTAGCACTAAATTTCAAACCTAAATTGTTGCCTTCCTGTCCACAGATATTAGCCAGACGTTGCGAATCACTTTGCTTGATAGCTAGCAACACAATGTCGTCCGCATAAAATAAGCCTGGAAGGTGCTGTTCCACTACTGTACCCGCCTGTTTGAATGAGTGATTAAAGCTGATATTACTTCCTTCCAGCGCCCTTTCCATCCTCAACATGTACATCATAGACAGCAGTGGGGATGAAGGGCACACCTGCCTCAGTCCCTTGTTGATATGAACTTTCTTCTCGCTCCTCATCCCTTCCCATACAACGCAAACGCTATTTTCTAGGTAGTCTCTCTCAAAAGCTGTAGACAATCGTCACCTAAGTCTTCCCCTTCCAGAATATCCCACAACATGTTGGTCTACGTTGTCATAGGCTCCTGTAATGTCTAAAAAGGCCACATATAATGGTATGCTTTCTACTCTTGATGTTTTCAATAAACTGAGTAAGAACAAATAAGTTATCATCTAAACACCTACCTATTCTGAAGCCATTCTAAAGTTCTCCCAAAATGTCATTACTCTTTGCCCATGCTTGCAGCTTTAATTTGATTGCCTGCATTGCTAACCTTTATATCACTGTTGTAATGGTCAACGGTACATACGAGTGCATTCTTTCTCATCCTTACCTTTATAAATTAAATTCATTCTATTTTGTCGCCAACTGTCTGGTATTCGTCTATCTTTTAAAGTTTGTTTTAATGTTTCTTTTAAATATTCTTGCCTCCGCCGCGATGGATGGATGGATGGATGGATGGATGGATGGATGGATGGATGGATGGATGGATGGATGGATGGATGGATGGATGGATGGATGGATGGATGGATGGATGGATGGATGGATGGATGGACGGACGGACGGACGGACGGACGGACGGACGGACGGACGGACGGACGGACGGACGGACGGATGGGTGGATGGAAACTATGAGCGTCCTCTTTGGAACGGGGCGGTGGGCTGCGCCACTAAGCTCTTGTTATTAAATAGCCTAATGTCCTACCTATGTTAGAAAGAAAATGCACGATGAATTCCCAGAACCAAATGTTTTGACCCCCTATTGTGAACTTTGTTTTTGTACGTCTCCGTTTTTTGTCGTTTCTCTACTTTTCTTCCCCCAATCTTCCAATCGCCTCTTACTAATCTCTATTCCGGACAAGTTTACCTTCCCCGTGCTCTCACTGAACCCAAAGGCTTCAAGGAGGCCATAGAGGCCTAAATTGACCTATGGGCATATATCTTCACATTCCAATAAAATATGCTCCATTGTTTCCCTAACTTTACCGCAACAAGCACATGTTTCTTCCTGCTTGTTGTACCTCGCTTAGAAGTGCGTGTTCTAAGGCATCCTGATCTCGCTTCGACAAGCATTGAGCTTCCCTTTAAGTTATGATAAATTCTTTCTTTCCTGATTTCGTTTCTTCATCTTAAGTAGTTACTTATAGCAGCTTTCTTTTCCATTACCGCCACTCATGAGATTATCTCAGCCTCTCTGACTTTCCGCTTGACGTTCTTTGTTGCCGTGTTGTTCACCATACCACTCGCATACTTGCTTGTAAGCTTCTTAGTTCTTTTCCTCCAGTGTTCATCAATATTTTTCCTGTGTAAATATCTGAACACTCTCCCATCCCATTTACATTCTGTCATATTCCTCAGTCGTTGTAGCATAGGACAATGGATGGATGTTATGTGCGTCCCCTTTGAAACGGGGCGATGAGTTGCGCCCCCAAGCTCTTGCTATTATACTGCCTAATGTCCTACCTAGCTTAAACAATAAAAAAAACAAAAAAAACACTATGAACTCCCACAACCAAATTTTCTGATCCCCTATTGCGAACTGTGCTTTTGTACGTCTCCGTTTTTTGTCGTTTCCCTACTTTTCCAGAAATCCTCCTATCGCCTCTTACTAATCCCTACTCGCAGCTTTCACCGCCTATAGGTGGCGCTACTCGAAATTCAATATGGCTGTCGTTAAGGGGATCGCGTAGACGCCACCGGCTAGTGTACACGCTGCATCGGATCGCATAGTGTTTCCAGGCGCAGCGTGGTATTGTCATGTCTTCATTTCAAAGACCATTGACTCTGGGATGTATTATGACCCACATCTGCGGTTCAGAAACGCGTGTTCGGTGTCTGGTTTAAGGTGAAGAAGTGTTGAACGCAGGACACATCGTTTGCTGCGGCTTGAAAGAATGCACAGTCTCGTCATACGCTGTCCACGGATTGTGCCTGGAAACATCACAAGTGCGGCAGAAACCACACGAGCTGTGGTTCGAATTTAGGAGCGACGAAACCATAAAGGTGGGTACAAGTGCTATTTACTGGCTTTTTTTTTTCTTGCGAGTCCCTCGCCGAATAGGCTTCAGTGGCCGCACTTCGAGAAAGTAAAACAGCTCTTTGTACTTACCGCAGAGGCGTGAGCGGGCCCCAACGCTTCGTGGGAATGAGACTGTAATTAGTTCTGCGTTGGACGGCAGTATTATTAGCAAATGTCATGAAAAGTAGAATGGTGTGCCACTTTTGCTGCTGGTGCGTGTGGCATGGTGTACGTGTACAACAGATTCGGTCGTCCACTCTTAGTTTGAACGCGCGAGCACATGGCTGCGCTCTTCAGCCTGCAAGTGCGTCCGACACATGTGCGTTTCCAGGCAAACTGGTTTATGCGTAAAGGGACCACGAGTTGCTGCTTCACGTCGTCTGCATTTTTGCTACGATGCGCGGTTTAGAGCACGGCTATGCGCTAAGAGGGGTCCCATGTACTGCCGCGGCTTCGGTGTCCGAACCCTCGCTTCGCGTTGCCTGGCAAACTATGCTGCATTTATGCGCTAGTAAACAAAAGGTATTCACTCGCATTCATTTGCTAAAGCATCTTGTATGCAGTCGTACAGCACATGGCAAGCGTTTAGTGATGCCACAAAGCTGATTTCATCGCCGTAGGAGCATTACATTGATTTGGTCACTCTCCAATGAACCGCAGAACTCGATTCGCATGCCCACACCTCAAAAGTGATTCTTCCAGTACTTCCTTGGTGTTTTTTTTTTCTTTTTTTTTGAGCCAAGACGCTAAAAGCCGCTTAGAAATTACTGCATGAAGGCAGCGCGAAAGGAAAAAAAGATACGCAATGAAACGGGAGAAAGAGCAATACATCACGTTTATTGACATAACATGAAGAGTGCCTGTCCTGCATTGAAGCAACAATTTTTTTTTCTTACAGGTCCACTGCTCTTGCAAAGCAGGCAACTCGAAATGCTGCAAGCACATGGTTGCGATGTTGCTTTTTACATACAGGTAAGCATGTACAAAGGCGATTCGTAAGCTAACAGTGATCTCTTTTGCATATGTGTACCTAAGTTGCAGTCAAGTTTCAACGTACAGTGAAACACAGATTGATGAACAGTTTCTTGTCTCTGTATGAATGCGCTGGCCTTTTGTCACAGGATTCTTGGGTTGTACTTGCAAATAATTTATTTACCTGTAATACATTGTGTTCACTGCTGCAGAACTGGTGTCCAGAACCTGGACCTGCTGACTTGCACCGATGTAAAACAAGCATGGGGCAAGTTTAAAGGAAATAACATTTACAAGCCCAGAAAAGTTAAGGACTTGTGCCACGTGCAGCATACTTCAAGGACCCGGTTGGATAAACAGAAACTCGCTGCAATCCGACAGCGGCTTATTGCTGCTGCTACACAAAGCGCCCTAGCAAGAGATGTGATGGGCCGCTGCCTTCAAAGCGATGATGTTGAAGTTAGTGCCATGAATGTGCGCTGTGAAAACACAGGCTGTGAGCCGGACCTGATTGTGCAGCATATCCTCACCAGCCAGCATGCACAAAAGTTTGAGGAACTTCTCTTTTATGAAGTCGCGTTCAGAGACTGGGACAAGTTAAGAATTTACAGAGC